>NC_138775.1:119950748-120498564 GCF_965119305.1 Pelophylax lessonae
TGGGATCTAAGCAATCAAAGCTCACCATCACTATTTTTGTTTGGCTTAAGCACCTTTGTGGACACTCTTCACTTATATTTACTACCATTGTATATACACATTTTATCTTGTCACACCTATTAAATATATTCACCTATTACCCTGTAATTTTTTAATCATCCGGCCATATACTCCACCAAATTTTAACTGCACGTTAAACCGTGGATATACATCAAATCTTGCACTAGCGTTTTATTTTGCACATTTTTAATATATGGTCTGGACCACTGGTTGGTTTTATTATTTATCTATATATAAGGTAGCGCCGATTCCAACTATCTCTCCCCTCTTTTATGACACTTGACCCCTAACCTTAGGAGTTGGTTGGTGGCTGCAACATTGAATCGTATCCGTAGCGCTGTTTTTTTCCCCTTTTGCATTTATCTTTGAGTGACCCATTGTCACTTTAACCTAGCAGCAATGGATATCTTCAAATATATGAATTCCAGAGCAGTGAATTTAGAGGAAATATTTGACCAGGAGACAATAATACATAGACAAGATATGGAAGGATCTTTTAAAGAATTAAGACAAAACATGGAAAAATAGCTGAGGGTCTGGTGGGATATTGCCACACTGGACAAATATACCAGGGAAGGCATAGCCCCCAGGAGACTCAGATGGGATATCTCCCCAAATGATAATATCACAGATGCAGTTCTCCTGGAACAATGGTATAGTTTCTTCAATAAAAGTGAGAAGGAATTACTCACTTTAATTATTAAAAGGAGGCAACACAAATTAAAAAAGATTGAAAGTACAATCATACAGATTAAAGAACAACTGGCTCCCTATGCGGAAACCAATGAATATAAAAATAAAGAAAAAGCATTGCAAGAGGCTATCCAGAAATACGATAAAACTATCCAAGCGAAAAAACAGAAAAAGTATAAAAGGGATATACTGAATTATAGAAATAACACAGTATATAAATGGCAAGCAGATGAACTCTATAATGGTTTGGGTACAAGTGTGGACCCTGTTAATTTGATATCCAGAGAACCATCAGAGGCAGAAGAAGAGGATGATGAAACGTGGATGGAGGTCACTACACCTTTAACCCCTAGGACTCCCAGAACACCAGGTAATACGGGAAGATTCCCAAATGACCAGGTTCCGGAATCAAGACCACCACGTAACAACTCTCATGTAAATGTACACTATGATAGAACACCAACCCACACCCAATACCGAGTTGATACCTACAATAGGTTCTCACCCCTTCGTTATCAATATGAACCTTATTATGAAAATAGAGGGCCACCCCCCAGAAGGGGTTTTTTTCCGAGAGGGAACAGAGGCAGACCCCCAAGAAGCTATGGAGGCCCACCAAGACACCAAGATCACTGGGGCAACCAGAGGAACCAGTGGAGACCTCAGCCTTGGAGACGAGACTATCCAGGCGGAGCCCAAGGAGGGGGCCCCAGACCACAAAGGGAATACAACAGGGATTGGAGAGACAATATGAGAGGACCCCAACAGGGGAGAGATTGGGATCCATCCAGAACCCAAGGAGGATACAACTCATACAGGAGGGAGGAAACCAACATGTATACAGAACAAAACAGAAACGCAAGCCGAGAGGAAAACGAGGAGGGACAAAGAAAGCGAAGAAGACATTACTAGGAAAAGGCATTTTTAATCTAAGCACAGTCACTTTTGAGGAGGATGAATTGAAACTTTTGGACTTGGGTTTGAAATACGCTCCGGACAAGAATTTAGATAAGTTCGAGGCCTATATTGACCTCCAGAAATACTTCCGGAAACTCAATATCAAGAAATTTTTTGCTTTGAAAAAAGATGTAAACACTAATACAAATAATACTGAGTTTAAACATACAACTTTAAAGAATAAATCTACATTCAACCCAAAAAACCCGCAAAACGAGAATTTAGAGGTCTTCAAGAGAATGGTGGAGGAAGAGATATGAGGCTTGAAGATACATAAAAGGAAGGAAGAAGAAACATGGAATACTATTAAAAAACTTGAAAAAAAGAAGGGGATTGTGATACGACCAGCGGATAAAGGAGGAGGCTTGGTTATACTAGACAAAAAAGATTATGAAGATGAAATGGAAAGACTTTTAAATGAGGAGAACACATATAAGAAACTTACGGGCGACCCAAAGAAAAGTTTGAGAAGGCATTAGACAACTATATCAAAAAGGGTAAGGAAATGAATATATTAAATAAGAAAGAAGCTAGATATCTGAAGTTGGAAGCAGCAAGGACCCCGGTGATTTACTACTTACCCAAGATACACAAAAATGAGAATAAACCGCCGGGACGCCCAATCGTGAGTGGAATCAACTCAGTCCACTCTAGATTAGGGGAATACCTAGATAAGTTCCTTCAGCCCTTGGTACCCCTAGGCAAATCAAACCTCAGAGATAGTAAGCAATTGTTTCACGATTTGAAAGATTTTGAGGTGTCTGAAGATGACATTTTGGTTACAATAGACATAAATTCTTTGAATATCAACATAATACAAAAAGACAGCCTAGATGGAGTGGCATGGGCGCTAAGCAGTTTTACAGATTTTAAACAGGCACAATTGCACTTTATTTTAGAGGGACTTGAAATGGCCATGAATTCCAACTATTTTTGGTACAAAGGACAATATTTTGTACAAACAAAGGGAGTAGCCATGGGGGCCAGATATGCCCCGAGCATGGCTAACATTTTAATGCAAAAGTGGGAGGAGGAACAGGTTTTTAGTGTCGAAAGACCTCTTTTAAAATTTTATCGTAGATACATAGATGATATCATTTTAATATGGCGGGGTAACCCAGAATCACTACAATCTTTCTTTCGATGAAATTAGTAACAATGGATATGGGATTATTTTTACAGGAAACTGGGACAACAACAACATTTCATATCTCGACTTGGAACTTTTTAAAAAGGATGGAAAACTACGCAGTAAAACCTTTTTTAAAAAGACGGATACGAATGGGTATATACTTAAAAAAAGCTGTCACCACCATCAGTGGTTGGGTAATATACCCAAAGGTCAATTACTCCGAATTAGGAGAAATTGCAGCGATATCCAGGATTTTGATACTCAAGCTGATATCCTAATACATAGATTTTTGGAAAAAGGCTACAAAAAGAAAGAGTTGGAAAATTTGAAACAGCTTGTAAGGAAGATGAAAAGAGAGGACCTGATTAAAGAAAACAACAACAATATAAGAAATAATAATAATAGATTCGATTGTGCCTTTATTACGGGCTTTAACAGACAGCATAAGGATCTGTAGAGAATAATTAAAAAACACTGGCCAATTCTTAGAGCCGATAAAACTTTGAAACAAATACTGCCAGGAAAACCATCCTTTATTTACCGCCGAGCCCCCACCCTCAGGGACAAAATTGTACATAATGTGATTAACCCCCCAAAAAAGATCCACCTACCCACCGCCATTAACGGTTTCTTTCGTTGCCAAAAATGCCTTCCCTGTAGAAACAACAGAAAACAACAAAAAAAGATAAAAAGCTTCAGATCAAATGTAACAGGCACAGAATACAAAATCAAGGACACCATCACATGTACCAGTACACATGTTACTTATGTGATAGAATGTCCGTGTAATTTACAGTACATTGGCAGAACTACACGACCCCTATTCGTAAGAATTAGGGAACATATAAAGAATATCAAAAAAGGATTTACGAAACATAACCTTTCAAGACACTTCAAGGAAGTTCATGCCCAAAACCCTGCAGAGATGATTTTTTATGGAATCGATAGAATTAAAGGGGATTGGAGAGGAAGCAATAAGAAAAGAATGGTCTCAAAAAACGAAACCAAATGGATTTTTTTAATGCGTTCACTCCGTCCTGAAGGCCTGAATGCGGACATTGATCTAAATTGCTTTATTACAGACATATGAATTTTTTACTTGATGTTTTTACCTTTTATAAGGAGTTTTTCAAAAGGAATTTTTTTAGAAGAAATTTTTTAACAAAAAAAATTTTTTTGAGCCTTCTCATCCTTTTTTAACTTTTTTAACTTTTTAACCAACATAGACAAATCTCTCCTCATTTTTAGCTTCCATTTTTACCTTCTATATATACATCCCCAATTTTAAGTCTGCTCCAAAATATTTGCTTTTCTCATCCAACATCCTTTTAAAATATTTTTTATTAAAAATATTTTTTATTAAGAATTTTAATAAAGATTTTTTTATTTATTTGGTAATCACCTCTATATCTTTCACACGAAAAAAGTTTTCACCAAGTATTTTGGTTTCACCTCTGCACCCTTATTCACCTATAAATCGGTCACTAATTTTCCTTTTCTCTACTCACACTTTTTGTCACCAGGTATTCACTGTGAATACGCTCACACCACCATGGTCTGTGTTTATTTATTTATTTAAATCTATTTTTTAATTATTGATATTCTTCAACCATTGACCTTTCTCATCCAACATCAATATAATGAATATTATGTACAATATTGGGTTTATACCAACTACTTGTATCCCCATAATATCTACATCCTCGTCATATGCATTATAATGGACTATCTGCCTCCAATGTAAATAATAATCGGTTTCATTTATATTGACCAATAATTTTGATTCGACCTTCTCATCCAACATTATGATGGACTAATATTCACAGGAAAGATAAAGAACTACCTAGTTATATAAATGTGATTATTACATCTTTTTCACATATAAAGATTCCCTAACCTTCTCATCCAACATCACAGAAAGTTCTCTATTTTTATAACATTTTTTTGCTGCTATTGCCATTTTTTACCTTTTTTCTGAAAATACATAGTATTCATTCATTTTTATCCGATGAATATGTTTTTATATTTTTACATTTTTTATATTTTATTTTTTATTTTTTATGTCTATTAAAAGATCGTTTGTCCAATTTTAAATGTGTGCTGCAGTTTAAGATCGAGCATGATGATGTGTGAGCCGATGAATATATCCTTTAGCCAGCCGGTGGACACTGGGCGTACTAATGTGTCCCTTGAAATCCGAGCTGAATTGCCAATTTGCATACAGACGCTTGATTGGCTGCAGGGATGTTTCCGGCTATTTAAGGACTGTGAAGTTGATTGACGGACACCGTTCCCGTAGACGTCCAATGACGAAACGCGTAGAGCGGAACCATACGTCAACGTCACTTCCGGTTTGCAGCTCACCGTGTGTGGAACGCGGAAGCTCCACAGCACTGCATACATGCTCTGAATTGATCTTCTACAGCACAACCATGAGTCACTGCTGCTCCCATTTGTAATTTTTATTACATACTACGCTATGAGGTGTTTTGCTTTGTACTCAGATGGGATCCACCAGTCTGTAAGGAGAGATTGATGCCTTATCTGGGAAACTTTGTGTTCTTTTTGCCTTACCCTTTGAAGTGAGGATTAATACCTTCTTAAGGGGTGAGTGCGACCTCTAGTGGAAGTTGGGATCTAAGCAATCGAAGCTCACCATCACTATTTTTGTTTGGCTTAAGCACCTTTGTGGACACTCTTCACTTATATTTACTACCATTGTATGTACACATTTTATCTTGTCACACCTGTTAAATATATTCACCTATCACCTTGTAATTTTTTAATCATCCGGCCATATACTCCACCAAATTTTAACTGCACGTTAAACCGTGGATATACATCAAATCTTGCACTAGCACTTTATTTTGCACATTTTTAATATATGGTCTGGACCACTGGTTGGTTTTATTATTTATCTATATATAAGGTAGCGCCGATTCCAACTACCTCCCCCCTTCTTTTGGTGGTGTTTGATCACCTGTGCAATTTTTTGATCATGCGCTATAAACAAAAAAAGAGCGTAAATTTTGCAAAAATAACAATATTTTTCACATTTTTTTATAAGAAATTCTCCCCAAAAAAATGTAAAATCAAAATTTTTTAACATTTTCGGCCAATTTGTTTTATGCTACATATGTTTGGTAAAAAAAAATCGCAAAAAGCGTATTTTGATTGGTTTGCGCAAAAGGTATCGCGTTTACTAACAAAGGGAAAGATTTTTGTCATTTTTGGTGTTTTTTTTTTAACGAGTAATGGTGGCGATCTGCGTTTTTTTTTTACGGGACTGCGACATTGCAGCGGACAGATCGGACCCTTGACTGACATTTTTGACACTTTTGGGGTTACCAGTGACATTACTGCAGTAATCAGTGCTATACATATGCACTGTTACTGTAAAAAATGACACTGGCAGGGAAGGGGTTAACTGTATTGGAGAGGGAGGGGTTAAATGTGTCCTAGGGGCATGCTTCTAACTGTGGGGGGACATGGCTACTACTCTAAAAACAGAGATCAACGGTCCTCACAGGGGAGAATGAGAGGCGGCTTGTTTACATAAGCCGTCTGCCTTTCTCCCTCTCTACTGACGATCGCAGTGTGACCGGCGGACATCGGGTCCGCCGGTCACACTCACGGACTCCTCAGTGAACAAGCCGGGGCGGGCGCGCGCTCGCCCGCTATTGGCTCACAAGCCGGTCACAGGCTAGTGACGTATATATACGTCACTCTGCCTGGCCAGGGCTGACTGCCGCAGTAAATATACTGTGCGCAGTCGGCAAGCGGTTAAGGTGCCAGTGCATGTATGTTTGGTATAAAGATAACAAGAAACAAAAAAAAAAACCTTAGAGACCACAATTCCCAAATAATGAACCTAGTTTAGTGAAACTGTATAAAATCAACAAATTTTTAAAAATAATCCTGCATGCTGGAAATTATATATAGGTGTTTAAAACATTTATTTCTGTGAAAAATGAGTATTTTAAATATAAATTGATAGGCTAAGAAACTATCAGTGGCATATATCTATATTAATAAAAGCCCTATGTCCCTGCGTCCGTCCGTGTGTCCGTGGAAATGCGCTACTGCACATGTGCCCAGGGACAGCCGTTGGGACGCAGAGCCTTCGGGCGGCGCTGGGTGGGTGGGCGTGTACATGAGCGGATCCCCGCCCACCTTTCAGCATCCGCCTCAGGATTGGCGGATCTTCCATTCCAGCTGGAGAGGGGGCGTAACTCTGTGGCGGAGAAGACCGCGGCTCCTGACGGACTCGGACAATGCCTCCCGTGGTATGCAGTGTCAGCATGCCGGAGCCCGCACCGCCGACTGCACAGCCCGCCAGAGCCCGCACCGCCGACCGCACAGCCTACCGGAGCCCGCACCGCCGACTGCACAGCCTGCCGGAGCTCGCACCGCCGACCGCACACTGAGCTGGAGATGGGACCCGGCTCCACCACAGGGACACTCCAAATCGTTCTATGGGCTCCCAACTGACAGGCACGACCCGCACACAGGCTCACCTCCTCCTCAAAGACCGGCCATTTCACACCGTTTATTTCAATGCACAGTGACCAGCATGCACCCTTTTCAATGCACAGTGACCAGCCCTGCGTGCCCCCCTTTCAATGCAGTGACCAGCGTGCCCCCCTTTCAATGCACAGTGACCAGCGTGCCCCCTTTTCAATGCACAGTGACCAGCGTGCCCCCTTTCAATGCACAGTGACCAGCGCTACGTGCCCCCCTTTCAATGCACAGTGACCAGCGTGCCCCCCTTTCAATGCACAGTGACCAGCATGCCCTCCTTTCAATGCACAGTGACCAGCGTGCCCCCCTTTCAATGCACAGTGACCAGCGTGCCCCCTTTTCAATGCACAGTGACCAGCGTGCCCCCTTTCAATGCACAGTGACCAGCGCTACGTGCCCCCCTTTCAATGCACAGTGACCAGCGTGCCCCCCTTTCAATGCACAGTGACCAGCGTGCCCCCCTTTCAATGCACAGTGACCAGCGTGCCCCCCTTTCAATGCACAGTGACCAGCGCTGCGTGCCTCCCTTTCAATGTAGAGTAACCAGCGTGCCCCCCTTTCAATGCACAGTGACTAGGTTTCCCCCTTTCAATGCACAGTGACCAGCATGCACCCCTTTCAATGCACAGTGACCAGCACTGCGTGCCCCCCTTTCAATGCACAGTGACCAGCGTGCCTCCCTTTCAATGCACAGTGACCAGGGCTGCGTGCCTCCCTTTCAATGTAGAGTAACCAGCGTGCCCCCCTTTCAATGCACAGTGACCAGGGTGCCCCCTTTCAATGCACAGTGACCAGCGTGCCCCCTTTCAATGCACAGTGACCAGCGTGCCCCCTTTCAATGCACAGGGACCAGTGTGCCCCCTTTCAATGCACAGTGACCAGCGTGCCCCCTTTCAATGCACAGTGACCAGCGTGCCCCCTTTCAATGCACAGTGACCATCATGTCCCCTTTCAATGCACAGTGACCAGTGCTGCGTGCCCCCCTTTCAATGCACAGTGACCAGCGTGCCCCCCTTTCAATGCACAGTGACCAGCGCTGCGTGCCTCCCTTTCAATGTAGAGTAACCAGCGTGCCCCCCTTTCAATGCACAGTGACCAGGGTGCCCCCCTTTCAATGCACAGTGACCAGCGCTGAGTGCCTCCCTTTCAATGTAGAGTAACCAGCGTGCCCCCCTTTCAATGCAAAGTGACCAGGGTGCCCCCTTTCAATGCACAGTGACCAGGGTGCCCCCTTTCAATGCACAGTGACCAGCATGTCCCTTTTCAATGCACAGTGACCAGGGTGCCCCCTTTCAATGCACAGTGACCAGCATGTCCCTTTTCAATGCACAGTGACCAGCGTGCCCCCCTTTCAATGCACAGTGACCAGCGTGCCCCCCTTTCAATGCACAGTGATGTTTTTCATTTTTCACATTATTCTTTTGTAACATTTCTAAAGAATAAATACAATAAGATATAAATCAACTGCATGGTTGTCCACTCTTTTTTGTACTGGAACAAGTCTGTTTTTACAAATGTTTGCCCACATATGTTCTAGCGCCCGTTAATTTAACGGGCTTAATGTCTAGTTATGAAATAAATGTAACAAAGTGATTATGTTTGTGTAAATTGTGTTTTGCAAAAATGTTGCAAATATGTATTGAGCTTGAGCTTGATTAAATAAACTGACCAAAATATCCAAGTGGTTAGCACAGCTGCCATGCAACACTGTATTTGGGTGTTCAAATCCCTGAACTACCTACAACTGTCTGTTGTTATATATGACAAGCAACACCCCAAAAATAAAACATTGTATATATGTGAAATTAATATATTTGTTGAGTGGGGAGCCATATTAGTGTTGCTTCCTATATAGAGCCACATTACACTCTGAAAAATAGCAGTGTTTGAGCTTGCAAATCTGAGAATTTGCAAATCGATTGAACATATGCAGTGGAACCCCAGAACTCAAAATTCAACAACCCAAAAAAAAAAAAAAAAAAGATATATAGATATATATATATATATAAAAAAAAAAAATACTACATCAAGTCAACACACATAAGAAATGCTTTCAATAATCTCAAAAATTGGGTATGATGGCGCTCCCAGACACAATATCAAAGTCAATGTATGCTGCTCAGTCTCTTGAATCAAATAGAAACATTTATTATTAAAAAAAGGCTAAAAGATACTACTGAAATAAGAAAATGCCAGCAGATGTCCAACAGTTCAACAGTCAGGTGATACCTTAAGTCGGGAGGACCCAGGAGCAAGATGGCACCGTCTATCCAAATGGGGAGTCTTGCTGGTGAAGACACTGCCGTGAGAGGAGCGAGAGATGAAGAAGGGGGAGGGGGGAGCAGGAACCCCAACCCCCGCAATCCGCTCCATCCGCGAGGGACGATCAGTCTGTGCGGCAGCTTCCGCTCCTGCTCTCAAACAGCTGCAGTGGCGCCAAGTGATGACGTCACCGGGCGCCCACGGCTGACTCACAGGGACGCGCTCGCTGGAGCCTGCCCACCTCGTCACCCGGGAGTGCTTGAACAGAGGCTGCCTGAGTGGTCCGGGGACAGCACACCGTCATGTGAGCTGTCTACTGGCAATGTTATCCCCTTTTGATGGCCACAAATCAAAGGGGATAACATGTTTCGGGCCAAGCCCTTCTTCAGATCTCCTGTGGCTCTAAACAAAGGGCAATTTAAATAAAAATGAAAAGGAAGAGGCGTTGCCACCCACTCTCTGGCTCCACCCACAGGCAAACCACTGGTGGTGAAACAAATACAACACAATGCAAATACAATGTTACAGATGCCACAATACACGAATACAAAAATACTACACAAATACAGAAATACACAGAGGTAATGGTTGACCTAATATATGTGTTGCATTGCAAATAAAATTAAAATTAAAATTAAAAAAAAAAAAATACAAACTGCAAAGTTATGAAGAGGGAAAAAAGGAGAAACAGGGTGAGTAATCTTAAACCACAGAATATATGTCAAGTTCTTCCTTCAACCCATGGGGGGACAAAGTATTCAACTTATATATCCAGAACGTCTCTCTCTTGCAAAGCAAGGAGAGACGCTCATTAGTGGTCAAGGTACCCTTGAGTACAAACTCAACCGCCCAAACCTTCAAGTCTTGAACTTCGCCCTTGTAATGGGTGGAAAAGTGACACTGTGGGGTAATTTACCATTTTTGATGTTGAATCCTTGTGCAATGGCCCTACGGTGCTCACCTATCCGTGTGCGTAGGTGGCGGATGGTGCGACCCACGTAAAGTAAATTACATGGGCAGTGTAGGATATAGACCACATATTCTGTGGAACAGGTGATGAATTGGCGTATAGAATAACTATTGCCAAGTGAATCGCAAAAGGAGTTACGGCCATGTTGGATGAATCGGCAAGTGAGGCACCCTCTCTTCTTGCATTGGAAAGTACCCACCCTGTCACTGAAATAGGACCTGATGTCCATGGACCTTTCAGTCATAGGTTTGTTGACTTTACTGGGGCTATGTTGTTTTTAATGGTCCGTGCCCTCCCGTAGACCACCTGGGGGGCTGCGGGGAGGTGGGGGCCTAATCTGGGGTCTGAGCGTAATATGGACCAATGTTTCTTTAAAATGTGAGTGATCTGTCTGTAATTGTTATTGAACCCGATGATGAATCTAACTTGATGAGTGGCTTTATTCCCTGTGGAGTTGGACCCAGATGGATAGAGGGAAGATGAATTCCTGCACTCAATAAAGGCTTTTTGGACCAGTTCCTCAGGGAAACCCTTTTCCAGGAATCTCACCTTTATCAATTGGCCCTGGGTCTCGTAATCTTCCAAACGGGAACAGTTTCTGCGGAGCCGCGGGGGTTGGGGTTCCTGCTCCCCCCTCCCCCTTCTTCATCTCTCGCTCCTCTCATGGCCCTCAAGTGTCTTCACCAGCAAGGCTCCCCATTTGGATAGACGTTGCCATCTTGCTCCTGGGTCCTCCCGACTTAAGGTATCACCTGACTGTTGAACTGTTGGACATCTGCTGGCATTTTCTTATTTCAGTAGTATCTTTTAGCCTTTTTTTAATAAATGTGTCTATTTGATTCAAGAGACTGAGCAGCATACATTGACTTTGATACTGTGTCTGGGAGCGCCATCGTACCCAATTTTTGTTGTATTATTTCATTCTCAGTCAGGATCTGGGTTTGGGTAGGCTGCAATCCGGACATGATTTTTTAGCTGATGGTGGATTTTTTTGGGTACTATTTGTCCTTCCCATCCCATCTTTGAACTCTGGACACCTGCTCCACAGCGCCAGGATTTTTGTACGTATTTTCAATAATGTCAGCATGAGCACAAAGTGGCTTTTTCATTTAGACTAATGGGCCATACACACTATAAGATTTTCTGAAGATTTTTTCCGTTAGATTTACCAAAACCAGATAATATGAGGTCAAACCTAAACACTTTCAATTTGTATGCAATCTGGCAGGCCCTTGCACTACATAGAAAAGGTAAATCTGAAGGAAAAAGTCTTCAGAAAATCTTATAGTGTGTATGGCCATACATGATCCAATTTTCTTACAATTTTCTGTCCAATTTTCTTGAAATTTACCTTCAAGTATGTAGTACAAAGGCCTGCCAAATTGGATACAAGTGAAAGTGTTGTTTAGCTTTGACATCACATTATGTGGTTTGTGGTTAATCTATAAGAAAATTGTACAACAAAAATTGAACATGTATGGCTATACACACTATAAGATTTTCTGAAGACTTTTTCCTTCAGATTTACCTTTTCTATGTAGTGCAAGGGCCTGCCAGATTGCATACAAATTGAAAGTGTTTAGGTTTGACCTCATATTATCTGGTTTTGGTAAATCTAAAGGAAAAGTCTTCAGAAAATCTTATAGTGTGTATGGCCCATTAGGCTGGCCATACATGTTCAACTTTTGTTGTACAATTTTCTGGTAGATCTACCACAAACCACATAATGGTCAAAGCTAAACAACACATTCACTTGTATCTAATTAGGCAGGCCTTTGTACTACATACTTGAAGGTAAATTTCAAGAAAATTGGACAGAAAATTGTAAGAAAATTGGAACATGTATGGCCAGCATTAGTCTAAATGAAAAAGCCACTTTGTGCTCATGCTGAGATTATTGAAAGCATTTCTTATGTGTGTTGACTTGTAAGAAACTTGGATCATGGATGGCCAGCCAAACACTCATTCATTAGTGAACTGGTGATTTTGGTTTAGGAACCAACAGACCCAATTAATTACTTTGCTGGGTGTTTCCTATACTGGGTGGGTGTAGTTTAACCAAGGTTATATAAAGGGATGTATAAGAGCATATCATTTGGCCTGTGGCAGGGCCACATGTCTTTATGTCTGAATTTGCTTTTGGGGTGAGTGGTTGTTTGCTGGCATGCCTAATGACCCATATTGCAGTAAGTGTATTTTGTTGGATGAATACTTGTCATGCTCTAAATGTTTTGTATAGTTTTTGCAAAGTGTCTTTATGTACTATAGCTATACATGTGTTTTTTTTATTTTCATGCCTCTGTGTAGCTGTATGTTCTACTGATTTGATGGTATTTAAATAGAAAGGCAGGCTCATGCAAACAATAAACATAAAAGTATGTTGAGTATGTTTTATGCTTAATACTAAGGTGTCTACAACTTATTTTGCTTGACTTTTGGATATTGTAAGCTCTATCTATCCATCATAGTTTGTATCTTTGCACTGTAATTTGAATAAAAATTACTTGATTTGGGGGTTTTGGGGGGGGGGGGGCATTTCACATTTCACATGCCTGCTTGAGTGAATACTGATGTTTTATACATGTTCAATAAAGCTTTTTCATTTGTACACAGCTCCTGTTTTTTTGTTTTCTTTTCTTCATATTTGTCTGGATGTAATTCAGTAATTCAGATATCTTTTGTGTCAATTGAATGTAATCCATTTCTTGTATTTTTTGTGTGTGCAATGGCAGTACAGTATGAACATGGGTAGGGTTTCTCCCTTTACTCCAGCGAAGTGTGTATGGGGGGGAGGTGTGTGTGTGTGTGTGTGTGGGGGGGGAGGTGTGTGTGTGTGTGTGGGGGGGGGAGGTGTGTGTGTGTGTGTGTGTGGGGGGGGGGGAGGTGTGTGTGTGTGTGTGTGTGTGTGTGGGGGGGGGGAGGTGTGTGTGTGTGGGGGGGAGGTGTGTGTGTGTGTGGGGGGGAGGTGTGTGTGTGGGGGGGGAGGTGTGTGTGGGGGGGAGGTGTGTGTGTGGGGGGGGAGGTGTGTGTGTGTGGGGGGGGGAGGTGTGTGTGTGTGGGGGGGGGTTGTTTGTGTGTGTGTGTGGGGGGGGGTTGTGTGTGTGTGTGTGTGGGGGGGGGTTGTGTGTGTGTGGGGGGGGTTGTGTGTGTGTGGGGGGGGGGGTTGTGTGTGTGTGTGTGTGTGTGTGGGGGGGTTGTGTGTGTGTGTGTGTGTGTGTGTGGGGGGGGGTGGTTGTGTGTGTGTGTGTGGGGGGGCTACATTGTAATAAATAAAGTGTGTATGTATATATTTAGCTAAAAATATATACAAATTAAGGAATAATACAACATTTCCATTCAGCCTCTGTGGATGAATGTAACCAAAATATTTAATAAAAAATCACTAAAAATGATTACTAAAAGATTGCTACAGTGCTCACTCATATGTTGTATCTTTGCACTGTAATTTGAATAAAAATTACTTGATTTGGGGGTTTTGGGGGGGGGGGCATTTCACATGCCTGTTTGAGTGATTACTGATGTTTTATACATGTTCAATAAAGCTTTTTCATTAGTACACAGCTCCTGGTTTTTTGTTTTCTTTTCTTCATATTTGTCTGGATGTAATTCAGTAATTCAGATATCTTTTGTGTCTATTGAATGTAATCCATTTCTTGTATTTTTTGTGTGTGCAATGGCAGTACGGTATGAACATGGGTAGGGTTTCTCCCTTTACTCCAGCGAAGTGTGTATGGGGGGAGGTGTGTGGGGGGGGGGGGAGGTGTGTGTGGGGGGGGGGGGGGTGGAGGTGTACGTGTGTGTGTGGGGGGGGGAGGTGTGTGGGGGGAATGTGTGTGGGGGGGGAGGTGTGTGTGGGTGTGTGGGGGGGGGAGGTGTGTGTTGTGTTTGTGTTTGTGTGTGTGTTTGTGTGTGTGTGTGCGTGTGGGGGGGGGTGAGTGTGTGGGGGGGGGAGGGAGATGTGTGTGTGTGTGTGTGTGTGGGGGGGGGAGGTGTGTGTGGGTGGGTGGGCTAAATTGTAACAAATAATTAAAGTGTGTATGTATATATTTAGCTAAAAATATATACAAATTAAGGAATAATACAACATTTCCGTTCAGCCTCTGTGGATAAATGTAACCAAAACATTTAATAAAAAATCACTAAAAATGATTACTAAAAGATTGCTACAGCGCTCACTCACCTTTATAGTTGGCCTAGGTCAGTGATGATGAACCTTGGCAACACAGGTGTTTTGTAACATTTCCCATGATGCTCACCTACACTGCAGAGTACATAAGCATTATGGGAAATGTAGGGCAAAAACATCTTGGGGGGGGGGGAGTTAAGGGTTACCATCACTGGCCTAGGTAAAACATTTCCAATACATTTTAGTTGTCTGTGTGCACCATTTTTAAAATAAAGCAATATCCCTTTAAAATAAATCGCAATTGGCACATAGGCATTCGCCTTGGACCAGAAATGAACCAAATTGGGTTGCGCAACATTCCAGGAAGTGGTCACAATCAACTGGCTAATCATGGTGAGGGCCAATTTCAGCTGTGAAGAAATGGCATTCATATGCAAAGTAAGTGTGGGTGGGGTGGGGGTCTGTGCTATTAATCAGAGCATTGATTACTAGTGCAGACCCTTGGGGAATGCCACTAGAGCCACCAGGGATTGCTGACCTATGGCCACCAGGGATGCCCACCCATGCCACTATTTATGCCAATCAGTGCTCAGGGAGCCTGTTAGTGCCCTCCTCATCAGTGCTGCCCATCATTACCATCTATCAGTGCTGCCCGCCAGTGCCAATCATTGCCCATTAGTGCCACCTATCAATGCCCATCAATGCTGCATATCAGTGCCGCCTATCAGTGTTCATCAGTGCTGCATATTAGTGTCTCTTCAGTGCCTGCCAGTGCAGCCTCATCAATGCTCGTCAGTGCAACAAAAAAACATATGGATTTACAACATTTTATTACATAAACAACAACAAATTTTTTTAGGGGTCAAACATCTAGGTCTTCTTTTAGCAAAAAAATAAAACCTTGCGGTGATCAAATACCACCAAAAGAAAGGACTATTTGTGTAAAAAATGTCATAAATTTGGGTTAGGAACAGGGTTGCATGACCGCCCAATTGTCATTCAAAATGCAACAGCATAAAAAGCTGAAAACTGGCCTGGGCAGGAAGGGGGTGTAACTGCCCTGTAAGGAAGTGGTTAACTATTGAAACATGGGACTAAATATTCCAAAGGTAATCATGCTCAGCTCAATGGTTTAGTGGTTAGTGCTCCTATCTATAAACACTGAGAGCATGAGTTCAAATCCTAAGTATGTCATCACCTCCTTAAATTTTAGACAGTTTTAAATAAATACTGAAACTTGGCAAATGCATAATTGCACCCGGCACATATGCATGTCTGTTTCTTAAATATACGTGGCCATTGACATGCAAATTTAGGTGATGTAGCCAATCTATTACTATGTGGCAAAAAATAATCACACACAACTGTGAACACACAGGGTGTTAGGATGGTTGGGGCTTGAACTCATGACCTAGCAATCTTTGTCTATGAGCATAGACCACTACACCAAAGTCCTGAATACAAGCAGACATGCCTGAAAGTTTCAGAGGAATGAAGATTGATAATTAGACAGCTGTGTAGTCTGCTATTATTAAATCTAAAGGTTAAAACACATAAGATACATAACTATATCTAAAAAATAAAAAAAAACTCCAAACCCAAATTCACTATTTGGTTAACTCCAAACCCAAATTCACTAAAGCACCTAGTTGAAGTTTTAACTCCGGCAGCTTCATCTAATTTAGATGCTAATGAGTTTAGCTTGGAGTGAAGTGAGCAGCTCTATTCGAAACTCTTAGTGAATTAGTCCCAATGTGTGATGAATATTGGGGCACCTTTACAATGTTTAAACGGTTGGTTTATTAGCTATTAGCTGTTTACCTGTCCGGATCCCCACTGACGAAGTCCCGCCTACACAGGACGTAACGCGTATGGGGAAACCCTAGTGACCCGCAGCCATCTTGGTACACCAGGGACATACAGCTATACACCTTGTCCGTTACAAGTTTGATTTTTAACATCACAACGTAATTGCATCTATTTACTTTAATAAAACTATTATATTATACGGAGAGCACTAGATGTCTGCTTCCTTTTCTCCACATGCCTGAGTTGCGGATGAGGTCCGGATAAGCCATCCAAATTATATGAGGACTGGAGCTGTTTAATAAATTTTTGCTGTCTGACCCTGCAGGGTCTCGGTTTGGAGGTGAGAGGCAGATAAAGCCTTGGTGATGGGATCATAGTAGCGCATAAGAAGTCATCACATGTATTGTTATTAGCACTCTGATCTGTGATTTGTTCATTCACTGAGGAATAGAGATGGCCTTGCGGTTCCCCGGCGGTCGGTTCGCGGCGAATTTTGCTTGTTCGCTACCCACCAATTTTGCGAACACATGGCGTTGTTTGCGGCGCCCATATGAGTTTACATTGGGGAGAATTTTGACCCATGACACAGCCGTGAGGTGGAACGGGACAGCCAATTGAAACATTTCAGCACATGGACATGCCCCCTACCCTATAAATAGACCTGAGCTGTCGGTCATTTCACATTTTGCTTTTTGTCAGTGTAGGGAGAGGTCTGCTGTGTTCATGAGGGAGAGATTGCCAGACACAAATAGCTCTGTTAAGATCCACAAAAGTCTTTTTCAGGGCTGGTATTTCGGTATAGGTCTACTACAGTCTCTTTTGAGTTTAGGGACAGGTATCCAGTCTGTGCTTTAGGGGCAGTTAGAGATCGGCAGCAGTGACACAAATCGCTCTGTTAATGTCCACAAAAGTCATTTAAAGGGCTGCAACTTTTTTGGTATTGCTGTGCAGTGCACTATATATGGGGGGGGGGAGGGGTAATCCACGGTATAATATACTTTGTAGAAAGCATATTATAGTGGACTAGTATTGTGCACTGTGCAGCATTGTGACAGGTGTGGTGACTGAGCGTTACTGCAGCAATACTACACACAGTGCAAAAGCACTTTTAATGTATTTAAAATGGTGTGATAGACTAGTGACCCCCCCAATACCACATATTGAAGTGGGGTGTTATCTGAGTATACTTTTACAAGTGTATTTGTGTCCTGCAACAATATTGCCTCTTTTGCTGTGTTAGTGCCAAACTCACTTTCCAATTTTTGAACAACTGGTGTGATAGACCGGTGGCCCCCCAATACCACATATTGAAGTGGGGTGTTATTTAACAGTATACTTTTCTAAGAGTAAATCTGCATAGGGAAATCCGTGCTTCTGGACAAGGGATAAGGCTGCAGTAAACCTCAAAATATAGTCGGAGAGACTATATCGATGAAATGTGAGGTGTAGTGAGGTAGGTGGCGCTGCCTGAAGGTAAGTTGATAAGTGGGTATGAAATAAAGAGAGAGGGGGGTTTCTCCCACCCAAACAGTATAATAAATATGATTAAAAAACCATGACATACATAATCAATAATAACACAATGCCAGTGCAATACAATGTCAGTGTTGGTGATATAAAGAGAATAAATATAAAGTGCCAAAGTGAACAATAAGTGTCTGGTTAAAATAGGAAAAAACAGGACATAGAATAAATAAAATATCAAATATGGAAAACGTAATAATAAAATATAAATATAAATAGAAAGTGCCTCAGTGGATGCGTACAAATCCTAAGTGCTACGGTGTGATATATTGAAGTGGTCAATAAGTAATACTGTATGAAAAATAAATAAATAATATAAGTGGTAAGGTGAAACTGATATAAATAACAATATTATGCTGATAAAAAAGATGGCAAGAAATAAATAATCAAGAGTCCATAAAGTGATGAATGGTGGATTAAAATGCTTCAATGATTTTGATGGGTGGATGACGTCAATGGCGACGAAACACGTCGTGCGTGGTTACGTCATTTCCGCCCCACTGGAACGCAGATCCTGCCGCTGACACGCATAGCATCCCGGAAGCATCCGCTAACGAGGGTTTTGCGGCCCCTAATCCTTTTGCATGATCGTTAACCACTTTCTTTATGTGAGTACATTATTTTATTCAAATAAAGCATTTGTTTTAAATGGTACATCACTATATGAGGCCTTCTTCTTACATATGATCTCGGATACTTACATACCTATGATGGATGGGAATATGAGCTGTATCAATCTTGCTGAAAAACATTGTATATGTGAGGGAGACGATCCAGTGATTTTTTCCATGAGCCCAGCACACAGGAGTTGCCTGACAGAGGAAATCCAGTGATACCTAAAGGCTTGTTACCCCTGTAGGGGTTACTAACTCTGGTGAGTGCGGGATATATTGGAGGGGTGTACGGATTCTTCACCTGGCACCCAGCACCCAGCACCCGGATCACCCCGATTACCACCTATCAGAATCATTGAAGAATTTTAATCCACCATTCATCACTTTATGGACTCTTGATTATTTATTTATTGCCATCTTTTTTATCACCATAATATTGTTATTTATATCAGTTTCACCTTACCATTTATATTATTTATTTTTTATACAGTATTACTTATTGACCACTTTAATATATCACACTGTAGCACATTGGATTTGTATGCATCCACTGAGGCACTTTCTATTTATATTTATTTATTTTATTATTACGTTTTCCATATTTGATATTTAATTTATTCTATGTTCTGGTTTTTCCTATTTTAACCAGACATTTATTGTTCACTTCGGCACTTTATATTTATTCTCTTTATATCACCAACACTGACATTTTATTGCACTGGCATTGTGTTATTATTGATTATGTATGTCATGGTTTTTTAATCATATTTATTATACTGTTTGGGTGTGAAAAACCCTCCCTCCCTCTCTATTTCATACCCACTTATCAACTTACCTTCAGGCAGCGCCACCTATCTCACTACACCTCAATTTTCTAAGAGTGTATGTTAGTCCTTCAAAAATGTGGCCTCTTGCTGTGTTAACTCTGCTACACACAGTGACAACAGTTACTGGCCAATTATTTGTAGAACTGGTGTAATAAACCTGTGGCCCCCCAATACCACAGATTGAAGTGGGGTGTTATCTGAGTATACTTTCATAAGTGCATTTGTGTCCTGCAACAATATTGCCTCATTTGCTGTGTTAAGTCTGATACACACAGTGCCAAACTCACTGGCCAATTTTTTGAACAACTGGTGTGATAAACCAGTGCCCCCCCCATACGACATATTGAAGTGGGGTGTTATCTGATCATACTTTCATAAGTGTATTTGTGTCCTGCAACAATATTGCCACTTTTGCTGTGTTAAGTCTGATACACACAGTGCCAAACTCACTGCCCAATTTTTTGAACAACTGGGATGATAAACCAGTGGCCCCAATACCACATATTGAAGTGGGGTGTTATCTGAGTATACTTTCATAAGTGTATTTGTGTTCTGCAACTATATCGGCTCTTTTGATGCCTTAAGTCTGCTACACACAGTGCAGAACTCACTGGCCAATTTTTTGAACAACTGGTGTGATAAACCAGTGGCCCCCCAATACCACATATTGAAGTGGGGTGTTATCTGAGTATACTTTCATAGTTGTGTTTGTGTCCTGCAACAATATTGCCTCTTTTGCTGTGTTAACTGTGCTACACACAGTGCCAAACTCACTGGCCAATTTTTTGAACAACTGGTGTGATATCACATATTGAAGTGGGTTTTTATTTAACAGTATACTTTTCTAAGAATGTATTTTAGTCCTGCAAAAATGTGGCCTTTTGCTGTGTTAACTCTGCTACACACAGTGACAACAGTTACTGGCCAATTATTTGTAGAACTGGTGTAATAAACCTGTGGCCACCCAATACCACAGATTGAAGCGGGGTGTTATCTGAGTATACTTTCATAGTTGTATTTGTGTCCTGCAACAATATTTCCTCTTTTGCTGTGTTAACTCTGATACACACAGTGCCAAACTCCCTGGCGAATTTTGTGAACAACTGGTGTGATAGACCAGTGCCCCCCCCAATACCACATATTGAAGTGGGGTGTTATCTTAGTATACTTTTACAAGTGTATTTTGTGTCCTGCAATAATATTGCCTCTTTTGCTGTGTTAAGTCTGATACACACAGTGCCAAACTCATTGGCCATTTTTTTGAACAACTGGTGTGATAAACCAGTGGCCCCCCAATAGCACATATTGAAGTGGGGTGTTTTCTGAGTATACTTCTATAAGTGTATTTGTGTCCTGATACAATATTGCCTCTTTTGCTGTGTTAAGTCTGATACACACAGTGCCAAACTCACTGGCCAATTTTTTGAACAACCGGTGTGATAAACCAGTGGCCCCCCAATACCACATATTTAAGTGGGGTGTTATTTAACAGTATACTTTTATAAGAGTGTATTTTAGTCCTGCAAAAATTTGGCCTCTTTTACTGTGTTAACTGTGCTACACACAGTGACAACAGTTACTGGCCAATTATTTGTAGAACTGGTGTAATAAACCTGTGCCCCCCCCCCCCCAATACAATAGCTTGAAGTGAGGTGTTATTTACCCTTTTCCAGATATACTGCAATTCTCTAGAGACTTTTGTCACAGGGTAATTAAAAAACTTGACAGGCAGAGGAAGAGGCAGAGCCAAAGTGTGCAGTTTCAAAAGCCACGTGGAATTACGTCAAAGGACTCAACAGACTTGGTTGAGTGGCTCACTCAGCCTTCCTCTTCTGCACCTTCCTCATCCTCTCTATCTGCACCCTCTTCACTCTCTGCTGTGTGCACCCCCAAAGACACCACCACAAACACCACCACCACCACCAACACATACCCTTCGCTTGAGTCACTGGAATTATTTTCCGATCCATCACAAGACATTTGCAATGCGCAGCCAATGTTGGCATCGGATCAGGAAGAGGAGGTAGCAACAGCCGCCACTCAGCAGTCTGACGACAGTACCAAGATCAGCCCAAAGAGGCTGGTCCCCGCTTTTACTGCCTACTCCGAGATCTCGAATGTTAATGGTGGGGAAGGTGACGTGGATGATGACGTGTCTATGGACGTCACATGGGTGGCCACAAGAGAGGAAGAGGAGGGGTGTTCAGAGGGAGAGACGGACCGGCAGATAGGGAGGAGAGGCCGGCAGAACTTGCATTGCACAAGAGGTACAAAGCAGACTGAAAATGTATCAGGAGCGAGCCATCAACCATGTACAGTCCCATCTGGCGCTCCCAGGACACCAGCACATGGCCCAGCAGTGTGGACTTTTTTTTTATTTTTATGTATCCGTTGCTGCCAACAGTGTTGCCAACTGCAGCCTTTGCAGTCAACGCTTAAGTCACGGTAAGCCCAACACTCACCTAGGGACAACCGCCTTAAGAAGGCACCTGAACTCCTATCACTGAGCCCAGTGGGAGCAACACCGTCAGAACCCACAAAGCCACACTCCAGGCTCTCACCGTCCAGCCTCTTCTCCTTCTCCTCTCTCCTCACATTTGTCCTCCACTCCACCTTCCATGATGCCAACGTCACGTTGTTCTGGAAAAAGGCAGGCTTCTGTGGCCCAAATGTTGGAGCGTAAAAAAATTATGACGCTGGATAACCCTCTTGCCCAACGTTTGACTGCTGGCTTGTCGAAACTGATAGCCCGCCAACTACTGCCATATCAACTGGTGGACTCGGAGGCCTTTCGTAAATTTGTGGCCTTTGGAACACCACAATGGAAGGTCCCAAGCAGGAAATATTTCTTGCAGAAGGGCATTCCGGAGCTGTATGGCCACGTTCAGCGGCAAGTCAATATATCTCTGGCACACAATGTTGGTGCCAAGATACATCTGACCACAGACACATGGTCTAGCAAACACAGGCAGGGAAGGTATATCACTTTTACTGCCCACTGGGTGAACCTTCTGACGGCCGTTAAGCATGTAACCCGTGGCACCCCTGTAGGTTTAGTTGTACCGCCACGGATTGCATGCAGGCCTGCCTGTTCTTCTCCTCCTGCTCCATCCTCCCTCTCCTCCTCGGCTTACTCCTCCTTTTCCGCTGCTACCATCTCTTCTGCTGTGCCTCCCAATATCCCCAGAACCTATTCCACATGCCAGGTGAGACGTTGCCATGCTGTGCTGTGTCTGTTGTGCCTGGAAGCCAAGAGCCACACTGGTCCTGCACTCCTTTCAGCTTTGCATTCACAGGCAGATCAGTGGCTGACACCGCTGAATTTGACAGTTGGTAAAGTGGTGTGCGCCAACAGTGCCAATCTGATGAGCGTGCTGAAACAGGACAAAATAACACACGTGCCATGAATGGCACACTTCCTGAACTTCGTTGCCAAATACCCTGGGGTCCAGGACATCTTGCGACAGGCCAGGAAACTATCGGGCCATTTCAGAATATCTTACACAGCCATGGCTCACCTTGCTGACATTCAGCGGCGACACAACCTGCCCGTTAGGTGTCTAATTTGTGACTGCCCGACGCGATGGAACTCAACGTTGCATATGCTTGATAGGCTGCTCCAGCAGAAACGTGCAGTTAACGACTACCTGTACGAACTCTGCGGCAGGACAGGTTCTGGGGAGCTTGGTTTTTTTTCACCTCGCCAGTGGCTGCTCATGCAGGACGCATGCAGACTTCTGCGGCCATTCAATGAGATCACCAAACTGGTCAGTCACGGCCAGGGCGCTATCAGTGACATCAGCGCTATCAGTGCTCCCCGACGGCTTGATCAATGACACGAGGCAATGCATGCTCCAGAAAGAAGGCATAAGGTACGAACCTTATGCCTTCTTTCTGGAGCGTGCATTGCCTCGTGTCATTGATCAAGCCGTCGGGGAGCAGGAGCAGGAAGATGTCGCAATGTTGGATGAATTCCCAGTGGGTGCTACTCCATCTGAGACAAGTCAACAGCAGGAGTCTGAAGAGGAGTCAGAGGAGGATGGTGCTGGGGGGATGAGGAGGAGCAAGAAGAGCATGCTTTAATCCTTTCTGGGATCCCTGGTGTTATCCGTGGTTGGGGGGAGGAGAACGAGGACGACATTATCCTGGATGATGAGCTGGAAGCAGGCCACTACACCGCTTCCAGTTTAGTGCGAATGGGGGCCTTCATGCTCCAGTGTTTTAAGGGGGACCCCCGTATAAAAAGCATAAAGGCCAAGGACCAGTACTGGGTGGCAACGTACTTAGACCCCCGGTACAAACAAAAAATGGCGGATATGTTACCACAATCACAGAGGGCGGTAAGAATGCAGCACTTCCAGGCCTTGCTGCGTGAAATGCTGCATTCTGCTTTTGCTTACGCTGGCAGAGGAATTGCCAGTCACAGAGAGACAGTTGCAGTTAGCAATTCAACAGCACCTGCAAGAAGAGGGCGGTTTGAAGATGTCTTGGTCACTTAAGATATGAGATCCTTCTTTCAGCCGAACCATCGACAGCTGTACTCCGGATCCAGCATCAGGGAACGCCTAGACCGTCAGGCCAGAGCTTGCACAATTTGCAATGGAAATGTTGGCTTGCCCCCGTCCAGTGTCCTGTCGAAAGGACGTTCAGCGCAGCAGGGGGGATCGTGACCGATAAGCGCACTTGCTTAGCTCATGACAGTGTAGACTACCTCACATTTATAAAAATAAATGAGGCATGGATCTTTGAGGAATTCAACACATATGACCAGTAGACCATGTTTCATCGAAATTCCTCATGCCAGGCCACAAATATCTGCCAGACCGCCATCCACCCACAGCAATTCCTGGTCCTTGGCTTCGCTACATACAGCGGCATAAAAGGCATTTCATGTCCATTGAATGGCAAATTTTTGGGGCCTTTCAGGGCCCACAATTATTTTTTCTGTGAATGCCTAATGTACCTCCAGCCACAGAATACAACTTTCTTAGCTGTCAGTTAAACCCATGTGGGCTAATTTTTGGGGCCTATATAGGCCGACACTTACTTCTGTATCCTGTGAATGCCTAATGTACCTCCAGCCACCAAATACTACGTTCTTAGCTGTCAGGTAAACCCATGTGGGCTAATTTTTGGGGCCTATACAGGCAGACAATTACTTCTGTATCCTGTGAATGTCTAATGTACCTTAAGCCACAGAATACTACGTTCTTAGCTGTCAGTTAAACCCATGCGGGCTAATTTTTGGGGCCTATACTGGCCGACACTTCTTTATCCTGTGAATGCCTAATGTATCTCCAGCCACCAAATTCTACGTTCTTAGCTGTCAGGTAAACCCATGTGGGCTAATTTTTGGGGTCTATACTGGCCGACACTTCTGTATCCTGTGAATGCCTAATGAACCTTAAGCCACAGAATACTACCTTCTTAGCTGTCAGTTAAACCCATGTGGGCTAATTTTTGGGGCCTATACTGGCCAACACTTACTTCTGTAGCCTGTCAATGCCTAATGTACCTTAAGCCACAGAATACTACGTTCTTAGCTGTCAGGTAAACCCATGTGGGCTAATTTTTGGGGTCTATACTGGCCGACACTTACTTCTGTATCCTGTGAATGCCTAATGTACCTTCAGCCACAGAATACTATGTTCTCAGCTGTCAGGTAAACCAATGTGGGCTAATTTTTGGGCCTATACTGGCCGACACTTACTTCTGTATCTTGTGAATGCCTAATGTACCTTCAGCCACAGAATACTACATTCTTAGCTGTCAGGTAAACCCATTTGGGCTAATTTTTGGGGCCTGGAATGGCCGACACTTACTTATGTTACCTGTGAATTCCTAATATACCATAAAATAAAATAAAAGTGCAGTGCTAATGGGTAAGGAACTGCAACAGTTCTCAATACAAACAAATAAAATTACATATGTGATCAGTAAATGTGAAAATCTGTAACTGAATACAATCAAAAAAGTCCACATAGAGTTCACAATGGTAAGTGCAAGTGGAGTAATCCAAAACAGAGAGGTGAATCTTGATACTGATGTCCCATCACCAACACCAAATATAATTGCGCTCACCAGATGCTGTTGACCCTGAATACCATATAGCATGAGGGTCAAAAAGGCTGTTAGGATGGTATAGGATTCCTGAAACGATCTGCAACCACGGATGTCTCCCACTTGTATATCCAGCAGGGTAGGTAGAAGGGATCACTCATAGAAATCCAGACCCATGTGGAAATAAACCAAAGGAAACGGACATAGTGTAAAACCCAAATAAAACGTTTATTAAAAAAGGGGAATAACACTCACAAAATTTCCATTGGTAAAGGCAGAAACAAATGCAGGTCTGGCTAAACAGGCACGATCCTGATGCATTTCGTCCCACAGGACATTCTCAAAGGATTTGACCAGCAAGCTATTAAGGAATCCATACACTTATAAAGGCTCCATAATTGATAATTAGTGAAAAAACGAATCCCACCTGTATTAAGCTGCCAAGCATCATAATCTGGATAGGAGGAGGCAGCGTGTGTGTCAAGCCTCTCTTTGGAACTGACCAACACAGCATAACATCACTTACGGTCTGCACAATTCCTAATATACCTTCAGCCATTAAATGTTACGTTCTTAGCTGTCAGGTAAACTCATGTGGGCTAATTTTTGGGGCCTATATAGGCCGACACTTTCTTCTGTATCCTGTGAATGCCTAATGAACCTTAAGCCATAGAATACTACGTTCTTAGCTGTCAGTTAAACCCATGTGGGCTAATTTTTTGGGGCCTATACTGGCCAACAGTTACTTCTGTATCCTGTCAATGCCTAATGTACCTTAAGCCACAGAATACTACGTTCTTATCTGTCAGGTAAACCCATGTGGGCTAATTTTTGGGGCCTATACAGGCCGACACTTACTTCTGTATCCTGTGAATGCCTAATGTACCTTCAGCCACAGAATACAACGTTCTGAGCTGTCAGGTAAACCCATGTGGGCTAATTTTTGGGGCCTGGAATGGCTGACACTTACTTCTGTTACCTGTGAATGCCTAATGTACCTCCATCCATTAAATACTACATTCTTAGCTGGCAGGTAAACCCATGTGGGATAATGTTTGTGTATGCATTATACCATTATTGTGCTGCACTTTTGCTTGTTTCAAATAGAGCTGCATTTGTGTTACCCCATATGCTATTTTGCCACACCACGTAATATACTCTGTCCACACTATATGTTGCACGCTCTTTGTTAAACTCTCATAGGATTATACGTAAGTTGATATACAAGACACAGCATGTTGCCTAGATCTCTTATATATGCTAATGTACTGATTACTGCAAATTTTCTCTTGGATAGGCCAAATCTCTTTGCTTCCAAGACATAAAAGTCCAGAGAAAGAGACTATGTGAAACGCATCGACCTCTTGGAACATTTAGCAAAGACATGTTGGTTTTTCAATATATGGCGAATCTTGTCTAATGAAAACATGAATATATGGTTTTATTAATGTCTTTTAAATTTTTGTAATACATATTGTTGTTTTTATCATAAAGTGTGGCTGTCCTTCTCTTGGTACCAGTAAAATCTGATATCTCCAAGTTATTTAGGTAATATAACCCAGTCAGCACAGAGTTCCCCCATACATCAGAGTTTACAGGATTCCCCTGTACAGTGCAAGGGAACTCTGATGTAAAGGGGAATGCTGCAGATCATGATCTAAGGAGGGAATCTGATGTAAGGTGGGGGGGCTCTGGTTACCAGAGACCACTTTCTGCAGAGTGAATACACTAAGGTAATGGTGGGGGTTACTGATATAAGGTAGAACCTTTATATCAGTGCTCCCTTACATTATTGTATTTACACCCCCCTTACACCAGTGACCCCCTCAGACTAGTCTGGAGCCCTGCCACTGATGCGCCATGCAGGGATTAGTTAGACAGCTCCAACTTGGCAGCTCTGGTTTTATCCAATAGTCTCCTCTCCACAGACCATGCATGTCTGACTTCTCCCGTGACCCCCATCATGGAGGCGCTCCCACTCTTGACTCCTTTCCAGACTCGACTTCAAAGACTGCAGACATGATACAAGACAAGAGATGGTCAGAGATTGCAGACATGATACAGGCAGTGGTTACAGGATGTGGGCATGGTATAGGAGGATGTTAGAGGCTGCTGACAAGTTACAGTAGGTGATTAGAGGATGTGTACAAGATACAGTAGATGGTTAGAGGCTATGGAAATTATACAGGAGGTAGTTAGAGGATGCTGACAGGATACAGGAGGTGGTTAGAGGTTGCGGACATGGTACAGGAGGTTGTTAGAGACTGCGGACATGATATAGGAGATGGTTAGAGACTGCAGACATGATACAGGAGATTGTTAGAGGCTGTAGGCATGATACAGGAGGTGGTTAGTGGCTGCAGACATGATACAGGAGATGGTTAGAGGCTGCAAACACGGCACAGGAAATAGAAAGAGATGCTGAACATTAGTAATTCTGTAAAATCTCACCACTGCCATTCTTGTAACTGCTGTGTCCCCGCAGTCCTCAAGTGTGGACATCACATATTTAGCAGCCAAGCCATGGATGGATGGATGGATGTTGCAGGGGTCCGGTGGTCGGAGTCTCCAGCAGCCATGGTTGAATGGTGCAGGGGTACAGTGCCATGGTGGTAAGAGTCCCCACAGGGCTCCTCCAGCCATGGTGTGGTCTAGTCTCGTGCCCGATGATGTGCTGCCGAGACCGTGTGCCGTCTATTAAAAAATGGCGCCCAAACGTCACTACTCACTGTGCACGGACCCGGCCGAAAATGGCTGAATGTGTAAAAGCTTTCCTGAGCAGGCTTTGGAATTATGCACTCACAGTTTCACGGTCTTATGACTTCCATCAGTGTCTGGTTAAAGTTTGTAGTTTTCATTCTTCTCTGACTGTCCTATGAGGCTTCAGGACCCCTGACCCTCTGTCTGGACAGTGCTGATTGGCCCTGTAACGATCAAATGCACCCTCTTAAGAAAAAAAAAACTCCCTAGCAATACACATCAAACTGAGCTTGTGCAGAGTGCCTCCACAGAGTGCCTCCCCCTGTCAGATGGCTGTGCTGATTGCTTTTACACCCCCCCGGTAACAGCGCCCCCGTGCTTGATTTGCCATGTATCTTGGGCTCTGCTTGCCCTTTTGTGAACCCGGGACTGACATTGCGGGTGCTGTGTAGAGAGGAGGGAGCAGAGTGGACACATGTTCTCTCTCCTCCCCTCCTTGTTGCTGACCCAGAAAGCGACGTGCTTGATGTCACTTCCAGGTTCAACTATTGGTGTCCCCAGCCAGCATACCCGGGAAAGAATGTAATGCAACACGATCTGGATTCTTTAAGACCCTGGATGTCTCATTACAGAGAACCTGTCATCAAAAAATCATCACAGAGGGGACCTTTTGTCCCCTATGTAATAAAAAAGTTTACAACATTTTTTTTATTTAAATTGCAAAAAACTTAATGTTACACTCAAGAACATAAAATCCCCCCCAAAACCTCCCACCCCAACTTATATGCATGTGCGAATGTAAATGCATGTGTAGGGGCGCCTACATATGAAAACACTGATTGTGATATGACTGGGACAAGTTACATATCGCTGTACATGCTGGAGTGAAAAAAATATTCTAGCATCAGACCTCCTCTGTAACAATAATCTAATGATCTATAGGGTACTTATAAAGTGCCACCTATGAAAAAAAAAGGGGTACTGAAGTTCGTATTTTTTAAATGAAATTTTGCATTTCCTAGACCTTTGTGGGAATATCGTGCGACATAAAAAATTGGAACTACCACTATTTTATTCTCTAGGGTGTCTGCTTTCAGAAAATGTATAATTATGGGGGGTGGCAGGCAGTTTTGTAATCTTAAGCCTAAAATTATTTTTTAAGCATGTGTGCAAGAAAATGCTAAAACGGCCCTGGCAGCAAAAGTGTTAAAGGCATTTTTATTTTCCAATTTTGGATAAAGTAAAGGAGAACTCTAACCCCATCAGTTTTTGCCATCTGTGTTCCATTGGGGAGATCTTACACTTCCTGTATGATAGCCAAAACAAGAAGTGAAAGGAAATCCCTCCAAAGTGTCTGGGGTGTCACCCCCTGTGGAAGATTTCCACTCTATTATTGCTCTGTTTTCAACTCAAAATATAGCGTTTTCTTTTTATTTCACTTTTAATGATAATGGTAAACAGGATAAATAGAGGGGGTGAATCTCCCTGAAAGCACAGAAAGCAATAAAAATTGATGTCATAAAATTATGCTAAATAACCCAAAAACAAACTAGCATTAGCAGCGCTAATTTTATAGATGAATATTATCTGTTAGTAAGAGTCTATATAGTAGTCCATGCATAAGATTAGTCTATATCTTGAGATGACACCCGATAGGGATCACTGCAGTGGTGGAAACACACAATCAGACCAAAGAGGTAGGATATAAAGCCTTCACCACACCTTGTGAAATCCTCTCCCCTTAAGAAATGCACTCACCACAATGCAGATTCATATAGCCATATATCTCCTAGTCACAGGCAACTGGCACAGATCTCTTAGTAAGTTCCCCTCCACACGGATAAATGTAATAGGGGTCACAACTCCTCACAGATCCTCAATTACCAGACAGACGACCATAGAATCCTCACTGGATGGATATTTATAGGCAGGGACTACATCCATGCAAAAAGGGAAAGGACAACTCATAGTGTAAAATGTACCAATTTTATTGAACCATACGCACCCCCCTTATACATTTAATAAAAGAAAAAATGCATTAAAACATCCACAAATAGACAGCGGGACTTTAAATCACCCACGTCTCTCACCGGATCCCCCGTCCTGCGGTATCTCACCGTTGAAGAAGCGGTGATGGACAGTTCGAAGCTGGTTACGTGAGCCGCGTGGTCCCGCCCTTATGGCGTTTTGGTGTCATGCCTTTATGGTTTTGTGGTTTTATTAGCGCCGAGTGGAAGTGTTTCAAAATTTGTGTGCTTCCCTTATATTGTGAAAAATTGATAAGTACCTTTTAGAGTTATACTTTTACACCAGCCTTAGCACTGAAATGCTTTCTAAGAAAAATAAAATCTATATACATTTTCTCAAGCTCAAATGCTGCATATCTAATCTTGGAAGTGTATTTGTCGATTTAGCAGTTTAAAAAAAAAAAAAAGAAAAGTCACAGAGTCCTGAGTCAAGTATGAAAACTATTCTGGCAAGCACAGTGATGGAGCACAGTGCATTTTATGTGTATTTTGCTGTATGAAGTATTTTTCCCTCTGGGGATGGTTGCCACTCCTCAAACTGAAAATAAGAAGGGACACAGAATAAACCCAGTGAACTTGGCCAAAATCACATAGCAATTCTTTTTTTTTTTTTTTTATTCTTGGTTACTTTGCACAATGAAAGGGCTCAATTTTAGTCATCTTAAGTCAAGTCTGGGTGAGAGATTTCTTTTGCTAGGAGAAAACTTCAGCTGCTTTTCCTCAAACCATCAAGGCAATCTTTAAAACTAGAACCTGACTCCTCACAGCAGCTGGTGATATATATTGAAAGACTATTTTACCATAAGCATTTTGTCTCTCAGAGCATATAAGAAGCACAATTACTCAGGTAAGAAACTGCTGCAAATTAGGAGTTATGCTAACCAAGGGAATGTTTGTTTAGGTTGATGGCTACAATTTTCTGAAAATCATAAATGCTGCATTTAATAGAGGTATTGTGTGCATGCCAGCTGCTACAGCTGTAGGCTTTGTGATAAATTAAACTCTTAAGTTTATAGGCTTCTGGGACTAGGGCAAAAAACTATGTTGTAACTTATCCTGTTATAAAATTCATAGTTTTGTGCTCACTAAAAGCAAACTTATGGGAAACAACATTTATTGGAAAGCATCTCTGAATGCCGAATAATTTTCAAAGGCTGGAGGCATGGGATTTTGCAAAGTAATGCCAAAGAGCAACATTATTTACTGTAATGAAAGGTGCTTAAATACAAAACATCCTAAGATACAAATAGGCTTTAATACCCATTTTAGTTCTCTTAATGTTCATTTTTAGGAATAACTTGCTATGACCCAATCACTTTACAGATGGTTGTTTTTGTTTTTTTTACATATACATACATAGTTACATAGTAGGTGAGGTTGAATAAAGACAACAGTCCATCCAGTTCAACCTGAACATATGAATATTAAAAAGTAATACATTTTATGTGAAGAAGTCTATTTAATATTATGCATGTCAAAAAGAAGGTTTCCATATACAGTTAGTTAAATACAGTATGTAGAGATGATGTAAATGACATTCAGGGAACTTCTAAAAGAAAGGCAATTGTCTATATTATTTAATTGTCTGTATTTTACAATGTTATGCGCACTTTAAAAAGAAAATATCAAAATGTATACAATATTTTTTTTTCTTATTGCAGTGTTTTAAGAATGGTTACAATGGACATTTTCATTCAGTTTTCAGTTTTATTTGTGATGCTCACAACACGAGGGCTTTGCCAGTATGAAGAATATGATTATGATACTAATTATGATCCTGAGCCAGAACCTCAGTACCAGCCACCCTTTCATTTCTCAAGTCTCACAGATTATCATGTTTCAGGTGTTCCTTACACAACAGATTGTGCTAGGGAATGTTACTGCCCTCCATCATCTATGATCACCATGTATTGTGACAATAGGAAGCTCAAGTCCATTCCCCAGATCCCATCCCGAATTCAGCAGCTTTACCTTCAGCACAACGAAATTGAAGCAGTTATTATGAAATCCTTCATCAATGCCACCAATGTTAGAGAAATTAACTTGAGCTACAACAGACTGAAATCACAAAAGATTGATTATGGTGTATTTACAAAATGCTCTCATCTTCGTCAAATCTACCTGAACAACAATGAATTAGAAGAGATTCCATCACCTTTTTCCACATCTATTGAAAGAATCTTTCTTGGCAATAACAAAATTAACCGAATAAAGGAACAAGATCTTCAGGGCTTAGTAAACGTAACTATGCTTGACCTTTGCAACAATCGCATTGACAGCATTAAGGGGAAAACACTCAGCAAACTGACCAAGTTAATGCAGCTTAATTTATGTAACAACAAACTCAACTCTATGCCTGCAAACCTTCCATTTTCTTTAATGTACCTGTCCCTAGAGAATAATTCCATTTCAAAAATTCCAGATGATTATTTTACAAGGCTTCCAAATCTAATTGCAATTCGAATGTCACAGAACAAGCTTGAGGACATTGCTATAAACATGTTCAACCTTCCACAACTCATGGAACTGAACCTGGGTCACAACAAACTAAAACATGTGTTTAACATTCCTCGATCACTTGAGCACCTATATTTGCATGACAATGAATTTGAAAGTAAGTAACTCCTAATTCTGTTTAAAAAACGCAAATAAGCATCTGCATCCTTATTGTGTTAAAAAAAATAAAGCTACCTTTTTAAGCCGTTCTTCATTCATAAGCACAGGGACTCCAAAGAATAGAAGGCCAGCAGAAATGTATAGCCAGCATAACAAGGGAGATTAATACATTATTAAATGGTGGAACCCCTGCCAGGTTTTGCTGCTGTCCAGGACTCAGAGATCTGTTCTTGCTCACTTTCCCAGGGGCATAAATTCCCAGAGAGGAAGTGAAGGAAACTCTTCAGCAGCAACAGAGACCTAAGTAAAAATGTATTTTTTAACCTAATGGTATGGAATGCTACAGCCATGTCACATTTTTTTTTTTTTTTTCTGTCTTTTTATCCCATTGCAAATATTCCCTTAATTTCTGTCTGGTCTTCAGAACAGAGCACTGAACAGCAATAAAGCCTGACAGGAGTTCTAACTAAAAAATATGTTTGTCCAACCTAAGATAGAAAAACAAAATACACCCGAACCTCAAAAAAGAAAATGTAAAATGTAAAACGCAGGACATTGGAAAACACTCCTGTAAGGTATGCATGTACCACCAGACTTTTTTTTTTTTTTTTTTAATGGTTGTAGTGCAGTTTTTCTATAGTGTAGTAAAAAGAAAATTGCCCAGGCCAATTTTCAGCTTTCATCGCTGTTGCAATTTGAATAACAATTGCGCAGTCATGCAACACTGTACCCAAACTAAAGTTTTTTTATATTTTTTTTGAGACAGATAGAGCCTTCTTTTGGTGGTATATAATCACCACTAAGTTTCTTTTTTTTTTTTTTTTTTTAATTTTTAAACATACAAAAAAGACCAGAAATTAAAAAAAAAAAAAAAAAAAGTTTTTCATAGTTTCTGTTATAAAACTTTGTAAATAAGTAATTTTTCTCCTTCAGTGATGTGCGCTGATGAGGTTGCACTGATAAGCGTCACTGATTGCCACTGATAGGTGGCAATGATAAATGGCACTGATTGCCACTGACAGGCATTACTGATGGGCACTGATTGGCAGCACTGGTGGGCACTGTTGGGGCTGCACTGATGATCGGTGCCCTGTTTGTCAGTGCAGATGTCCCCTGTGTGGGTTTGCTGGTTTTTGGCTCTCCTCTCCTCACTCCCTGTCAGCGTGAGGGGAGAATTGCTGATAACGGGCAAATCCTGTTTACATACGTGATGAGCTGTGATTGAACCCAGCTGATTACGTGGTAAAGAGCCGCCGTGATTGGCTCTTTACCCCAATCTGTGATCAGCTGCATCCCAAGATACAGTGATAACAGATCACTGCCGATGCATGCTGCAGGGGGGGCGCAGGGGGCATGCAGGCAGCATAAGCATGGGAGGATGTCATATGATGGCCTCTCGGCAAAGTGTGGCCGCACTGTAGTCGTAATTCGGCTATAGTGCAGTAGTGATGGAGTTAAAGAAATGTACTAATGAAATTCTCTATTTCTGTAGTAAATCAGCTTCTTTTAATCTTTCAAATGTTGTTATTCTTACCTCTTTTAAGTCTGTGCTACACAATTTCCTAGAGAGACCAGAAAAACATTTTCTCTTTAGAAAACACAGATAATATATTGGTCAAATAGATCTGTGAATGGATAGAAATGCCTATAACTGTGGTCTGCTACAAAAGTTTGGAGTAACTGACTGCGCAGGGATTTAGTGTCCATTGACTTAAAAAAGTATCTTTGTTAAATGATCATCCCAATTGCTTTGATGATCCAAAACTGGTTTAAAGGCACTCACGGGTCTTGCAGAAGAGGATTTTAAAAACAGCAGTGTTTTTTATTGTCAACATTTTAATGAAGCTCAGCCCATCTTTCTGAAGAATTGAGAGAAAGATGGACTGAGCTAGACATTGACAATAAAAAATACTGCTGTTTTTGATCTTCCTCCTCCTGCAAGACCAGTGAGTGCCTGTAAACCAGTTCTGGATTTATGAGGATTTCTTTGTGGGTGAGAACCTGGGCATTTACTTTAAGCATAGAGTGCCGTGGCTACCCTTGGAACTATGTATATACACTATATTTTCAAAAGTATTGGGACACCTGCCTTTATGTGCACATGAATTTTAATGGCATCCCAGTCTAAAGCCCCGTACACACGTGTCGAAAATTGGCAGGGAATTTTCGGCCAACGTCCGATCTGCCAATTTTTGGCTTGTTAGTATGATGCTTCCGACAACCAACTCCGACTTTTCGGCCGAAAAAAATGTGGTGTGCAGACTACTATAAAATTTTTGTTGGCCGTCAACATAATGGCCGATTTTCGTGCAGTCAGTACAGATTTCAACAGGGAAAAATCTGATGAGCAAGTCTTGGCATGCTCAGTGAAGAAAAAACACAAAGAAAACAAACCAACAAATGACATCACTTCTGAAGTAGAATTTTGTTGACCGAGAAAATTAGTGTGCAGTCTAGGCACATTCCAACCAACAAAACACAACTTGGACAAAAGTCGGACGATTGGTCGGCCGATAATCGTTGCGTGTATATGAGGCTTTAGTCCGTAGGGTTTAATATTGGGTTGGCCCACCCTTCGCAAGATATAACAGCTTCAACTCTTCTGGGAAGGCTGTCCACAAGGTTTAGGAGTATCATATAAAAAGCCGTGAACTATTGGCCAACATCCATATTTGAATACCAAGAAAAACATGAAAGAAAAAGTTGGATTTTAAAGGCCACAAAAGGAGGGATGATTACAATTATATAAATTAATACATTTTATTACATCCATGAAGCATAAAAAAATAATTTACACAGAATACAAAATATAAACATATGGTAAACATATTCCACATAGGGTTATTATAAATACAAAGGGTCCCTGTTTATGATGTAGGTCTTCAAAGCTGACGCTTTTCGCCACAGGCTTCTTCAGGGCTTTAAATAGACCTTACAATACTTATCTACAAAAGAATATAAACATCAATCTTTTTTACAACCAAAACATATATCACAAGGTATTGCACAAAGCTACCTTGGGGGGCACATTAACATGAACCTGACCATCACATGCTCCAAGAGAGTTCCCTCTGGGGCAGACACCGGGACCACATAAACGGAAAAGACCATCTATATTAGGCAATAAATGCTATCAAAGACCTGAAATCATCCAGCCCACATGGACTGAACACTCAGACTAACGTATATGTACTTACGCTTGTTAATAGTAGGATAATCCTACACTGATGGAACCTATTAGGGGGAACAATGGATCCAGTATATACAATAAATACACCTAATCCTCTCTGGTGGACCGGTGTCTAGTAATACAGATCTATCGTTCAAGGTGATTCACAAGCAATGGATATTGCCTTCCGGTATCAGAAGATGGAAGAAAAACCTACCTATTACCAAACTAGATAATGCAAGACCCTTCACTCTCCAGTACACAGATTTAAATAGACATATATTCCTTCTCCCTTTTCCTGGATCCCGGCTCTACATTCAATTACCAGACCCATTCTTCACCCTGAAAGGTATACACAAATATAAAACCCTATATGCCGTTTCATTATCTCCAAATACATTACTAACCTCCAGTCTGCCTCCATTACCTTTACACGAGTAATCCCATCCCTAGACATTCCTACAAGATCCGGTGAGCTCCGGATTAAATATGGTCCCCCTCTGTACGTTTTTGGCGCCAAAAGGAGCCAGATGATAACGCAAACAGCAGAGGGAGCCTCCCCCTGTGACGTCCACATCCCTAATCACCTCTGCCTGCCTTGAAGTGAAGGGCAGAGCGGCTGATAATCTGAAGTAGAATCCGGTGTATGTCCACCATTAGTAGAGGACCAAACAGGAAGTGTACATGGCAGCAGCAGCGTCCGTAGACACCACAGTGGGGGAAAAAAAAGAGGGGGAGAAAAAAAAAAAGGGAGACCATGACACTATTGCGACCGAGCCCAAACCCACAGATATCAAGTCAAACAAAGAAAAACGCCCCAGAAGAAAAATACCCAGCGCAAGTATTGATCAGCGCTCAATGTCATGCATATGCCCCTGAACAAAAGTCAAATGTGCAATCACTACAAAAATATAGATATATAAATAGTGATGAGCCGAACCCCCCCCCCCCCTGTTTGGTTCACAACAGAACACCGCAAACAGAGGAAAAGTTTGTGCGAATAAACAAACCCCATTGAAGTCTATGGGACTCGAACCTCGAAAATCAAATGGCCTAATTTTGAAGGCTTAAATGCAAGTTATTGCCCCAAAAAAGTGTATGGGGGTCTGGGTACTGACCTGAGGAACATGTAGCAATGAAAAAAAGTTTTTAAAAACTATCTTTTTTAAAGGAGCACTGATTTACTGATTTTAATGAGGTTTAAAGTGAAACTATAAAAATGAAAAATTGGGCCTTTGCTGTAGGTGGTGCCTGAATACCGTAACCAAGCCCTCACAGTTACTCGTGCTGGGTGCAGGCATGGGACCTGCTGGTAAGAATTCCATACAAATTTAAAATTGAATGTGCTTTACTGGTGCCAAAAATTGTGCCTTTGCTGTAGGTGGTGCCTGAACACTGTAACCAAGCCCTCGCAGTTACACTTGCTGGGTGCAGGAATGGGACCTGCTGGTAAGAATTCCATGCAAATTTAAAATTGCATGAGCTATACAGGTGCCAAAAATTGGGCCTTTGCTGTAGGTGGTGCCTGAACACTATAACCCCTCACAGTTAGCAGGGCAGAGGGACAGGGTCTGCTGTTAAAAATTACATACAACATTTAAATTGTATGCACCTGTCATACAAGTGCAGAAAAATTAGGCCTTGGGCTTTGGTAGTGACCTAAACCAAAAACATTGTTGGAATCTAGCAGAATCAAAGTAGAGGAATAGGATAGGCAGCATATGCAGTATTCAAGGGATGGCAGACCCCTAGCAAGTTACATCAGCATCAGGGGCTTGATAGCTCTTGTTGATCCAAACCTGGTTCATTTTGATAAAAGTCAGCTGGTCAACAGAGTCTGTGGACAGACACACTCTTTTGTCCGTCACAAAACCTCCAGCAGCACTGAACGTCTGTTTGGAAAGCATGCTGGAAGCAGGTCAGGCCAGTAGCTCCATTGCTTATTCAGAAAGTTCTGGCCAGTGGTCCATCCTCAAGACCCAGTAAGCCAGTGGATGCTCAGCTGGAAAGGTCTCCAAGTGTGCACTTGCACCTAGATAATCATGAGCCATATGATGGTTTCTTAAACCTAACAGCCCTGGGTGCTGCTGAGGACTAAAGAACTGTTTAAATGCATCGGTCAGCCGGCTGCCTTCTCCACCGCTCCTCCATTGACTGAACGATACCTCAGAAACACGTCCAGAGAATGTTGACCTCCCAGTGTCTGGAAAGGCGGTACACAATTTTTTTTCAAGGCCTCCTCAAGATGTTTCATCCTCTGCTTCCTCTGCAAAGGCATAATGAGCTCTGCAACTTTACCCTTGTAATGTGGATCAAGAAGGGTTGCCAACCAGTAATTATATCTCTCCTTGATAGCATGAATCCTCGGATCCTTTCGCAGGCTTTACAGAATCAGGGAGCCCATGCAATGTAAGTTGGAGGAGGCATGAGCTTCTGAGTCCTCTGGGTCACTAAGGATGACATTGTCAGCAGGAGCAACCTCTCTCCAACCACGTTCAACTCCTGGGGTTTCTGGGGAATCAAAACCATCCCTTGAAGACTGCTGTATGCTAACCGCTACAGCCATGCTGCCAAAATCCTCATCCTCCTCCTCCTCTTCATCCTGTGTGTTTTGTGGGCCTGCAGCAATGATATCTGCATAAAGGGGGCCTTGTAAAGGAAAGGAAGTCCTCCTCTTCCTCCCGCAGTTCTGCCTCAAGTGCCCTGTCCATGATTCCACGCAGTGTGTGCTCCAGCAGGAAGACTACTGGGATAGTGTCACTGATGCATGCATCTTCCCGGCTCACCGGTGGCCTCCTCAAATGGTGAAAGGACGAGGAATGCATCCTTAATCAAAAGCCACTGGCGTGGTGAAAAAAAACCAAGCTCCCCTGAGCCTGTCCTTGTGCCATACTCACACAGGTACTCATTGATGGCCCTCTGCTGCATGTGCAGCTGCTGAAGCATTGCCAACGTCGAGTTCCACCCAGTGGGCATGTCACAAATGAGGTGGTTGGTGGACAAGTTGAATTCCCCTTGAATGTCAGATAAGCGAGCACTGGCATTGACCGAACAGTGGAAATGGCCACAGACTTTTCTGGCCTGCCTCAGGAGATCTTGGTAGCCCGGATATCTGCTCAAGAAACGCTGCACCACCAGATTCAGAACATGTGCTAAGCATGGAACATGTGTCAAGTGTCCCTGTCGGAGGGCGGAGAGAAGGTTGGTGCCATTGTCACATACAACCATTCCTGGCTCATGCTGTCATGGCGTCAACCATCTCTGATCCTGCCCCTGCAGAGCTGACAGAATCTCTGCACCGGTGTGGATCCTATCCCCTAGACAGACCAACTGAAGCACAGCATGGCATCTTTTAGCTTGAATGCTTGCGTAGCCCCTTGACTGCTTAGGGAGCACTGCTGTGTCAGAGGACAATGGAGCAGAGGAGGATATGGAGGAGGAGGAGGTGGTGGTGCAGTAGACAGATGTGGCAGAACCAGCACCAACTTTTTGGAGACATGGTGGCAAAACAAGCTGCAACACCGAACCCTGTCCGGCATCCTTCCCAGATGCCAGCAGAGTTATCCAGTGCACTGTGAAAGAAATGGAATGTCCCTTCCATGCCTGCTGGACCAAGAGTCTGCAGTAATGTGCACCTTCCTGCTGATCGCTTTGTCCAATGAGGCCAAAACACTACCTTCCACATGACGGTAGAGAGCCGGAATGGCCTTGCGTGAAAAGAAATGCCTTTTTGGGACCTGCCACTGTGGTGCAGCACATTGCACAAATTCACGAAAGGGAGCTGAGTCTATCAGATGAAAAGGCAGCAGCTGTAATGCTAGCAATTTGTCCAAGCTAGCATTAAGACGCTATGCATGTGGATGGCTGGGACAGTATTTATTTCTATGGTAAAAACACTGGGGTAGTGAAATTTGCCCAGTGCTCAAATCAAGCGTCGGTGTACTGCTAACAGATTGGGTGCAAGTCTCTGTGCCACTCATTGCTATACCATCATCCCTCTCAATGCTGGTATTTGAGAAGGCATGAGGTATAGTAGGGTTAGAGATCACAGATGAGGAGCAAGGTGATGTATGCTTGTTTTGATCTGGTGCCTCTTTCAGGTGCTGTTGCCAACAGACTGCATGGCAGATCATCATATGCCTTATCAAGCATGTGGTGCCCAAGCGGCTGTGTTCTGGCCACGTTTGATCCGCTTTAGACAGATGTTGCAAACAGCAACGCTGCGGTCTACTGCACTGATGATGAAAAAAGCCCACACTAATGAACTTTTTGGAGTCTGTGGGGATTTTGCAGCACCCTGCACCTGTGGAGCTCTGTGCTGTAACGCAATAGGTTGGCTACTGCTATGGCGGCCCCTGGAGCACATCCTGCCTCATTGAAGTTGTGCGTCCTCCTCATCCTCCCCCTCTATCCTGTCAGGCACCCAAGTACAGTCAGTGACCTTATCATCCCCTCCCTCCTTGTCACTGGAGTAAACTTGGCAATATGCTTCAGCTGTGGCTTTTGTCCGTTATTGTCACCCCCCTCTCTCTAGGCTCACGTTATTCCCTTCATCAACCTGGGAACCAACATCACAGCTTTCAAATAGCTGTGCATCCTCCAGCAGCATGTCACTGACACTATGATCGAATAGTTTAGGTGACTCCTCCGTGCATGATGGTGAAGCAACTGAAGGAGTAGCTGTTGAGAAGGAGCCGGTGGAATGGGCCGCTTTGGCAGCTGCGGTGGAAGGCAAACTACTGTGATGCAAGAAAGGAGAGAGCGGCGCCAACTTAGTATAGTACAAGTTTATTTAACACTGTTAAAATTGGTGACTCACTGTCCGAGGTTGGGTGAGACCGGTACACAAAGACTGTTAGGGTCATCCATCTTCCTCTTCCAGGATAGTGGTCATAGGAGAAGGTGGTGAGGTTCCAGAGGTATAGCTGAGCCGCTGTGGGGCTGCTAGTTGTCACTGGCCGCGGCAGAGCATGCACAACAGGGCTCCGGCTGCCGACTTCTGATCCCTGATGACATCACTTCCTGGCAGGAGAAAAATAGGGGTTGCACGCGTTCGGAGCATCCGTGCTCCTTCACCTGATATGGTGTAATCTATAGCCCTATACTGTAGATGATCTGTGCTGCTTATATGATGTACCCAAGTGACCGATGAAAAATACTCTCACTAATATCTAATGTAATCTATAATCCTATAGATTGATGATCTGTGATGCCTATAGAATTTTCCACAACTTCCTAATGAACAATACTCTGACTGATATCTGATGTACAGTAATCTATAATCCTATAGGTATGTGATGCTTATAGAGTTTTCCACAACTGACCAATGAACATTACTCTCACTGATATCTGATGTATAGAAAGAAATCTCTCCCTGCCTGAAACACGTTCCTGGCCCTCCCTACACTGCTAGGAATGAATCACTCACTGGCGCTGCACTGTCTGATATGATGTAAAGAAACAAATCTCTCCCTGCCTGACACACGTTCCTGGCCCTCCCTACACTGCTAGCAATGTCTCGGCACTGTCTGACAAACTCCAAAAAAAGCTACTCTCTCCCTGCCTCACATGTGTGCCTGTCCCTGTCTCATCGCCTATACAATGACACTACACGATGCGGCTGCACGAGCAGTCTTTATGTAGTGTGGGGCGTGTACTTGGCCCCTGAGCCATGATTGGCTAAAGGCAGCCTGCCTTAAGTCCAATTATGGCAGAGATCATTTGATTGGCCAAAGCATGAGGTCATGGTGCATGCTTTGGCCAATCACATAACGTGCTGCACAAGCGGCGCGCTTGCAGTGCATTATGGGAATGTTGAATTTCCCGCAAAGAAGCACATTTGTTTGTCATTCGACGAACGATCAAAAAACCAATGTTCGAGTCGAAGTTAGCTTAGACTCGAACTCGAAGCTTATCCTTATGTATAAATCAATATCTTAACATATCAATTCCGACTTTACATTGGTATAATTTGAGATAATGGGCACGATATCACAACTTTACTATTTGGCTCAATCCTGCATTGGATCCCAAATCAAATTGCATGATCCAATCCAGGATGAATCCCTGTTTCAGTTAATCCTATATGTATTTTTTAATATTGTTTATGTATTCTTATTATTCAAAGGAAGGGTTCGAAACTGAGCATATTGTTAAAGCCTGGGGGGGTAGGTGGCTCATAGGTCATAAATCCAATGAGATTTCCTGCATAATACTTTTTTATCTATATTGCCTCCTCTTGGATCTTCCGGGACAATATCAAGAATTGTAAATTTAGTAATTGTCTCATCGAAGTTATGTTTTAGACTCACGTGTCCCCCAATGGGGTTTGCGTTAATGTGCCCCCCAACGTAGCTTTGTGCAATACATTGTGATGTACATTTTGGTTGTAAAAATAATTGATGTATATATTCTTTTGTAGAGAAGTACTGTAAGGTCTATTTAACAACTTGCCAACTGGGCCATAGCTGAATGACAGCTACAGAGCGGTCGGCTTATCCTCCCAGAATCGCCCTCCCGCGCACCCCCTGGGGGACGCACACGGAGCTGTCCGTGCTCACCGGTAAGGATAATCGAACTTTTGAAAAGTTCGGTTCGGCCAGAACATCCGAACTTCCCGAAAGTTCGGCCCGGATTTCAGAACCCCATTGAAATCAATGGGACCCGAACTTTGGTAATCAAAAAACACCATTTTAAGCCCTAAAACCAAATAAACACCCCTAAAAAGTGCCCAGGGTTCTGGGTCATGCCCCATTAACTATTAATCACACAAAAAAAAGTTCTTAAAAATTGTCATTTTTGATAAAAAAGCCAATTACTGAAAAAATTTAAAAAAAAAAGAGATTTTTTGATTTTGACTTTGGATTTCGTATCTGGGGGTCTAAAAGGTGTGCATGTGAAGTTTCAGCTCTGTAGCATGTCCAGAACCAGAAAAAAAAGATTGTTTGTATTAGAACACTTTAAACACAGGTAGTTAGCTTCTCTCCAGGTTTAAAAGCAGGCATTTTTTGGGGTTCTTTGCAGTCAGGAAAAACATCTGAACTTGTGTATAGTGGTACTGTGCACAAGTTCTAATGTTTTGCCTGCCTCCAAAAACCCCCAAAAAATGGCAGCAAAAACACACCTGGGCATTTTTTTTTTGGACGCTAGCGTTTTTTTTTGGCATTTTTTTGGGTTATTTGCAGTCAGGAAAAACATCTGAACTTGTGTATAGTGGTATATATACACACATACTTATATGTTTATACACACCTAGACTTATATAGGTGTGATAGTAGCAGAAATATATTAGTGTAAATGATTTCATTAGCACAAGCATATATTTCTGCTACTATCACACCTATATATGTCTAGGTGTGTATATAAATATATGCAGTGTTGGGGTAGTTACTCAAAAAATGTAACTAGTTACTAGTTACTAGTTACTTCTGTAAATTGTAATGAGATTACTTTACTAGTTACTGCATTTGAAAAGTAACTTCACTACTTATTACTTTAGTTTCCTCTTTCTTAATTGACCGTGTAGAAGAAGATACATGACACTCTTTCTGCATAGAGTTTATTGTATAAACACAGGCTTTGGGAAACATGAGAACAAAACCTGAAAAAACAGAATAAAACATAAAGTGCAACAAAAAGTCAAACTTCATCCCTCTCTATTCTTCGAAATAACGATTGTATCGCACGGCTTGGGTAACGCAGGAAAGCGCCTTCCTATAGCCTAGTAAAGTAGTGTAGTTACTTCCTATAGCCTAGTAAAGTAGTGTAGTTACCAATATTAGTATTGTAACTTACATAGAAACATAGAAACATAGAATGTGTCGGCAGATAAGAACCATTTGGCCCATCTAGTCTGCCCAATATATCTGAATCCTATGAATAGTCCCTGGCCCTATCTTGTATGAAGGATAGCCTTATGCCTATCCCATGCATGCTTAAACTCCTTCACTGTATTTGCAGCTACCACTTCTGCAGGAAGGTTATTCCATGCATCCACTACTCTCTCAGTAAAGTAATACTTCCTCATATTACTTTTAAACCTTTGCCCCTCTAATTTAAAACAGTGTCCTCTTGTGGTAGTTTTTCTTCTTTTAAATATGCTCTCCTCCTTTACCGAGTTGATTCCCTTTATGTATTTAAAAGTTTTTATCATATCCCCTCTGTCTCTTCTTTCTTCCAAGCTATACATGTTAAGGTCCTTTAACCTTTCCTGGTAAGTTTTTTTCCTGCAATCCATGTACTAGTTTAGTAGCTCTTCTCTGGACTCTCTCTAGAGTATCTATATCCTTCTGGAGATATGGCCTCCAGTACTGCACACAATACTCCAAGTGAGGTCTCACCAGTGTTCTGTACAGCGGCATAAGCACTTCTCTCTTTCTACTGCTTATACCTCTCCCTATACATCCAAGCATTCTGCTGGCATTTCGTGCTGCTCTATTACATTGTCTTCCCACCTTTAAGTCTTCTGAAATAATTACTCCTAAATCCCTTTCCTCAGATACTGAGGTCAGGACTGTGTCAAATATTCTATATTCTGCCCTTGGGTTTTTACGCCCCAGGTGCATTATCTTGCACTTATCCACATTAAATTTCAGTTGCCAGAGTTCTGACCATTCTTCTAGTTTTCCTAAATCCTTTTCCATTTGGCGTTTCCCTCCAGGAACATCAACCCTGTTACATATCTTTGTGTCATCAGCAAAAAGACAAACCTTACCATCGAGGCCTTTTGCAATATCACTTATGAAGATATTAAACAAAATTGGTCCCAGTACAGATCCCTGAGGTACCCCACTGGTAATATGACCTTGTTCTGAAGGTTCTCCATTGACTACAACCCTCTGTTGTCTGTCACTCAGCCACTGCCTAATCCATTCAACAATATGGGAGTCCATGCTCAATGACTGCAATTTATTGATAAGTCTTCTATGTGTGACAGTGTCAAAAGCCTTACTAAAATCTAGATATGCAATGTCTACTGCACCTCCACCGTCTATTATTTTAGTCACCCAGTCAAAAAAATCTATAAGATTTGTTTGACATGATCTCCCTGAAGTAAACCCATGTTGTTTTTCATCTTGCAATCCATGGGATTTAAGATGTTCCACAATCCTATCCTTTAATAGGGTTTCCATTAATTTGCCTACTATTGATGTCAGACTCACTGGTCTATAGTTGCTCGATTCCTCCCTACTACCTTTCTTGTGAATGGGCACGACATTTGCCAATTTCCAATCTTCCGGGACGACTCCTGTTACTAATGATTGGTTAAATAAATCTGTTAATGGTTTTGCCAGCTCACCACTAAGCTCTTTTAATAATTTTGGGTGTATCTCATCAGGACCCCGTGACTTATTTGTCTTCACTTTAGACAGCAATCTTAGAACCTCTTCCTCTGTAAAGACACATGCATCAAATGATTCATTAGTCATCCTTTCGAGTGGAGGTCCTTCTCCTTTTTCTTCTGTAAAAACTGAACAGAAGTATTCATTAAGGCAGTCGGCTAGCCCTTTATTCTCTTCTACATACCTTCCGTCCTTTGTTTTTAATTTAGTTATTCCTTGTTTTAATTTCCTTTTTTCATTTATATATCTGAAGACTGTCTTATCCCCCTTTTTCATAGACTGAGCTAGTTTTTCTTCTGCCTGCGCTGTAGAAGTTCTTATAACTTGCTTGGCCTCTTTCTGCCTAATCTTGTAGATTTCCTTATCTTCATTGCTCTGGTTTTTTTTATAATTATAAAATGCTAGCTTTTTATTTTTAATGATTTGGGCCACTTCTGCTGAGTACCACAGTGGTCTCTTCCTTTTTTTGCTTTTACTGACAAGTCTAATGCAATTTTCTGTTGCCTTCAATAATGCACCTTTTAAGTAGTCCCATTTCTCCTGGACTCCATGTAATCCGTTCCAGTCTGATAAGGACTAATTTATGACTAATTTCATTTTTGAAAAGTCTGTTTTTCTAAAATCTAAAACTTTTGTTTTTGTGTGGTGTGACTCTTTCACAGTTCTTGTATTAAACCACACTGACTGGTGATCACTAGATCCCAAGGTTTCGCCTACAATGACATCATATACCGAATCCCCATTTGTGAATACCAAATCCAAAATGGCCTCCCTCCGGGTTGGCTCCTCAACCACTTGTTGCAGAGACAACCCCAGTAGGGAATTTAGAATATCTGTACTCCTGGTAGAACTTGCTATTTTGGTTTTCCAGTTTATATCTGGAAGATTGAAATCTCCCATAATGATAACTTCTCCTTTCATTGTCATTTTAGCTATTTCTTCAACTAGTAGATCATCTAGTTCTTTGACTTGACCAGGTGGACTAGTTACATTACTTAGATACCAAAAAAAGTAATGTAGTTACTGTAATTAGTTACTTTGTAACTAGTTACCCCCAACACTGAATATATGTATGTGTGTATATACACCACTATACACAAGTTCAGATGTTTTTCCTGACTGCAAAGAACCCCAAAAAATGCCTGCTATTAAACCGGGAGAGAAGCTAACTACCTGTGTTTAAAGTGTTCTAATACAAATGATCTTTTTTTTCTGGTTCTGGACATGCTACAGAGCTGAAACTTCACATGCACACCTTTTAGACCCCCCAGATACGAAATCCAAAGTAAAAATCAAAACTCTATTTTTTTTTCAATAATTGGCTTTTTTATCAAAAATGACAATTTTAAGAACTTTTTTGTGTGATTTTGTGTCTGGGGGGTCTAAAAGGTGTACCTGTGAAGTTTCAGCTCTGTAGCATGTCCAGAACCAGAAAAAAAAAAGGATCGTTTGTATTAGAACACTTTAAACACAGGTAGTTGGCTTCTCTCCCAGTTTAATAGCAGGCATTTTTTGGGGTTCTTTGCAGTCAGGAAAAACATCTGAATTGTGTATAGTGGTACTGTGCACAAGTTCTGATGTTTTGCCTGCCTCCAAAAACTCCCAAAAAATGCCAGCAAAAACACACCTGGGCCTTTTTTTTTTGACGCTAGCGTTTTTTTTGGCATTTTTTGGGGTTCTTTTGAGGCAGGCAAAACATCTGAACTTGTGTATAGTGGTATATATATACACACATAATTATATGTATATAGACACCTAGACATATATAGGTGTGATAGTAGCAGAAATATATTACTGTAAATGATTTCATTAGCGCAAGCATATATTTCTGCTACTATCACACCTATATATGTCTAGGTGTGTATATAAATGTATGTGTGTGTATATACACCACTATACACAAGTTCTGATGTTTTGCCTGCCTCCAAAACCCCCCAAAAAATGCCAGCAAAAACACACCTGGGCATTTTTTTTTGACGCTAGCGTTTTTTTGGCATTTTTTTTGGGTTCTTTTGAGGCAGCCAAAACATCTGAACTTGTGTATAGTGGTATATATACACACATACATATATTTATATACACACCTAGACATATATAGGTGTGATAGTAGCAGAAATATATCTGTGTAAATGATTTAATTAGCGCAAGCATTTATTTCTGCTACTATCACACCTATATATATCTAGGGGTGTATATACAGACATATATGTGTATATATATATATCCCCTATACACATGTTCAGATGTCATGTCTGACATCAAACATGTCCTCAAAAAAGCACTGACAGTGGCAGCCCCTGCAGCATAAAAAATGCTTGGCTGGTGAGAAGCCATAATGGTGTCCCGAAGCTATTCAGAGAAATGATCATTTCTCTATAGCGGTCACCCTGCTATGGAAGGGTTTGGTCACCCTGCCATAGCAGTCACTGTCAGTTAACCCTACACTACACTACGGTCACCCTGACACTTCATACTTTCCCTACAGAAACTACATTTTTGAAGCTAACTTAAGTGTAAAGGAGCACTCTAACTACACTAGATATCCCTTTCCTCACACTAAAAATAGCTAAATGACACTTTTAAAGTAAAATTAACAGAACTGCTTCCACTCTCTTCCATGTCCAGTATAACAATGCTAGGAATATGGCGGGGGCGATCTTATATACTGGGGGGCGTATTCACTAATGATTGGTCTAGGGACCCCCTAGTCACTCCAATCACATTCCTAGCATTCTCCTGCCCCCTCAATTGGCTTTTGCTAATGGTTCTGGTCCAATCACGGGCTTTTAAAGCCCATTTCCTGAAGCATTGCATTTTGAGCGGTTCTGGTTGCCGAATTCCAAACTTTTTGGGCAAAAAGTTCTAAATTCGGCCGAACCTCGAACACCCAATGTTCGGGCCGAACCGATGTTCGACCCGAACCGTTCGATCATCCCTACTCACCGGGTCTCAGGGACCCGGCGCATCACGGATTGTGGTAAAGGGCCAATGACAGCGGTCCCTTTACCATGTGATCGCTCTGTCCAATGACGGAGCGATCACTTGTCAACAAATCGGCGCATGTCCAGTTTATTTCTCTCCTCACCCATTGTACACAACAATTGATACAGTGTGCGAGGAGAGGAGAGAAACTGCAGCTGCACTCCTCCTCTGCCTCCTCCATACCTCAACTGTGCCACATCCATGCCTCATCCGTGCCACATCCATGCCTTATCCGTGCCACATCCATGTCACATCTGTGCCCATGCATGCCACCTCAGTGCTCATGCATGCCACATCCGTGCTCATCCAAGTCAAATACGTGCTCATCCATGCCACATCTGTGCCTCACCCATGCCTCATCCATGCCACTTCAGTACCCACCCATGCCCCTCAGTGCTCATCCGTGCTCATCCATACCACATCAGTGCTCATAAATGCCACATCAGTGCTAATACATGCCATGCCAGTGCTTATCCGTGCCACATTGCTCATCCATGTCACATCAGTGCTTATCAATGACACGTCAGTGTTCATCCGTGCCACATCCATGCCATGTCAATGGTAATCTATGCCACATTCATGCCACATCAGTGCTCATCTGTGCCACATCAGTGCTCATCCGTGCCACATCAGTGCTCATATGTGCCACATCCATGCCACATCAGTGCTAATCCGTGCCACATCCATGTCACGTCAGTTCTCATCCATGCCACATCCATGCCATATCAGTGCTCATCTTTGCCCCATCCATGCCACATCAGTGCTCATCCGTGCCACATCCGTGCCATGTCAGTGCTCATCCGTGCCCCATCCGTGCCATGTCAGTGCCACATCCATGCCACATCAGTGCTCATCCGTGCCACATCCATGCCATGTCAATGCTCATCCGTGCCACATCCATGCCATGTCAGTGCTCATCCATGCCACTAGAGATGGACGAACATCGGCTAGGGCGGTTCGCGAACGTCAGCCGCAAATTTTCTCAAAAGTCCGCGAACCGCAAGTTCGCGGCGGGCCCCATTGACTTTAATGGGAGGCGAACTTTAAAAACCTTTAGGTCATATTTGCAGCCACAAAAGATGTACTATCTGTGCACACATAGTCCCAGCACATGGACAATGTCATAACATAAGTATTGCAATTGGAAAAGTTGCCCTAAATTTTTTTTTTTTTACAGCAAAAAAAATGTTTTTCCTTTTCAAAAATCAGCCAGAACTGACAGCAGCCAGTAAATACATGTCTAACACATATAGATAGGGTCCATTCACACATCTGTAAAATGGGTCCGCATCCACTCCACAATTTGGCGGAACCTTTACAGACCCATTGATTTTCAATTCCAGTCTGAAAAATTAGGCATTTCCAGTCTGAAAAATTAGGCATTCACAGGATAAAATTAGGCATTCACAGGATAAAGAAGTGTCGGCCATTCCAGGCCCTAAAAATTAGCCCACATGCGTTTACCTGACAGCTAAGAACGTTGTATTCTGTGGCTGAAGGTACATTAGGCATTCACAGGATACAGAAGTAAGTGTCGGCCAGTATAGGCCCCAAGAATTAGCCCGCATGGGTTTACCTGACAGCTAAGAACATAGTATTCTGGGGCTGAAGGTACATTAGGCATTCACAGGATACAAAAGTAAGTGTCGACCAGTATAGGCCCCAAAAATTAGCCCACATGGGTTTACCTGACAGCTAAGAAAGTTGTATTCTGTGGCTGGAGGTACATTAGGCATTCACAGAAAAAATAATTGTCGGCCCTGAAAGGCCCCAAAAATTTGCCATTCAATGGACATGAAATGCCTTTTATGCCGCTGTATGTAGCGAAGCCAAGAACCAGGAATTGCTGTGGGTGGCCAGCGGTCTGGCGGATTTTTGTGGCCTGGCATGAGGAATTTCAATGAAACATGGTCTACTGGTCACATGTGTTGAATTCCTCAGAGATCCATGCCTCATTAATTTTAAAAATGTGAGGTAGTCTACACTGTCATGAGCTAGGCGAGTGCGCTTATCGGTCACGATCCCCCCTGCTGCGCTGAAATTCCTTTTGGATGGGAGGATGGAGGAGGAGGAGGAGGAGAAGAAGAAGAGGCAGGCCTGCATGCAATCCGTGGCGGTACAATTAAATCAACACGGGTTACATGCTTGACGGCCGTCAGATGGTTCACCCAGTGGGCAGTAAAAGTGATATACCTTCCCTGCCCGTGTTTGCTAGACCATGTGTCTGTGATCAGATGTATCTTGGCACCAACACTGTGTGCCAGAGATATATTGACTTGCCGCTGAACATGGCCATACAGCTCTGGAATGCCCTTCTGCGAGAAATATTTCCTGCCTGGGACCTTCCATTTGTGGTGTTCCAATGGCCACAAATTTCCGAAAGGCCTCCGAGTCCACCAGTTGATGTGGCAGTAGTTGGCGGGCTATCAGTTCCGACAAGCCAGCAGTCAAACGTTGGGCAAGAGGGTTATCCGGCGTCATCATTTTTTTACGCTCCAACATTTGGGCCACAGAAGCCTGCCTTTTTCCAGAACAACGTGACGATGGCATCATGGAAGGTGGAGTGGAGGACAAATGTGAGGAGAGAGGTGAAGGAGAAGAGGCTGGACGGTGAGAGCCTGGAGTGTGGCTTTGTGGGTTCTGACGGTGTTACTCCCACTGGGTTTGGTGATGGGAGTTCAGGTGCCTTCTTAAGGCGGTCATCCCTAGGTGAGTGTTTGTAATGTTCCGGTACCTTTGGTACCCTAAATTACTCTTTTCACAAGTGTATGCGCCCCACCATTCTCTTTTGGAAAGGTGCGCATACACCTTTAAGACTGAAGCTGTCATCACTCAGCGCCGGACTAGATGGCTATTTAAATCGCCGGTTCTCACTCACATGTGTTCGTTCAAACACCCTTACCTGGATGCTAACTTGGCTTGAAGATTTCGTGCTTGCAAGCATACCTCGCTGACGGAACCTCGCTGCGCTGATCCCTGCATCCCGCTTCCGGATCATCCGCTCCTCCTGAACCAACCTTCGGCTGTATTGCTATTAGTGCTAAGTACCCCGCAGGGGAACCCTCTATAAACTTATACTAAGCTTACACTATCTAGCTCTGCATAGTAAAGACTATTTATCACATCTGCATATCTAGATTGCTAGCTCTTAAGACTACTGCTACTTATTCCTGCACTGGGTTGATCTCTCTTGTATGTCCACCTGCTACTCTGTCATCTGCTACCATACATGATTGCTAAACCTACCTGCATCCATCTGCTACTGTCTTACCTTCAAGTGTCTGTCACCTACCACCTCCACTCAACCTGTCTCTTAAATCTTCATCACTGTGTTACTACATACATAAAGTCACTCTAGGAACCAGCTTGTTGAGTGTGTGTATTTACTAGCTGAATTAAGACCTTCCACACATGATGAGTCATTGAGGTTGGGAATGGTATCTCAGCATCTCTCTTACATGACTACTGAAGTGGAATATTTCTGCAGCTGAAAATCCACACCATACATGAAACGCAGGAGCGTTACAGAGTTGGGCTTACATAGTTACATAGTTACATAGTTACATAGTAGGTGAGGTTGAATAAAGACAACAGTCCATCCAGTTCAACCCGTGTAGGTGTGTGTGGCTGTAATCATCTCACATACCCCTGAAAGTTCTGATCCTTGAGATGTAAGTCTAAGAGTCTTTTGAAAGCCCCCATACTACCCGCAGAAACCACCTCTTGTGGTAGAGAATTCCACAATCTTGTAGCCCTGACAGTAAAGAACCCCCCACGTTGCCTGAGGTTAAAACGCTTCTCCTCTAATCGCATTGTATGCCCTCGAGTCCTCATGCAATCCCTTCGAATGAACAGCTTTTTTTCTAAGCTGGGATCCCCATTAAGATATTTATAAATTGCTATCATGTCCCCCCTCAGACGTCTCTTCTCCAGGGAGAATAAATCGAGCGATTGTAGACGCTCTTCATAGTCAAGGTCCTCCAATCCCCTAATTAGTTTAGTTGCCCTTCTCTGGACTCTCTCCAGCTCCAACACATCCCTCCTGAGGACTGGCGACCAGAACTGGACAGAATACTCCAGATGCGGTCGGACCAGAGTTTTATAAAGTGGAAGGATTATAGTCTTATCTCTGGAATACATCCCTTTCTTTATGCAAGCCAATATTCTGCTGGCTTTGGCAGCTGCCGCTTGACATTGCATGCTGTTGCCTAATCTATCATCAACCAAGACTCCCAGATCCTTCTCCATTTTTGATTCCCCCAAGGGTTCCCCTCCTAACGTGTATTGTGCTTTTATGTTTTTAGTCCCCAAGTGCAAAACCTTACACTTCTCCACGTTAAACCTCATTTGTAGTGTTGAGCGAACACGGACTGTATTATTCGTGTTCGTACCGAATAATTGGATTTTTTGTACCCGAACACGGACACGGACACTTTACTGTATGTTCGGGTAAAAATCCGTGTTCGGTCGTTTTATTTCCGGGTTTTGCATGCTTTGGCGCTCTTTTCATGGCGGGCTTTCAACAGCCAATCAACAATCGTTTAACTGGTGTGCCTTAAGCCATCCCAGCCATGCCTGCAAATGTCTCAGTAGCTGTGATTGGCCGTCTGAAGCATGTGACCAAGTCTTTATAAGTTCGAGGCAGCCGCAGCGGCGTCATTATGCTGCTTAGATTCAGGGACAGAGCACACATCAACGTGCTGGCTGCTGATTAGGGAAAGATAGGCAGGAAAAAACCATTTGTGTCCGGATAGAATTGAGGGACAGGTCAGAGTGTTTAGGCAGGGCGAGTTGTAGGCATTTTAGGGATAGAGTCTGCTGAATTATAGGGTCAGTGTCTTCTACAAACTACAATCGATATTGCTGTGTGGGGGGTGGGGTGAATCTGCACTCAATCCTGATCTACGATCTCTTCTCAATCCTGTTAGGGACAGAGTCTGCTGAATTTTAGGGAAACTGTGTTCTACAAACTACAATCGATATTGCTGTGTGGTGTGGGATTGGAGATAGGCAGGTGTCAGTGATCCACATCCATTTTTCTGTGTGTGAGCTGCAGTGAACACAATCTTTTTGGGCTGCAGTGAACACAATCTTTTTGGGCTGCAGTGAACACAATCTTTTTGGGCTGCAGTGAACACAATCTTTTTGGGGTGCAGTGAACAAAATCTTTTTGGGGTGCAGTGAACACAATCCTTTTTGGTGTGCAGTGAACACAATCTTTGTGGGGTGCAGTGAACAAAATCCTTTGTGGGGTGCAGTGAACACAATCTTTTTGGGGTGCAGTGAACAAAATCCTTTTTGGGGTGCAGTGAACACAATCTTTTTGGGGTGCAGTGAACAAAATCCTTTGTGGGGTGCAGTGAACACAATCTTTTTGGGGTGCAGTGAACACAATCTTTTTGGGGTGGAGTGAACAACATCCTTTTTGGGGTGCAGTGAACAAAATCCTTTTTGGGGTGCAGTGAACAAAATCATTTTTGGGGTGCAGTGAACACAATCTTTTTGGGGTGCAGTGAACACAATCTTTGTGGGGTGCAGTGAACACAATCTTTTTGGGGTGGAGTGAACAACATCCTTTTTGGGGTGCAGTGAACAACATCCTTTTTGGGGTGCAGTGAACACAATCTTTTTGGGGTGCAGTGAACACAATCTTTGTGGGGTACAGTGAACAGAATCTTTGTGGGGTGCAGTGAACACAATCTTTGGGGGGTACAGTGAACACAATCTTTGTGAGGTGCAGTGAACACAATCTTTGTGGGGTGCAGTGAACACAATCATTGTGGGGTGCAGTGAACTCAATCTTTGTGGGGTACAGTGAACACAATCTCATACTTCTGAAGGTTTGAGGGTGCTGCCTGTTCCATACTCCCCCTACTCCTCATCTAGCCTTTTAGGGGTACAAACAATAGTAATTGGGGCCTAGTGTGGTTGTGTACGTGTGATATACATACACTTTTTTGGGATCATATTTTCTATTCCGCTATTTAATCAAAAACCTTTGGGGATCAGTTAAATTGGGGGATAGTCTGTGTTGGTACGTGTGAGAGAGATCCACCTTTCCAAGTTGTTGGGGTTCATCTCATACTTCTGAAGGTTTGAGGGTGCTGCCTGTTCCATACTCCCCCTACTCCTAGCCTTTTAGGGGTACAAACAATAGTAATTGGGGCCTAGTGTGGTTGTGTACGTGTGATATACATACACTTTTTTGGGATCATATTTTCTATTCCGCTATTTAATCAAAAACCTTTGGGGATCAGTTAAATTGGGGGATAGTCTGTGTTGGTACGTGTGAGAGAGATCCACCTTTCCAAGTTGTTGGGGTTCATCTCATACTTCTGAAGGTTTGAGGGTGCTGCCTGTTCCATACTCCCCCTACTCCTAGCCTTTTAGGGGTACAAACAATAGTAATTGGGGCCTAGTGTGGTTGTGTACGTGTGATATACATACACTTTTTTGGGATCATATTTTCTATTCCGCTATTTAATCAAAAACCTTTGGGGATCAGTTAAATTGGGGGATAGTCTGTGTTGGTACGTGTGAGAGAGATCCACCTTTCCAAGTTGTTGGGGTTCATCTCATACTTCTGAAGGTTTGAGGGTGCTGCCTGTTCCATACTCCCCCCTACTCCTAGCCTTTTAGGGGTACAAACAATAGTAATTGGGGCCTAGTGTGGTTGTGTACGTGTGATATACATACACTTTTTTGGGATCATATTTTCTATTCCGCTATTTAATCAAAAACCTTTGGGGATCAGTTAAATTGGGGGATAGTCTGTGTTGGTACGTGTGAGAGAGATCCACCTTTCCAAGTTGTTGGGGTTCATCTCATACTTCTGAAGGTTTGAGGGTGCTGCCTGTTCCATACTCCCACCTACTCCTAGCCTTTTAGGGGTACAAACAATAGTAATTGGGGCCTAGTGTGGTTGTGTACGTGTGATATACATACACTTTTTTGGGATCATATTTTCTATTCCGCTATTTAATCAAAAACCTTTGGGGATCAGTTAAATTGGGGGATAGTCTGTGTTGGTACGTGTGAGAGAGATCCACCTTTCCAAGTTGTTGGGGTTCATCTCATACTTCTGAAGGTTTGAGGGTGCTGCCTGTTCCATACTCCCCCTACTCCTAGCCTTTTAGGGGTACAAACAATAGTAATTGGGGCCTAGTGTGGTTGTGTACGTGTGATATACATACACTTTTTTGGGATCATATTTTCTATTCCGCTATTTAATCAAAAACCTTTGGGGATCAGTTAAATTGGGGGATAGTCTGTGTTGGTACGTGTGAGAGAGATCCACCTTTCCAAGTTGTTGGGGTTCATCTCATACTTCTGAAGGTTTGAGGGTGCTGCCTGTTCCATACTCCCCCTACTCCTAGCCTTTTAGGGGTACAAACAATAGTAATTGGGGCCTAGTGTGGTTGTGTACGTGTGATATACATACACTTTTTTGGGATCATATTTTCTATTCCGCTATTTAATCAAAAACCTTTGGGGATCAGTTAAATTGGGGGATAGTCTGTGTTGGTACGTGTGAGAGAGATCCACCTTTCCAAGTTGTTGGGGTTCATCTCATACTTCTGAAGGTTTGAGGGTGCTGCCTGTTCCATACTCCCCCTACTCCTAGCCTTTTAGGGGTACAAACAATAGTAATTGGGGCCTAGTGTGGTTGTGTACGTGTGATATACATACACTTTTTTGGGATCATATTTTCTATTCCGCTATTTAATCAAAAACCTTTGGGGATCAGTTAAATTGGGGGATAGTCTGTGTTGGTACGTGTGAGAGAGATCCACCTTTCCAAGTTGTTGGGGTTCATCTCATACTTCTGAAGGTTTGAGGGTGCTGCCTGTTCCATACTCCCCCTACTCCTAGCCTTTTAGGGGTACAAACAATAGTAATTGGGGCCTAGTGTGGTTGTGTACGTGTGATATACATACACTTTTTTTGGATCATATTTTCTATTCCGCTATTTAATCAAAAACCTTTGGGGATCAGTTAAATTGGGGGATAGTCTGTGTTGGTACGTGTGAGAGAGATCCACCTTTCCAAGTTGTTGGGGTTCATCTCATACTTCTGAAGGTTTGAGGGTGCTGCCTGTTCCATACTCCCCCTACTCCTAGCCTTTTAGGGGTACAAACAATAGTAATTGGGGCCTAGTGTGGTTGTGTACGTGTGATATACATACACTTTTTTGGGATCATATTTTCTATTCCGCTATTTAATCAAAAACCTTTGGGGATCAGTTAAATTGGGGGATAGTCTGTGTTGGTACGTGTGAGAGAGATCCACCTTTCCAAGTTGTTGGGGTTCATCTCATACTTCTGAAGGTTTGAGGGTGCTGCCTGTTCCATACCCCCCCTACTCCTCATCTAGCCTTTTAGGGGTACAAACAATAGTAATTGGGGCCTAGTGTGGTTGTGTACGTGTGATATACATACACTTTTTTTGGATCATATTTTCTATTCCGCTATTTAATCAAAAACCTTTGGGGATCAGTTAAATTGGGGGATAGTCTGTGTCGGTACGTGTGAGAGAGATCCACCTTTCCAAGTTGTTGGGGTTCATCTCATACTTCTGAAGGTTTGAGGGTGCTGCCTGTTCCATACTCCCCCTACTCCTCATCTAGCCTTTTAGGGGTACAAACAATAGTAATTGGGGCCTAGTGTGGTTGTGTACGTGCGAGATACATACACTTTTTTTGATCATATTTCCTATTCCGCTATTCAATAAAAACCTTTGAGGATCAATTGAATTGCGGGATAGTCTGTGTCGGTACGTGTGAGAGAGATCCACCTTTCCAAGTTGTTGGGGTTCATCTCTTACTTCTGAAGGTTTGAGGGTGCTGCCTGTTCCATACTCCCCCTACTCCTCATCTAGCCTTTTAGGGGTACAAACAATAGTAATTGGGGCCTAGTGTGGTTGTGTACGTGTGATATACATACACTTTTTTTGGATCATATTTTCTATTCCGCTATTTAATCAAAAACCTTTGGGGATCAGTTAAATTGGGGGATAGTCTGTGTTGGTACGTGTGAGAGAGATCCACCTTTCCAAGTTGTTGGGGTTCATCTCATACTTCTGAAGGTTTGAGGGTGCTGCCTGTTCCATACTCCCCCTACTCCTCATCTAGCCTTTTAGGGGTACAAACAATAGTAATTGGGGCCCAGTGTGGTTGTGTACGTGTGATATACATACACTTTTTTGGGATCATATTTTCTATTCCGCTATTTAATCAAAAACCTTTGGGGATCAGTTAAATTGGGGGATAGTCTGTGTCGGTACGTGTGAGAGAGATCCACCTTTCCAAGTTGTTGGGGTTCATCTCATACTTCTGAAGGTTTGAGGGTGCTGCCTGTTCCATACCCCCCCTACTCCTCATCTAGCCTTTTAGGGGTACAAACAATAGTAATTGGGGCCTAGTGTGGTTGTGTACGTGCGAGATACATACACTTTTTTTGATCATATTTCCTATTCCGCTATTCAATAAAAACCTTTGAGGATCAATTGAATTGCGGGATAGTCTGTGTCGGTACGTGTGAGAGAGATCCACCTTTCCAAGTTGTTGGGGTTCATCTCATACTTCTGAAGGTTTGAGGGTGCTGCCTGTTCCATACTCCCCCTACTCCTCATCTAGCCTTTTAGGGGTACAAACAATAGTAATTGGGGCCCAGTGTGGTTGTGTACGTGTGATATACATACACTTTTTTGGGATCATATTTTCTATTCCGCTATTTAATCAAAAACCTTTGGGGATCAGTTAAATTGGGGGATAGTCTGTGTCGGTACGTGTGAGAGAGATCCACCTTTCCAAGTTGTTGGGGTTCATCTCATACTTCTGAAGGTTTGAGGGTGCTGCCTGTTCCATACCCCCCCTACTCCTCATCTAGCCTTTTAGGGGTACAAACAATAGTAATTGGGGCCTAGTGTGGTTGTGTACGTGCGAGATACATACACTTTTTTTGATCATATTTCCTATTCCGCTATTCAATAAAAACCTTTGAGGATCAATTGAATTGCGGGATAGTCTGTGTCGGTACGTGTGAGAGAGATCCACCTTTCCAAGTTGTTGGGGTTCATCTCATACTTCTGAAGGTTTGAGGGTGCTGCCTGTTCCATACTCCCCCTACTCCTCATCTAGCCTTTTAGGGGTACAAACAATAGTAATTGGGGCCCAGTGTGGTTGTGTACGTGTGATATACATACACTTTTTTTGGATCATATTTTCTATTCCGCTATTTAATTTAACTGGGCCTCCATGCGAGACCTGTGTGCCTTGTTGCGCTGTTTTGAGTACTCCACCAACATGGCCAGTGGCAATGACGCCGTTCTCAGCTTAACTATCCCACTTCTATGCCTCCTTGAAAAAACAATTCGGGCGATGATGGAAGAGGATGTGGCACAGGATGAGGAGGAGGAGGAGGATGAAGAGGTAACATTTCCAAGGCTTTCAGGGCAGTCATTCGCAAGGGGCTCCGAGGGTGGGTTCCTGCACACGCAAACGCCAGGGACGCAATTGTCCAGCAGGGGCACAGTTCTGGAGGATGAGGAGGATGAGGAGGAGGAGGAGCTGGAGGAGGAGATGGAACCATGTTCACAGCAGGGTGGCACCCAGGCCAGCTCATGGCCATCACTGGTGCGTGGCTGGGGGGATACAGAGGACACGGACGATACACCTCCCACAGAGGACAGCCTTTCGTTGCCTCTGGGCAGCCTGGCACACATGAGCGATTACATGCTGCAGTGTCTCCACAACGACCGCCGAGTTGCCCACATTCTAACTTGTGCTGATTACTGGGTGGCCACGCTGCTGGATCCCCGTTACAAGGACAACGTACCGTCCTTAATTCACTCACTGGAGCGCGATCGCAAGATGCGCGAGTACAAGCGCACGCTGGTAGACGCCATGCTGCTGGCATTCCCATCTGACAGCGGGGCCACAGTGGAAGCACAAGGCAGAGGAGGAGGAGGAGGAGGTCGCCAACGCAACCAGGGCACCGCCAGCACCTCAGAAGGCAGGGTTAGCATGGCCGAAATGTGGAAAAGCTTTGTCAGCACGCCACAACAAACAGCAGCACCAGCAGCTCAGATGGAACGTCTTAGCAGGAGGCAGCATTTTACCAACATGGTGGAGCAGTATGTGTGCACACGCCTACATGTAGTGAATGACGGGTCTGCCCCCTTCAACTTCTGGGTCTCCAAATTGGGCACATGGCTTGAGCTTGCCCTTTACGCCTTGGAGGTGCTGGCGTGCCCTGCAGCCAGTGTATTATCTGAACGGGTATTTAGCACGGCTGGGGGCGTTATAACAGACAAGCGCAGCCGCCTGTCCAGAGACAATGTGGACAAGCTCACGTTCATTAAAATGAACCAGGCATGGATCCCACGGGACTTTTCCGTACCTTATGCAGAATAGCAATGGATACCGACCTTACCCACCCATTGTTCCATTTTTGCTCTTTCTCACTCTTTTGGGGTGTACCCTCATTTAAAATTTTTTAAAAGAAGCAGTGTTGGCTACCTCGTCCTCCTCCTCAGGGCCAGATTAATGTAGGGGCTATTGGAGCTGCAGCTCCAGGCCCCTACCTTTTATATAGGCCCCGGGTTGGCCATATTCACTGTTACCGCTCTTCTATCACTTGTAAACACAGAAGTCTGGCTTCTATGCTCGCTTCCCCAGGCAGCACCCTCAGAACCTCCCCACACAGCGTGAAGGCCGGACAAGGAGGGACAGTTGGCGATGCATGGATGTGTTTATGGGCTTCAGAGACAGCATCCCATGTTGAATTAGGCATGCATGGCTGCACCCTTCCTCCTCTGGGTGCATGGCAAGGCACGGCCCTTAAGGCCCTTCAAAATCCTCAGCACCAAGCCCATGATGCTGTTAATCCGGCCCTGGTCCTCCTCCACCGCTGCTTCCACCTACACCGCCCATAGGTGTGCGCAGCCTATTGCATTAAGGTGTGCACCCCAAAGTTGAAATACACATGCATGTGTTTGCCAGCAGGGAGAGTAATGTATCGGGGCCATGTACCTGTAGGCAAGGAGAAATAGAGCAGAGCAGGTCCCAGGGAGATCTTTCCCATCTCCTCACTGGCAATGCTATGTGCCCTAGGTGATTAGGGTGTGCCCAGGCACACCCAGCACACCCTGTGCGCACGCCTATGTCACCGCCACATCCACCACCACCTCAACCTCCCTCCTACTCCATATGGGCCTCGTCCTTCAGAGATGAAGAAGAACATTGTTTTATTTTTCTGTTTTTTTTTTGTTGTTTTAAGTTATTTCCCTATCCACATTTGTTTGCAGAGCACTTGCCATGCTCTTAATTACGTTTTGCTGCCATTTGCAGCACTCTAGCCCTTTCCTTTGGTGTTTTAGAGCCATTTTAGTGCCTTAAAGTTCGGGTCCCCATTGACTTCAATGGGGTTCGGTGTCCGGGAAAAGTTCGGTAAAAGTCCGGGACACGGACCCGGACTTTTTTTTAAAGTTCGGCCGAACCCGTCGAACACGGACATCTAGGTGTTCGCTCAACCCTACTCATTTGCCATGTCGTTGCCCACTCTGTAATTTTGTCCAGGTCATTCTGTAGGATATCTGCTTCATGCTGTGCAGTTATTGCTCTGGCCAATTTTGTGTCATCTGCAAAAACTGATATCGAACTACTGATCCCGACCTCAATGTTGTTTATGAATAAATTGAACAAGGTTGGTCCCAGGACTGAGCCCTGGGGCACCCCGCTTACTACCTCAGACCAGTCTGAGTATGCGCTGTTTATTACCACTCTTTGGACACGCCCTTTAAGCCAATTCCGTATCCAAGAGCAAACCCTGCTGTCGATACCTGCAGATCTTATTTTATAAATTAAGCGCTTGTGGGGAACTGTATCAAACGCCTTAGCGAAATCCAAGTACACCACATCCACTGGTCTCCCCCTATCTAGCTCACAGCTCACCTCCTCGTAAAATGTTAAAAGATTGGTTTGACAAGAACGCCCATTTGTAAACCCGTGCTGATTACTGCTGATGATGTTGTTGTCTTTAGCAAACTCTACGATATAGTCCCTTATCATCCCCTCCAGAAGTTTACATACTATTGATGTCAAACTGACAGGCCTATAATTTCCCGGGATATGCCTCTGGCCCTTTTTGAATATCGGAATCACGTTAGCTTTCTTCCAATCCCCTGGTACATCTCCTGTCCTAATACTGTCAGCAAAGATCAGGAACAGTGGTCTGGATATAACCTTACTGAGTTCCTTGAGTACTCTCGGATGTACGCCATCCGGGCCTGGTGATTTGTTTGTGTTGAGTTTATCCAGCCTTTCCCTGATTTCACCCTCTGTTAGCCATAGTGGCAAGTCCTGTGTATTACTACTAACCAAACAGTCATGGTCAGTGTACCCCTCCGTTTCCTGTGTAAAGACTGACGAGAAAAAAGCATTCAGCACGGTTGCCTTTTCAGTGTCCTCTGTAACCATCCTCCCATCATTGTTAATTATGTGTGCAATATGCTCTGCCCTAGTTTTTTTGCTGTTGATATATTTAAAGAATTTCTTTGGGTTTTTTTTACTATCCTCCGCTATTTGTCTCTCAAAGTTGATTTTAGCCATCTTGGTTTCTTGTTTACTTTTCTTATTTGCCTCCTTGTATTGCTCGAAAGCCGATACTGTGCCCTCTGATTTATACTTCTTGAAGGCCAATTTTTTTCCCCTAATAAGTTTTTTGACGCTACGGTTTAGCCAGCCAGGTTTGGCTTTGTCTCTTCTAAATTTATTTCCCATAGGAATGCACTGCAAGATGCCTTTGCCTAATATGTTCCTAAAGCATTCCCTAATATGTTCCTAAAGCATTCGCGCTTACCGCGACTTATGCGTTGACTGCAAAGGCTGCAGATGGCAACACTGTTGTCAGCAACGGACACATTAAAAAAATCCCACACTGCTGAGCCATGTGCCAGCGTCCTGGGAGCGCCAGATGTGACTGTACATGGTTGATGGCTCGCTCCTGATACATTTGCAGTCTGCTTTGTACCTCTTGTGCAATGCAAGGTCTGCCTGCCTCTCCTCCCTATCTGCCGGTCTGTCTCTCCCTCTGAACTCCCCTCCTCTTCCTCTCTTGTGGGCACCCATGTGATGTCCATAGACATGTCGTCATCCACGTCACCTTCCCCACAACTAACAATCGAGATCTCGGAGTAGGCAGCAACAGCGGGGACCAACCTCCTTGGGCTGATCTGGGTACTGTCGTCAGACTGCTGGGTGGTGGCTGTTGCTACCACCTCTTCCTGATCCGATGCCAACAATGGCTGCGGATCGGAAAATAATTCCAGAGACTCAAGCGGAGGGTATGTGGTGGTTGTGGTGGTGTTTGTGGTGGTGTCTTTGGGGGTACACACAGCAGAGAGTGAAGAGGGTGCAGATAGAGAGGATGAGGAGGGTGCAGAAGAGGAAGGCAGAGTGAGCCACTCAACCAAGTCTGGTGCGTCCTTTGATGTAATCGAACGCGACTTCTGAAACTTCACACTTTGGCTCCGGCCTACTGCTCCTGCCCTACCCCTACCACCCCTGCTTAAGTGTCTGCCTCTTCCTCTGCCTGTCATGTTTTTAAATTACCCTGTGACAAAAGTCTCTAGAGAATCGCAGTATATCTGGAAAAAGGTATATAACACAACGCTTCAATCTGTGGTATTTGGGGGGCCACAGGTTTATCACACCATTTCTACAAATAATTGGCCAGTAACTGCCAGTAATTTCGCTAAGGCATTTGATACAGTTCCCCACAAGCGCTTAATTTATAAAATAAGGTCTGCAGGCATCGACAGCAGAGTTTGCTTTTGGATACGGAATTGGCTTAAAGGGCGTGTCCAAAGGGTGGTAATAAACAGCGCATACTCAGACTGGTCTGAGGTTGTAAGCGGGGTGCCCCAGGGCTCAGTCCTGGGACCAACCTTGTTCAATTTATTCATAAACAGCATTGAGGACGGGATCAGTAGTGCGTTATCAGTTTTTGCAGATGACACAAAATTGGCCAGGGCAATAACTGCACAGCATGAAGCAGATATCCTACAGAATGACCTGGACAAAATTACAGAGTGGGCAACGACATGGCTAATGAGGTTTAACGTGGAGAAGTGTAAGGTTTTGCACTTGGGGACTAAAAACATAAAAGCACAATACACTTTAGGAGGGGAACCCCTGGGGGAATCAAAAATGGAGAAGGATCTGGGAGTCTTGGTTGATGATAGATTAGGCAACAGCATGCAATGTCAAGCGGCAGCTGCCAAAGCCAGCAGAATATTAGCATGCATAAAGAAAGGGATGTATTCCAGAGATAAGACTATAATCCTTCCACTTTATAAAACTCTGGTCCGACCGCATCTGGAGTATTCTGTCCAGTTCTGGTCGCCAGTCCTCAGGAGGGATGTGTTGGAGCTGGAGAGAGTACAGAGAAGGGCAACTAAACCAATTAGGGGATTGGAGGACCTTGACTATGAAGAGCGTCTACAATCGCTCGATTTATTCTCCCTGGAGAAGAGACATCTGAGGGGGGACATGATAGCAATTTATAAATATCTTAATGGGGATCCCAGCTTAGAAAAAAAGCTGTTCATTCGAAGGGATTGCATGAGGACTCGAGGGCATACAATGCGATTAGAGGAGAAGCGTTTTAACCTCAGGCAACGTGGGGGGTTCTTTACTGTTAGGGCTACAAGATTGTGGAATTCTCTACCACAAGAGGTGGTTTCTGCGGGTAGTATGGTGGCTTTCAAAAGACTCTTAGACTTACATCTCAAGGATCAGAACATTCAGGGGTATGTGAGATGATTACAGCCACACACACCTACACAGGTTGACCTGGATGGACTATTGTCTTTATTCAACCTCACCTACTATGTAACTATGTAACTATGTTGTCACTGTGTGTAGCACAGTTAACACAGCAAAAGAGGCCAAATTTTTGAAGGACTAAAATACAATCTTAGAAAAGTATACTGTTAAATAACACCCAACTTCAATATGTGGTATCGGGGGGCCACTGGTCTATCACACCAGTTGTTAAAAAAATTGGCCAGTGAGTTTGGCACTGTATGTATCAGACACAGCAAAAGAGGCAATATTGTTGCAGGACACAAATACACTTGTAAAAGTATACTCAGATAACTCCCCACTTCAATATGTGGTATTGGGGGGAGGGGGCATTGGTCTATCACACCAGTTTTAATACATTAAAAGTGCTTTTGTCACTGTTTGTAGTATTGCTGCAGCAACGCTCAGTCTCCACACCTGTCACAATGCTGCACAGTGCATAATAATACTACTAATCCACTATAATATGCTTTCCACAAAGTATATTATACCGTGGATTACCCCCCTCCCCCTCCCTATATAGTGCATTGCACAGCAATACCAAAAAAATTGCAGCCTTTAAATGACTTTTGTGGACATTAACAGAGCGATTTGTGTCACTGCTGCCGATTGCTAACTGCCCCTAAAGCACCGACTGGATATCTCTCCCTAACCTGAAAAGATACTGTAGTAGACCTATACCGAAATACCAGCCCTGAAAAGGACTTTTGTGGATCTTAACAGAGCTATTTGTGTCTGGCAATCTCTCCCTCATGAACACAGCAGACCTTTCCCTACGCTGAAAAAAAGCAGAATGTGAAATGGCTGACAGCTCAGGCCTATTTATAGGGTAGGGGGCATGTCCATGTGCTAAAATGTTTCAATTGGCTGTCGCGTTCCACCTCACGGCTGTGTCATGGGTCAAAGTTCTCCCCAATGTAAACTAATATGGCCGCCGTGAACATCGGCTAAAGTCCACCTTTTCGCAAATTTGCGAACAGGCACAATTTGCCGCGAACTGACCGCCGGGCGAACCGCAAGGCCATCTCTACATGCCTCATCAGTGCCACATCCATGGCACGTCAGTGCTCATCCGTACCACATCCATGCTCCCTGCACGTTGGGCCTCTGTATGTGGCTAGGCTGTGGAAAAGTGTCACATATGTGGTATCTCTATACTCAGGAGGAGTAGCAGAATTTATTTTGGGGTGTCATTTTTGCTATGTACATGCAATGTGTTAGAAATATCTTTTATAATGGACAACTCTGTGTAAAAAAACAAATAGGTTTCCTTTTTTTTCCACATTTTCCAAAAACTTGTGGAAAAAAAATTACACGTTCAAAAGACTCATTATGGCTCCTAGATTATGTGTTGGAGTGTTTGCTTTCCAAAATGTGGTAATTTTGTGGTTGTTTCAATTGTCCTGGTGCTCCAGGGCCTTCAAAAGTGTGATTGGTTGTCAGGAAATTACAGTATATGTATAGTTTTTGGTTCTAGAACGCCTGACGGTGCTACTTGGATGTTGGACCTCTGTATGTGGTCAGGCTGTGGGAAAAGTCCCACACGTGGTATCCCCATACTCAGAAGGAGTAGCAGAATGTATTTTGCGATGTAGTTGCAAGTATGCCAATACAATGTGTGAGAAATAACTTGGTAATATGACCATTTTGTGAAAAATAAAAAATAAAATTAAAAAAATCTTCATTTTGCAAAGAATTTTGAAAAAAAATGAAACTTCAAAAACTCATTATGCCTGTTACTAAATACCTTGGAATGTCTACTTTCCAAAAAAGGGGTCATTTGGGGGGTATTTGTACTTTACTGGCTTGTTAGGGTCTCAAGAAATGAGATCAGCCGTCGGTACATCAGGTGTGATCAATTTTCAATGATTGGCACCATAGCTACTAGACTCTATAACCTTCACAAAGACCAAAAAATGTATACATATTTCTGTTATTTTTACTACATGTTTATATTTTGTATTCTGTGTAAATGATTTTTTTATGCTTCATGGATGTAATACAATGTATTACTTTTGATAAACTAGTGTATTGTATATACAGAACACACATTTTATTTTCACTCTAATAAGTTGGCTAAACAAAGTTTACGAATTACAAAACAAGTAATTTGTCTATTTCTTACAGCCATAAACATAACATTGATGTGTCCTGTAATGGATAGAATGCACCGACTGACCTACCTTCGTGTGGATCAAAACAGACTAAGACGTCCTTTAAGCACTTTAGTATTTCTTTGTTTTCCCCATATACACAGTATTTACTATGGTGAGCAGAAGCACATTGCTGGGGAAACAAATGTGCCACTTATTCCTCAGTATCCATTCCCTGATGAGGACAGGGATAATGATGATGATGATGATGATGAAGATTTTCCTCAATATCACAGAGAGGAGCATGAACCAATAGCAAGAGATACTCCGTCGGATGCACATGAAGATAATTATTTTGATAATGATTATTCAGATTAACTAGCCATTAACTGGTATTAGTTTAATTTCAGAAAGGATTTCATTTTATTACATGCTTTTAAGTATCTACAGTATCTCACAAAAGTGAGTAAACCCCTAACATTTTCAAAAATATTTTATTATATCTTTTCATGTGACAACACTGAAGAAATTACACTTTGTTACAATGTAAAGTAGGGAGTGTATAGCTTGTATAACAGTGTAAATTTACTATCCCCCCCTCAAAGTAAATCAACACACAGCCAACAATGTCTAAACCACTGGCAACAAAAGTGAGTACACCCCTAAGTGAAAAATGTCCGATTTGGGCCCAAAGAGTCAATATTTTGTGAGGCCACCATTATTTTCCAGCGCTGCCTTAACCCTCTTGGGCATGTTCACCAGAGCTTCACAGGTTGCCACTGGAGTACTCTTCTACTCCTCCATGACAACATCATGGAGCTGGTGAATGTTAGCGACCTTGTGCTCCTCCACCTTCTGTTTGAGGATTCCCCACAGATGCTCAATAGGGTTTAGGTCTGAAGACATGCTTGGCCAGTCCATCATCTTTACCCTCAGTTCTTTAGCAAGGCAGTGGTCACCTTGGAGGTGTTTTTGAGGTCGTTATCGTGTTGGAATACTGCCTTGCGCTCCAGTCTCCAAAGGGAGGGAATCATGCTCTGCTTCAGTATGTCACAGTATATGTTGGCATTTATGGTTCCCTCAATGAACTGTAGCTCCCCAGTTTCGACAGCACTAATGCAGCCCCAGAACATGACACTCCCACCACCATGCTTGACTGTAGGCAAGACACATTTGTCTTTGTACTCCTCATCTGGTTGATGCCACACACGCTTGACACCATCTGAACCAAATAAGTTTATCTTGGTCTCATTAGACCACAGGACATGGTTCCAGTAATCCATGTCCTTAGTCTGCTTGTCTTCAGTAAACTGTTTGCAGGCTTTCTTGTGCATAATCTTTATAAGAGGCTTCCTTCTGGGACGGCAGCCATGCCGACCAATTTGATGCACTGTGCGGCGTATGGTCTGAGCACTGACAGACTGACCCCCCACCCCTTAAACCTCTGCAGCAATGCTGGCAGCACTCATATGTCTATTTCTCAAAGACATCCTCTGGATATGACGCTAAGCATGTGCACTAAATTTCTTTGGTTGACCATGGTGAGGCCTGTTCTGAGTGGAACCTGTCCTGTTAAACCACTGTATGGTCTTGGCCACCATGCTCCAGCTCGGTTTCAGGGTCTTGGCAATCTTCTTATAGCTTTGGCCATCTTTATGTAGAGTAACAATTCTTTTTTTCAGATCCTCAGAGAGTTCTTTGCCATAATGTGCCATGTTGAACTTCTACTGACCAGTATGAGAGAGTGAGAGCGATAACACCAAATTTAACACATGCTCCCCATTCACACCTGAGACCTTGCAACACTAACAAGTCACACGACACCGGGGAGGGAAAATGGCTAATTGGGCCCAATTTGGACATTTTCACTTAGGGGTGTACTCACTTTTTTTGCCGGCAGTTTAGACATTAACCACTTAACGTCTAGCCACGTAGAGCTACGTCAGCTGACTTTGCATGGTTGTACCGGGGGGATGCCTCTAGCTAGAGGCATCCCCCCGGTACCGTTTTCTTGAGCCCACTGTCGGCTTTCCAGCGGTAATGACCAATGTGGCTCGGGAGCTGCTTAATCGTTACCCCGGCGAGCGGGAGGGGACATCTCCCCTCCCGCTGCTTTGCCCGGGTCTCCTGTCCCATCGGGAGACCCGAGCACCCAGCCGGCACGTCCGCCGGCTGGATGGTGTCCCGATCAAAGCCGCAAGCAGCTTCGATCAGGTCTCCGATGACGTAACCCAGAGGCATAACCCGGGTTACTCTGCTGCTAAAGGCGGCAGATTCAAAAAGTGACAGCATTCAAAAATGAAGTTTTTGACGTTTTGAATACATGGAAGTGTAGTGGAGGGGTTTAGGATCTTTTAGACCCTTGATCCCTCCATAAAGAGTACCTGTCACTGCATATTGCTGTCACAAGGGATGTTTACATTGCTTATGACAGCAATAAAAGTGATCAGTTTTTAAAAAAAAAAAAAAACCTGTGTTAAAATTAATAAAAAAAATAAAATTAGCCGCCCCCGCCGCCGTTAGTTTGCGCACGAAAGAAAACGTATATGGAAGTCACACCGCATATGAAATTGCTGTTCAAACCACACATGTGAGGTATCGCCAGAGCGTGAGCAATCATTTAAAAAAAAGAGCTACACTCTAACACTAAGCTAGTAACCGTTAAAATATTTTAAATCGTCGCCTATGGAGATTTTTTAATGACCGTAGTTTGTCGCCATTCCACGGGTGTGAGCAATTTTAAACCGTATCATGTTGGGTATCTACAGTGCCTTGCAAAAGTATTCGGCCCCCTTGAACTTTGCGACCTTTTGCCACATTTCAGGCTTCAAACATAAAGATATAAAACTGTAATTTTTTGTGAAGAATCAACAAGTGGGACACAATCATCAAGTGGAACGAAATTTAATGGATATTTCAAACTTTTTTAACAAATAAAAAACTGAAAAATTGGGCGTGCAAAATTATTCAGCCCCCTTAAGTTAATACTTTGTAGCGCCACCTTTTGCTGCGATTAGAGCTGTAAGTCGCTTGGGGTATGTCTCTATCAGTTTTGCACATCGAGAGACTTACATTTTTGCCCATTCCTTCTTGCAAAACAGCTCGAGCTCAGTGAGGTTGGATGGAGAGCGTTTGTGAACAGCAGTTTTCAGTTCTTTCCACAGATTCTCGATTGGATTCAGGTCTGGGCTTTGACTTGGCCATTCTAACACCTGGATATGTTTATTTGTGAACCATTCCATTGTAGATTTTGCTTTATGTTTTGGATCATTGTCTTGTTGGAAGACAAATCTCCGTCCCAGTCTCAGGTCTTTTGCCGACTCCATCAGGTTTTCTTCCAAAATAGTCCTGTATTTGGCTCCATCCATCTTCCCATCAATTTTACCATCTTCCCTGTCCCTGCTGAAGAAAAGCAGGCCCAAACCATGATGCTGCCACCACCATGTTTGACAGTGGGGAGATGGTGTGTTCAGGGTGATGAGCTGTGTTGCTTTTACGCCAGACATAAAGTTTTGCATTGTTGCCAAAAAGTTCGATTTTTGGTTTCATCTGACCAGAGCACCTTCTTCCACATGTTTGGTGTGTCTCCCAGGTGGCTTGTGGCAAACTTTAAATGACACTTTTTTTATGGATATCTTTAAGAAATGCCCAATTTTTCAGTTTTTTATTTGTTAACAAAGTTTGAAATATCCAATAAATTTCGTTCCACTTCATGATTGTGTCCCACTTGTTGTTGTTTCTTCACAAAAAATTACAGTTTTATATCTTTATGTTTGAAGCCTGAAATGTGGCAAAAGGTCGCAAAGTTCAAGGGGGCCGAATACTTTCGCAAGGCACTGTATTTACTCGGCGTGACATCATCTTTCACAATATACAAAAAAAAAAACGGGCTAACTTTACTGTTTAGTTTTTTTTTAAATGCAGTGAAATTTGATTTTTTTGTAATTTTTCCAAAAAAATGGCGTTTGAAAGACCGCTGCGCAAATACCGCGTGACAAAAAATATTGCAATGACCGCCATTTTATTCTCCAGAGTCTTTGCTAAAAAATATGTATAATGTTTGGGAGTTTTAAATAGTTTTCTAGCAAAAAATACTGATTTCAACTTGTAAACCAAAAGCTTCAAAAATTGGCTTAGTGGTAAAGTGGTTAATGGCTGTGTGTTGAGTTATTTTAAGGGGGCAGCAAATTTTCACTGTTATACAATCTGTACACTCACTACTTTACATTGTAGAAAAGTGTAATTTCTTCAGTGTTGTCACATGAAAAGATAGAATAAAATATTTACGAAAATGTGAGGGGTGTACTCACTTTTGTGAGATACTGTATGTGAAAAACGGGAACATACAGACTGATTTTTCCAAGCACGAAATCATTAGATATATTTCTATTACATTTTTTAGATTAAAACAAACCTGTCCCTCTTCTGCTTTTTGTTAAATGCTATCTGTTTAAAATGCAATGCAATCTATGTAAAATGTGATATCTGGTGAAGCCAAGGTCCTGAAATTACCAACAGAGTTGGCAAGCTAATGATAATAAATTGCTTACTTATTCATTAATCATGTATCATACTTTTTGGAGCCTCAGGAGCTTGAAAGCTTTAGATGGTTGATTTGATTACCAGCCATGTAAATTGTTAACTGCCAGTGCTTAGCAGTGCTTATCATGCAAGGAGATATTTCTTCACAATGAGCATGACTACATCATGTGTTGTGTGCCTAGAAAAAAACTCAGTGTACATGCACTGAAGTTACATTTTGGCTGAATCAGGGAAAAGATAGGGGTGAGTTTTAGCTTAACAGCAATGCTAAAGAGCACAGATAGCCTACCGACAATTGTTCTCTACAAGCCATCTGCCCATTTGTGGCCAAGCTTCCAGCGGCTCCTATGCCCATGTTCCAAGCAACTTAATGTTCATACTTTAAGAGTAGAACTATTGACATTCAATAAAGTGTGTTCCACTGTCATACTGCAGTAAAGTATGAAAAGAGAGCCATGGAAAGGCCTTTTCTTGACAAGAGGTATATAAAAACAAAAGAAGACCTTCAAAAAAAATTGTAGCTGGGTGCCACTGGCTACGGATTCTTATCTTTCTCTCCACCACTGCACTCAGAGAGGCACAGCAGAAATGGGTGGTCTTTGTGTGTGTGAAAGCCCTTTACCTTCCTCCTCCCATTGTCTAGCAGCATTTCCTGGCCAAACAGTTTGAATAGGAAGGCACAGCTTCCACTCTGCACCCTGTGAGATATAGTTTGCTAGGACAAGAATTTCTGTACTGTGCAAGGAAATGAAACTGCAGGTCCCAACAGACCATTGAACTGAGAAGGAGAAAAGAATGGATTTTTTATCATTTTTACCTGGGAAAGCTAGGGGCTTTTTAGCACCAAGAGACAGAGAAGGCCTCTGTGTGGTGGCTCCTGCTCGCAGGGAGTCTGGCCTATGAGGTTCTGAGTAAGGATGATCGAACTTTTGAAAAGTTCGGTTCGGCCAGAACATCCGAACTTCCCGAAAGTTCGGCCCGGATTTCAGAACCCCATTGAAATCAATGGGACCCTAACTTCGGTAATCAAAAAACACAATTTTTAAGCTCTAAAACCCAATAAACGCCCCTAAAAAGTGCCCAGGGTTCTGGGTCATGCCCCATTAACTATTAATCACACAAAAAAAGTTCTTAAAAATTGTCATTTTTGATAAAAAAAAGCCATTATTGAAAAAATTAAAAAAAAAAAAAAAAGAGAGATTTTTTGACTTTGGATTTAGTATCTGGGGGGTCTAAAAGGTGTGCATGTGAAGTTTCAGCTCTGTAGCATGTCCAGAACCATGAAAAAAAAAAAAGATAATTTTTCAGTAGAGCAGGGATGTGGGACCCTCCTTTAACACCTATATGATCTTTTTTTTTCTGGTTCTGGACAGGCTACAGAGCTGAAACTTCACAGGTACACCTTTTAGACCCCCCAGACACAAAATCACACAAAATAAAGTTCTTAAAAATTGTCATTTTTGATAAAAAAGCCAATTATTGAAAAAATTAAAAAAAAAAAAAAAGAGAGATTTTTTGATTTTTATATCATATCTGGGGGGTCTAAAAAGTGTTCCTGTGAAGTTTCAGCTCTGTAGCATGTCCAGAACCATAAAAAAAAGATTGTTTGTTTGTATTAGAACACTTTCAGGACAGGTAGTTGGCTTCGCTGCTGTAACACCTTGCCGGTTTAAAAGCAGGCATTTTTTTGGGTTCTTTGCAGTCAGGAAAAACATCTGAACTTGTGTATAGTGGTACTGTGCATAAGTTCTGATGTTTTGCCTGCCTCAAAAAAACCCAGAAAAATGCCAGCAAAAACACACCTGGGCATTTTTTTTTTGACGCTAGCGTTTTTTTTTGGCATTTTTTTGTGTTCTTTTGAGGCAGGCAAAACATCTGAACTTGTGTATAGTGGTGTATATACACACATACATATATTTATATACACACCTAGACATATATAGGTGTGATAGTAGCAGAAATATATGCTTGCGCTAATGAAATCATTTACTTTAATATATTTCTGCTACTATCACACCGATATATGTCTATCTACTGCAAAGAACCCAAAAAAATGCCTGCTATTAAATTAATAGCAGGCATTTTTTTGGGGTTCTTTGCAGTCAGGAAAAACATCTGAACTTGTGTATAGTGGTACTGTACACAAGTTCAGATGTTTTGCCTGCCTCCAAAAAACCCCCAAAAATGCCAGCAAAAACACACCTGGGCATTTTTTTTGACACACCTGGGCGTTTTTTTGGCATTTTTTGGGGTTCTTTTGAGGCAGGCAAAACATCTGATATATATATATATATATATATATATAGTGTGATAGTAGCAGAAATATATTCCTGTAAATGATTTCATTAGCGCAAGCATATATTTCTGCTACTATCACACCTATATATGGCTAGGGGTGTATATACAGACATATATGTGTATATATATCCCCTATACACATGTTCAGATGTCATGTCTGACATCAAACATGTCCTCAAAAAAGCACTGACAGTGGCAGCCCCTGCAGCATAAAAAATGCTTGGCTGGTGAGAAGCCATAAGCGTGTGCCGAAGCTATTCAGAGAAATTATCATTTCTCTATAGCGGTCACCCTGCTATGGAAGGGTTTTGTCACCCTTCCATAGCAGTCACTGTCAGTTAACCCTACACTACGGTCCCCTGACACTTCATACTTTCCCTATAGAAACTAAATTTTTGAAGCTAACTTAAGTGTAAAGGAGCACTCTAACTACACTAGATATCCCTTTCCTCACACTAAAAATAGCTAAATGACACTTTTAAAGTAAAATTAACAGAACTGCTTCCACTCTCTTCCATGTCCAGTATAACAATGCTAGGAATATGGCGGGGGCGATCTTATATACTGGGGGGCGTATTCACTAATGATTGGTCTAGGGACCCCCTAGTCACTCCAATCACATTCCTAGCATTCTCCTGCCCCCTCAATTGGCTTTTGCTAATGGTTCTGGTCCAATCACGGGCTTTTAAAGCCCATTTCCTGAAGCATTGCATTTTGGGCGGTTCTGGTTGCCGAATTCCGAACTTTTTGGGCAAAAAGTTCTAAATTCGGCTGAACCTCGAACACCCAATGTTCGGGCCGAACCGATGGTCGACCCGAACCGTTCGATCATCCCTAGTTCTGAGACCAGTGACTGTGAGTGGAGAGCACCTGGTGTAGCACGGCTGTTGACATATTCTACACCACCAGACCACTGCCGCTGGGAACTTGAGGTGCTACTGGCCCTGGTTATCACCGCTGTTCGCTAGAAGCTCTTTAGGGAGGACTTAAGGGGGGCCCCCTTTCCACCTAGAATATTCTCAGCTGTATCCGCTGACTGTTAAGAGGGCTATAGACCCAAGCTTATTACTGCTGGCAGAGACTGTGTTACTGAATGCAGGACACACAGGACCCTTTTCATGTGTTGAACACCCCTAGTCTGACCCAGCATTTCTATCAGACTGATATTGCATTCATACTAGTTCTAGGCCATGTTTCTACGGAATGATCTCTGTTGAACCGCACCTATCTTCCAGCTGTTTAAAAAGGCCACCTCACTGCAATACCTTACATCTACTGCATATATTATTTTAAGCCAGTTGTAAAGTGCACCAACTCATCATAAAGGGCCCCAATGATAGCCAGCAGAAAAAACATCCTAAGGACTGCCCCAATCATATAATGTGCACGTTAACCTAGCCCCATCATTGATCATTATCTCTCATCTGTTGAGTAGTGATAGAGCTTACTAGACTGCCTATATTTAGCATTGATATTATAACCTTCCTATGTTTGTTACACGTTATTTTCGCTAATCACTGCTCCACTACAGGTGGTGTTGTTTACTTTGTATGCTAATCTGGATAGCAGGTGTTACCCCACATTGGATTAATTTATTTTTTGCCAATTGTTTTGCATACCAAGGTGTATCCCAACTGTTTTATCTTGATTCCTGTAACTTATAATACAATCAGTTCTTCCTTTTTCTATAAACACTGTGTGCAAATGTATTCTTGAAACTGTACTGTTGAATGTCTAATACAGATATTAGTGATTCTTTACAATATTTTAAGTTTGAACACTCAGGCGTGTGTGTCAGAAGGGTTAAGGTCTTTGAAGAGGTTTAGGTCAAGAACAGAGAACTGATCCAACCAAGGGGCTCCTTCGGGGTAGCACTACATAAGTACAGAACTCTCTAACTGAAAAATACAAGACAAAAAGAGCAGTATTGACCTACTTCTTGCAACCAGTAAGGCTAGAATTGCATTTAGAAATGCATTTAATAGTCATTTTCACACGAGCAGTCGTAGTTTGGAACTTCTTCTTGCACGTACACTAAAGTATAACCTTGTCTGCTTCCAGTGGACTGAATGATAGCAGCTGATCGCAGAGCTATTTACTGGTCAGGAACATCTTCAAGCCCTTGTGACATCAAGTGAATTGTGATCTAGCATACAGTTGGTTCGGAATTCCTTGAGCAGTAAAAACTGTCTTCCATCACACTCTGAACAACTGCCAATACATTGCACATGTCACCCTGCCCCTTGTTGATGTCAGGAATAGGAACTCACACAGTGGCTCCCAAAGAGGCAGGAGGAAATTTTGTATCCAGAGTCTACTTTAATTTTATTGGCCTATGTTTCCAGATTTAATTTCGATTCAGTTTTACATTTGGCAGCATTAACATAACTTAAGCAAAGTGCACAAAATATTTACCTGTTCACCTTCTACTTTCTCATCTCCATCGCCAGTCGACTTGTACGTTTTCTTCACAGTTTCTGTATCTATGGGCACCACTGGTTACCTTGACACAACCGGTAGCAGAAATGGAAGTCTCTTTGGTACCCATGTCTTCACCAACACTTTGGTTTCTTCCAATGTGGACTACTATCTCATCCGTGTTTTGTGCATTAGGCTCTCTTGTGAACAGGCTCACCTGTTTCTTCCTGTTGTGTTGTGTGAATGCTTTAACTTATTTTTTCCAGTTGTTCCTCAGTCTGTTTGTCTTTTGGAACATTTTGGGGCAGGAAATACATGGTGAGACCCACTTTAGCTTTGCAGCCAAAAATAGCTTCATATGATGTTCTCTTAATCCCAGAATTAAAAGCCTAGTTTCTCTCCTCGCCTTCCAGGACGGCCCAACAGTGAGAGATGATAGGCTCCTCCCTACCGGAAACACAATCAATTACAATTTGTTAAAAAAAAACCTTCCCTCTGCCCCTCAGTTTAGATTGTGTTTCTTCCTACAATGAAACGTTTGTTATGTTCACTGACCTGCAGACTCTGAGAGTCGAACGGTACCCCTGTGGGCCAGGTTCAGCAAAGGGCCTTTGAGAGCTGAGCTCTACCTGCCACCTCCCCAGGCTTCTCACAGGTCGCCCCCAGGTACACAGGCCATCGGTCACCTGAGGTCACCTGAGGTGTCCTTCTAGGTCCTGTTCTCTGGCACCAGCAGCTCTCCTCCATGGAAGAATTTTGAATTTCCCGCCGGGCGGATGTTTCAAGCCTTGTCTTTAATCCGGAACTTCCGGCACAACGCCAGGATGCGCACGCACAACATGCAGAAGAAGAAGAATGTGGAGGAAATGCCGGAGCCGCTTCCTAGCGGTAAAGCAGACTCCCACGCTATCGGAGCTCGGACAGCTGCTGGGGAAATGAAGCCCTCCACGACTCAACCTCTGGGGTAGGAGGAGCAGAGGCCGGACCAGGTGTCAGTAGCAAAACCCAGGTCGGAAACGGGTAAGTGCTGAGAACGTATCCTTCATTGGTTGTTCCTTCTAAAGTCTGCTGATACCGACTTAAAAATGCCTGGAAATTGTCCCATTTTCCCCGACCTTAGTCGGACTCATCAATGTCCTTTCTATGGTTTTCAGATTAATATGTTTGGGAAGAGTGTCTTCCAGAGTCCCTGAGCAGGTCACAAGAAACCTCTGCTACTGCCCCAGCATTATCAGGCTCTGTTGCCTCTAAGAAGTGTGGTAATTGCGGGGATAGGTTATCCAGTTCTCACACTAAGCCTTTCTGCTATAAGTGTCACGAACCTGGTTGGAGGTAGAGGTGACGAGAGGGATCCCCTTGCGGCTGAGTGCAGAGCACCCCTGGAGATGGTGACAGAGGGTGCTGTGCCCAAAGGTGCACGGGTTGCCTGCAGGTGTAGCTGTGTCAGGAATTGGATCCGCAGTAGGAAAGACAGTCACTTGGATCACTGTAAGTGCAGGCAGGTTAGTGCAAATCAAGGTCAGAAGCCAGGCCGAGAGTCATACACAGGTAGTCAATCAGGAGCAGGCAGGGAGAAGTCCGTAAGGCAAGCTGGGTTCAGAGCAGGAGAAAGCCAGAGCAGGTCAAGGATAGCCAGGTCGGTAACGGGTAATCAAGCAGGAGTTTCAAGGCACAAGGAAATCAGGTACTAGTGGAAGATAATCCAGCAATGAATGGCAGCTAGTGCTGAGTTTATATAGGAAGTGGGTGTTGATAATTGGCACTAATTAGGACGTCCCACATGGCCATTTTGGAAATTAGCATATATGTCATTTCCTGACAGTCCTGCGCGGCCATTTTGGAAATTGGCATATCTGCCATTCCCTGACAGTCCTGCGTGGCCATTTTGGAAATTGGCATCTTTGCCATTCTTTATCAAGTTCTTCCCTGACAACGCCCCTCCCCCCCCCGAGGGGCAGCCTCCGGATGCCCAAATGTGCCTGTTTCTCCAGAAATCTGTTAAAGAACTCCTGAAGGAATTTAGGGGCATGTACATTACTTGCTGGTTCCCATGAGTTTTCTTCAGGCAGGAACCCCTTCCACTTAATGAGATACTGCACTTGTCTTCCTCTTTCCATCTATAATGGCCTCCACTTCAAATTCTGTGTCCTCCCCTACCGTAACCGGAGGTGTAGGTGGCTCCTCCCTGTTAGGAAATGAACTAGTCCCTGCTGATTTAAGTAAAGAGACGTGGAAGACTGGGTGTATCTTATAGGAGTTGGGAAGGTTTAATTCAAATGCTACGGGGTTAACTTCCCTTTTGATTTCAAAAGGTCCAATAAACTTAGGACCCAATTTCCGTGAGGGACAAGTGAGTTTGATGTTTGCTGTGGAAAGCCAAACTTTGTCTCCAACCTTAAACATAGGATTTCCCTTCTTCTTTTTGTCAAAGCGCCTCTTATAATCCTCTTGAGCCTTCAGTATTGCTTCTTTAAGGGTCTGGTAGTTGGACTGTATAGACGCCACCCTATCCTGGACTGCCGGTACTGAAGCCTCCGGGATGACATCCGGCAAACGGGAGGGATGGAACCCATAATTTGCCCAAAATAGGAATTGATTCATGGAGGTGTGAACCAAATTATTATATGCAAATTCGGCACATGGAAGAAGAGATGCCCAGTTGTCCTGGGTAAAGGTAGAGAAACATCTCAGGTATTGCTCCAATGTTTGATTGGTCCTTTCTGTTTGTCCATTACTTTGTGGATGGTATGCGGACGACAAACAGAATTGGATTTGTAGAGTCCTGCACAATGATTTCCAGAATCTGGAAGTGAACTGCACCCCTCTGTTGGACACAATACTACTTGGTAGTCCATGTAGTCGGACAATTTCTTTAATGAATATATGTGTTGTATCCATAGCTGAGGGGGTGCCTATCATAGGCAGGAAGTGAGCCATCTTGGACAATCTGTCGACTACTACCAAGATGGTGGTGAATCCATCTAAAGGGGGTAAGTCGACAATAAAGTCCATTGATATCATCCTCCATGGCTGTTCCGGAACAGGGAGAGGTCTCAGCAAGCCTCAAGTCTTGGTATTGTGACCTTTACTGCGGAGACAAGTTACGCAGGAGTCCACATAATCTTTACAATCCTGTCTGAGATTGGGCCACCAGAAGGATCTTTGAACAAGATCACACGTTTTTCTGACGCCAAAGTGTCCGGTAAGGAGGTGATCATGACAAGCCTTCAGGACTTTGGGTCTTACTTCAGGAGGGATGAAAATTTTGTTATCATGCCATAAGAGATTTCCGTCTCTTTGTAATGCCAAGGTTTCGGCTTCTGGGTACTGGGCAGAGGCTTGCTTGATAATTGTGCTTAGATCAGTTTGAAGCAGCAAAAAGTTGTGTGGTGACAGGATCGTGCTGGGAGTAGGTGTTTCCAGGGTCTCTGGGAACATGCGGGAAAGAGCGTCAGCTTTCCCATTTTTTGATCCTGGGCGATATGTAAGGTGGAAGTTGAACCTGGAGAAGAATAAGGCCCATCGGGCTTGCCGTGGTCTGAGTCGCTTGGCGGTCCTGAGGTACTCTAGGTTCTTGTGATCTGTAAAGATCATAATTGGGTGTGTAGCGCCTTCCAGTAGGTATCGCCATTCCTCCAGTGCTGACTTGATGGCTAGTAGCTCCCAGTCACCCACATCATAATTCTTCTCTGGTGGAGTCATCTTCCTGGAGAAGAAAGTGACGGGGTGAAGCAGGGACTTGGGCCCCTGGTGTTGAGACAGAATGGCTCCTGTGGCAACTTCAGAGGCATCTACCTCAAGAACAAAGGGCAAAGCTGGATCTGGGTGTTGCAGTACTGGAGCGGATGTAAAAAGGATCTTAAGCTGATCAAAGGCTAACTGGGCTTCCTGAGACCATTGGAACCAGACCTGCTGGCGGGTTAACTGGGTAATGGGGGAAATTATTGTAGAAAAGTCCTTGATAAAGCATCTGTAAAAGTTAGCAAAACCGACAAACCTCTGGATGCCTTTCTTGTCAGTGGGAGCTGGCCAATTGATAATAGCAGCCACCTTCTGTGGGTCCATAGAGATCCCTTCTGTGGAGATGATCAGTCCCAGAAACTGAATGGATAGTTTTTCAAACTCGCACTTCTCTGCCTTTGCATACAGTCCATGTAGTCTTAATGTGGCCAAGACCTTTTTTTACATGCACCCGATCCAGGGAGGCAGAGAAGATGAGAATATCATCTAGATATACTATTACAAAGTGATCTAGGAACTCTCGAAAAATGTAATTTACTAAATGTTGGAAGGTGGCTGGAGCATTACATAGTCCAAAGGGCATGACTAGATATTCAAAGTGCCCGAAGCGGGTCCTGAAAGCTGTCTTCCACTCATCTCCCTCGCGAATGCGAACCAAGTTGTAGGCACCGCATAAATCCAGCTTGGTAAAGATTCGGGCAGAATGGAATCTTTGGAAGAGTTCAGGGACAAGAGGGAGTGGGTAACTATTTTTAATTGTAATTTTATTAAGTTCCCGATAATCCACACAGATGCCGGCGCCAGCCGGAGAGGAGGAGGGTCGAATGAATCCTTTCTCTAGATTTTCATTGATATAAAGGCGTAGAGCCTCCAATTCAACTTCGGAGAGAGGGAAAATTCGCCCAAAAGGAAACTCCGCACCTGGAAGTAGCTCAATAGGGTAATCATAAGGCCGATGAGGTGGTAGGGCATCAGCCTTTTTCTTGCCAAAAACATCCAGGTAGGAATGATAGGCTGGCGGTACTACTTGGCTAGTACTGGTGATGGGTTGAACAGACAGACAAACGGGAGGCTTGCTGATTTCGGGGACAAAGCAGTGCTGCTGGAAAAGGGTGGGGGGAATGGTGCTTTCTAGTGGCTAAAAGCGTAACTAAAAACTGGTATGTCAGATGTATATGATAATAAATAAGTAAAAAATGTTGATAATATATAGACAAGATAAAAGAGAGAGGTAAAAAACTATATGAAAATATGCACTGTATAAATATATATAATGTGAAACAGATGTAAAAGGTCAAAGTGCTAAGTTCATAAATATACAACCATCAATGTCCCAAAAAATATGTAAATCTATAATAGTAATAAAAAACAAAGTGCATATGTGACCACAAGTGATGTGAAATATAAATGATATGATAATTCAAAATATCATAAACTCAAAGTGAAAAGTGCATATAGTATAGTAGAGAAAAATATCATAAACTCAGTGACAAGTGCATATAGTATAGTTGGAAAAAATGTCATAAACCCAAAGTGGCAAGTGCGTATGGTACAATAAGCAGTACCATGGATTCAAAGTGCCAAATGCCTAAATGCCAAAAAATGGTGTTGGTGTGTACCAATATAAACTAGTGACGTATAATAATAAATAAATAGTGGTGGTGTATACAAAAAGGAAAAGAAGTCCAATGATGTATATAAAAGATGAACTGGTGGTAAAGTGACTGAAAATGTCCAAAAAGTGATTAGTAATTAAGCAGGTGACGATTTTCATGTGGATAAAACACAAGTGACCCCGTGGTGTGGGTAGTGAGGTGCTCCGTGACCCCTCTGGTAGATAACACACTCACCAGAAATACCCACCCCACACAGGAGTATAGAGCGTATTCTGGTGGTGAATCCTATTCTCCTCTACCGGTCCTAGGTTGGATATCTATGGGGGTTCCTGAGTTGGAGTGATCCTGGGGGGAGCTGGGGTCTGGTGGTTTCCCGGCAGTATGGGATAAGTACTCCAGGTATCTGCAGGGTATCCATAGTACAGGTGTTCAAAGTGTGAAGGAAAGGCACATAGTGTAATATTGCCAAAAATAGGGTTTATTTCACAAGAAAAACAAGATAATGGGTACTCACAATAGCGTGGTAACAAGCGAGCGGTGAAAACAAGCGTGTGGAACGCGATGCGGTCCACGACTCAAAACAGGAACCCGAAGTGATGCGACACGCCGTATGCGTTTCGTAATCATACGTCCTCAGCAGCGTCGGGTCACTTCTGAAGTACTCCCTTAAATACACATGGTTACCAGGCAACAGATAGTCTAAACAAGTGCCTTATTAGATCTACAGGTGGGATGGGAGTCCGTGAGCTACAGCAAGATGGAGGATCATTGAGACTACATTGAATCTGTATAATAAATAAAAGATAAGGAAAAAAACAATATAAATCAGTTTATTCGTCTAGCAGCCAAAATGTGTAATATTAAAAAGGAGAAAAAAGGCCGAAGTATTAAATCATTTCTGTGCCCGGGAGATTCCACGTGTAGTATCCAGGAGGAATTCAAATATATATGCAATCTTAAATTAAAAACAAATGTTTATTCGGTGGAGGAAATAAAAAGAAGAGAAATATATATATGAAGGAAATATGTTAAAAAATATGTTAGAAAATATGTTAAAAAATATATATGTAGGATGGTGGTGAGGACATCTAGTGGTGTATAATAGGAAGTGCATGGGAAGGGTATTTGATTGTATGGGAAGGAGATAAAAATATATAAATATATAATGGACAAGGCATGAGTAAAAATGTATATGTATGGACAATAAATATGGTGATGTAAATCACACATAAAAATATATAAAAGTGAAATGATGTAGGTATAAAAAATTAAAAATATTAAAGAATATATTGAAAAACGTGTAAAACAGAATCTTTAAATAGATAAGATGGGGAATGTAAAAATGAGAAATAAAGCAGTTAAGATCAATATCCAAGTTCAAGCCTCTGGGGTTGGATTGTATTAAGTCTGTATATCCAGGAGGTCTCGTTTCTTGAAATCTTAATCTTTTTGTTTTCTCCTCTCCTCTCCAGTGTCCTGATATAGAGTCGATCTGTCAGGTAAACTCCAACAGTTTGGCTAATCAGCGAATTCGCACATTGGCACGAATACGCATGCGCGGCCAACTCCGGGCAAGATCAACTAAGAACGTGCGTGCGCCAATGCGCACGCGTGCACGCAGGACGTGACGGCGCTTGGCGCCAAACGGCCTATTTAAACTCAGCAATGACAGGCACTGGTTGCTGGATGATCTTCAGCTCCCTGTGTCCCTTGTGCCTTGTTTTTGCCTTTATCTTGGATTTCCTGTTGCCGACCCGGATTGCTTGACCATCGACTCTTCTTGATACCTCTGGCTTCTGACCCTTTGGCTTGATCCTGGACTTTCCCTGTTTTCTCCAGTGTCTGACCCGGCTTGGCTATTGACTCCGCTTTACCAGTCTCCTGTGGGCTATCCAACTTACCTTGTTCCTGCAGCACACCTGCCTGGCTTGTCAAGTGTTCCAGATCCGCCTTGGACCTATCACCCATTGGCCTCAGCCACCATCTGGCCATCCCAGCCGGCAACCCGTGCTACTTCGGGCACAGCACTCCCTGTCTCACCTCCAGGGGTGTTCTTCACCTAGCCGCAAGGGGAGCCCTCTCTACACTCCGGCTTCGGATCAGGTACGTGACACAATCCCACAAAAGTTGTGTCCACTTAGATCTTTATTATGAACTTCTGAAAAATGTCTGGACAAACTGTGTTTGGGAAAACCTTTCTTTATGTTCTTAGTTTTCAATAAGTTTTTATTGAGAAAAAGAAAAATTAACACGGTAATACAGTAACAAAACATGTGACACAGCATTAGAGAGACAGTTACACTACCTCGCTGCATGAACAAAGAACAATTTGTGCCTGTTAAACAGTGTGGGGCATGAACTATAGAACCTTATCAACTACCGACCAGGTAAAGCCGTAAGCATGATATGGGGAATCCTCACCCCGCTATGGCAGCATGATACATTACTAGAACTACAGTATCGTGAGTACAACAGAAGGCAAAAGAAAACATATAAAACAAAAAACATAAAGGAATAGGGACAGAATGACTCTACTCAAATAATCAGGTGCAGGTAAATTCTGGCAACGAAAGTAAAAAACACAGTTTAAATGTCCAACCTCTGAGAGCGTCATACACATAGTTGACATCCCGGGTCCCCAGCACCCGACAAAGGTTGCGAAACATTGGGGAACCAGGACGGGCAACCAATTCGAAAGGGTATCGGATTTCCCCCGGAGTGAGGAAACCAAAGTTCTCAGCTGGGGTCAATAGAGGGAGCATGAAGATGCACCTTAGAGGCAAGAGGACACGGCCCTGTGGGGCCACAGATAAGAAAGAAGCATGAGAGGGGTAGAGAGGAACAGGAGAGAGAGGGTGGAGAGAAGAGGAAGGGGAGCAGGAAGAGGAGAAAATGGGTAGGATCACCGGGGGACTTTGATTTATGGTAGGTTCAGCTATGAAATTGATAAATGATTAAGTCTAGCCCACGGTTCCCAAATCAGTTCAGATTTGGAAACTTTATCCTACAGGATCGCCACCATTTTTTCCTGAGCCATGATCCAGGATATTTTGCGCTTGGTGGCACTATATGAAACCGAGTAACTACAATGGAGGGGGGCAAGTGGGACTTTAACGGTGCTAAATGATGGAGAAAAATCTGAATTCTCAAAAATTGTACATTTTATTACACATCAAAAGTGAGGACAAGACAATACATCAATATAAAATGATAAAATCAAGAAAATGCACTCGAAAATATCAACTCTACATGTTTCGCCATCTTCATAATAGCTTCTTCAGGAGTTTTCATAGACATTTCTCGAGAGTGAACATTTCTGGGTAACAAAAGGAGAAAACATAAAAGACATGACATGTACATGTATATAGGGCTTATCTCAATGGTCCTAATGTTGAGTGCCCAATTGATTTACATAATTATAAGGACAATGATACAAATAAAGTACCTTAAGATAACCTGAGCCCTTTCTTATGCCGAGGGTGGAGGCAATAGAGGTGACGCCACCAGAGCAAGCACAGAGGGGGAGGGGAACCGAGACCTTCAGACTCCTAGAGTTGACCCATAGAGAGGGTGACAGCCAAGCTAGAAATGATGGGTAAAGATAATAAAACCAGAGCATAGGAATACATTTAAACCCAAAATTGCTATGTCTCCAATTGGTATGGGACTAAATATCAGGTAGAAAGAATTACCAAAATAGTCACCTGATTATGAATAAATGTGCAGTTGATTCATTAGGTACCTCAATGTAACAAAGACAGGAAGGGAAAATCGAGTCCCCTTAATAACCCCCAAATGGGAAGTATCCCTTGAAACAAGAAGAAATGGAATTTGTTGAAAATAGTAATAAATATAATGTAGGGTCTGTCAAATTTTGAGGGTATGAATACTTACCCAAAATTGACAAGATTCAGCACCTAAATTGTCATGCAGTATTCAAAAGTTCACCGCCATTTCAATTCAACAAATTTTCCAATAGTACACTCAAAAATGAAGGAGACTGCACGAAAGGAGAAAGAAAAAGGCATGGAAGGACATAGTCAGCATTAGAATCTACCAAGGATGTAAGGAGAGAAGCAGGGTTTAAAAGATTTCATTTACCGCAAATGGTCTCAAAGATCATGTGTCGTTCCCCGGTGGTCTAGTGTAATACTGACCATGTGGCGCCAGCATTTATACACCCTCTCCACTCCCTCGGCATCTGACGTCACCGAGGGAGTGAGAGCGAGGTACGCCCAGTGGTCCAATGGAGGCCGAAGAGGAAGTGCGTCATTGAGACGCGACCGCATCACGTTATTCCGCCGGAACCGGAAGGTCGGGGATGACAACATCCGGTCCGGACATGAATGTATGCAGAGGAGGTAACAGATTGCCAAGAAGCAATCTAAGAAGGATCCAAATGAAACTGACAGCATTGTTAAAGACCGGATTTCAAAGGAATGTATCCGCAATGCCTATACAATGGGGAAAGAATCCAAAGACACGAAAAGGTCATAAAAAAGGGAAAATTACCCCATCTAGTGAATCAGTCAGTGTTGTAATGCAGATGACAATTAAATAAAAAAGATTTGATGAAACTCCATAAAAGGACAGCTGGGCGTTTTGAAACGGTGCTGCTACTAACCAGGTTGGACCATTTTTCCTGGAAAATAAGTGTAGGGCACCGCGGGTGCCCATATGGGCAACCATAACAGAGGCTGGAAATAGGCTCGAATCCATGGGGTCCCCCAATGTGCCTACCCCGGGGTGTGCCACCTATAGTCGCATCCACATAATGGCGGGGGTCAGGAAAAAATATACAATGGACAAATCACAGAATGTTCTTGTTCTTTAACCACTTGCCTTCTGTGCACTTAAACACCCTTCCCATCCAGGCCAATTTTCAGCTTTCAGCGCTGTCACACTTTGAATGACAATTGCACGGTCATGCTACACTGTACCCATATGAAATTTTTATCATTTTTTTCACACAAATAGAGCTTTCTTTTGGTGGTATTTAATCATCTCTGGGTTTTTTATTTTTTACAAAAAAAAAGAATAAAGACAAAAAATTTTGAAAAAAAAAAAAAAAAAGTTTTTCTTATTTTCTGCGAGTAAATTTTGAAAATAAATTTTTCTCCTTCACTGATGTGCGCTGATGAGGCGGCACTGATGGGCACTGATGAGGTGGCACTGATGGGCACTGATGAGGTGGCACTTATGGGCACTGATGAGGTGGCACTTATGGGCACTGATGAGGAGGTACTAATATGCCGCACTGATGAGCACTGATAGGCGGCACTGATAGGCGGCACTGATAGGCGGCACTGATGAGCACTGATAGGCGGCACTGCTGGGCACTGAGAGGTGGCACTGAGAGGTGGCACGCTGGGCACTGAGAGGCGGCACTGCTGGGCACTGAGAGGCGCCACTGACGGGCGTCACTGATGGGCTCTGAGAGGCGGCACTGATGGGCACTGGCGGATGGCACTGATGGACACTGACGGGTGGCACTAATGAGCACTGATGGGCGGCACTGATGAGCACTGGTGGGCAGCACCATCAGTGCCCACACTCAGTGCCCATAGTGCTGCCAGTCAGTGCTCATCAGTGCCTAGATGAGCAGGCACTGATGGGCACTGACTGGCAGCACTATGGGCACTGATTGTGGGCACTGATGGGAGACACTGATGGCGGGCACTGTGGGCACTGTTGGGGGCAATGTGTGTATGTTTTTTTACCTTGCAGTAATCAGGGCACTGGTGATCAGTGCCCTGATTACATGTCTCTGTGTCCCCAGCGCTGTGAGGCTCCCCCTCCTTCCTCACACTGCAGGCTCCGTGTGAGGAAGGAGCGCCGGCGATGAGAGATGATCTCATATGTTTACATATGAGATCATCTCTCATTGGATGGTCCGATCACGTGGTGAATGGCCGCTGTGATTGGCCATTCACCACGATCTGTGATCGGCCGTGTCCAAGGGACAGATTCTCCCCGATGCGCGCTCGCGGGAGCGCGCGGGGAGCCTGCTTCTGGGAGGCCGTTTAAAAACGGCCTCCCGAAAATTCGAGTCCGCGCTGCAGCCGTATATAGGCTGTAGCGCGGATGGGATGTAGTTAAACGGTAAATAAACCACATCTACAAAAATAAACACATGTAGGCAATTTTGCCAAAATATATGTGTTGTGCCAATGAAAGGCACCTAGAAAAAAGGACTTTGTAACAAGAGTACAAAATCCAAAATGCTGGCCAGCATCAGAAGTCCTGTGCTGAATCAGCAATAAATACAATTGACATTATCTAGCCTAGAAAGGGTTTGAAACTGATGGATTAATTTATACCTGGATACTGAATAGCTGATAAATTAAATATCCATTTGGTTTCACGTTGCAATAAATTTCTATCTACACTTCCACCTCTTTCATTCAGTGGGATGTGTTCCAAAGCAAAAAAGGTCATCATCCTATCATCAAAGCCATGGTATAAACCCATATGTCGGCTAATGGGACTTACGAACTTTTTGTTTTTGACAAGTTTGACATGGTCACGAATTCGATTAAAAAAAGGGCCTTTTTGTTTTACCTATATAAAAGGCTTTACAACTGCAATACATTATATGGACAATTCCTACTGTTTGACAATTCGCATAGAAATTCGGTCTATACATGGATGGGAGCGTGACCTTTTTTCCAGGGTTAACCTGGAGTCTTTTCTATCCTATATACTCCTTTGGAGAAGATTTATTGATGACATTTTTATGATTTGGACAGGCTCTTTGAGTATGCTTTTGAGATTTTTTGAGGTTTTGAAAGTCAATGACTTCAATCTCAAATTTACCCACACTTATAGCCAGAGGTCTTTGGACTTTTTGGATATTACTATTTATGTAGATGAAGATGGCATTTTGGGTTCCACCCTCTTCCGAAAAACCACTGCAGGCAACACTATATTGAGGGCAGACAGCTCCCATCCTCAACCTCTGGTATCTAGTATACCATACAGCCAGTATTTAAGATTACGACGTAATTGTACGAAATCTGAAGATTTCGAGAGAGAAGCTAAGAGCTTACAGAGGAGACTCTTGGGAAGAGGCTATAGTAGGGCCTGTTTGAAAAAGTCTTATCATAGAGCGAAAAAATGGAACAGGACTGATTTGATTTTTGGCAAAAAGAAGAATAAAACTAATACTGATGGGGTACGTCTAATTACACGATATTCTGGTCAACATGACCAGGTACGGTCAATTCTTAAAAAAATTTGGTACCTTCTAGAGGCAAATGAAAAGGTATCTAAATTTATTGATGTTCGCCCCCAGATAACTTTTAAAAGGTTTCGTTCTTTAAGGGACCAATTGGTTCACAGTCATTATGCTCTTTCAAATAAATCCACAAAAACACTCACAGGCACATATTCCTGCAGAAAATGCAATTTCTGCAGATATCTGCCTAATTTAAGTGAAATCATTCTCCCTAATGGAAAACTGTATAGACCGAATTTCTATGCGAATTGTTAAACAGTAGGAATTGTCTATATAATGTATTGCAGTTGTAAAGCCTTTTATATAGGTAAAACAAAAAGGCCTTTTTTTAATCGAATTCGTGACCATGTCAAACTTGTCAAAAACAAAAAGTTCGTAAGTCCCATTAGCCGACATATGGGTTTATACCATGGCTTTGATGATAGGATGATGACCTTTTTTGCTTTGGAACACATCCCACTGAATGAAAGAGGTGGAAGTGTAGATAGAAATTTATTGCAACGTGAAACCAAATGGATATTTATTTTATCAGCTATTCAGTATCCAGGTATAAATGAATCCATCAGTTTCAAACCCTTTCTAGGCTAGATAATGTCAATTGTATTTATTGCTGATTCAGCACAGGACTTCCGATGCTGGCCAGCATTTTGGATTTTGTACTCTTGTTACAAAGTCCTTTTTTCTAGGTGCCTTTCATTGGCACAACACATATATTTTGGCAAAATTGCCTACATGTGTTTATTTTTGTAGATGTGGTTTATTTACCGTTTAAAGAACAAGAACATTCTGTGATTTGTCCATTGTATATTTTTTCCTGACCCCCGCCATTATGTGGATGCGACTATAGGTGGCACACCCCGGGGTAGGCACATTGGGGGACCCCATGGATTCGAGCCTATTTCCAGCCTCTGTTATGGTTGCCCATATGGGCACCCGCGGTGCCCTACACTTATTTTCCAGGAAAAATGGTCCAACCTGGTTAGTAGCAGCACCGTTTCAAAACGCCCAGCTGTCCTTTTATGGAGTTTCATCAAATCTTTTTTATTTAATTGTCATCTGCATTACAACACTGACTGATTCACTAGATGGGGTAATTTTCCCTTTTTTATGACCTTTTCGTGTCTTTGGATTCTTTCCCCATTGTATAGGCATTGCGGATACATTCCTTTGAAATCCAGTCTTTAACAATGCTGTCAGTTTCATTTGGATCCTTCTTAGATTGCTTCTTGGCAATCTGTTACCTCCTCTGCATACATTCATGTCCGGACCGGATGATGTCATCCCCGAACTTCCGGTTCCGGCGGAATAACATGATGCGGTCGCGTCTCAATGACGCACTTCCTCTTCGGCCTCCATTGGACCACTGGGCGTACCTCGCTCTCACTCCCTCGGTGACGTCAGACGCCGAGGGAGTGGAGAGGGTGTATAAATGCTGGCGCCACATGGTCAGTATTACACTAGACCACCGGGGAACGACACATGATCTTTGAGACCATTTGCGGTAAATGAAATCTTTTAAACCCTGCTTCTCTCCTTACATCCTTGGTAGATTCTAATGCTGACTATGTCCTTCCATGCCTTTTTCTTTCTCCTTTCGTGCAGTCTCCTTCATTTTTGAGTGTACTATTGGAAAATTTGTTGAATTGAAATGGCGGTGAACTTTTGAATACTGCATGACAATTTAGGTGCTGAATCTTGTCAATTTTGGGTAAGTATTCATACCCTCAAAATTTGACAGACCCTACATTATATTTATTACTATTTTCAACAAATTCCATTTCTTCTTGTTTCAAGGGATACTTCCCATTTGGGGGTTATTAAGGGGACTCCATTTTCCCTTCCTGTCTTTGTTACATTGAGGTACCTAATGAATCAACTGCACATTTATTCATAATCAGGGGACTATTTTGGTAATTCTTTCTACCTGATATTTAGTCCCATACCAATTGGAGACATAGCAATTTTGGGTTGAAATGTATTCCTATGCTCTGGTTTTATTATCTTTACCCATCATTTCTAGCTTGGCTGTCACCCTCTCTATAGGTCAACTCTAGGAGTCTGAAGGTCTCGGTTCCCCTCCCCCTCTGTGCTTGCTCTGGTGGCGTCACCTCTATTGCCTCCACCCTCGGCATAAGAAAGGGCTCAGGTTATCTTAAGGTACTTTATTTGTATTATTGTCCTTATAATTATGTAAATCAATTGGGCACTCAACATTAGGACCATTGAGATAAGCCCTATATACATGTACATGTCATGTATTTTATGTTTTCTCCTTTTGTTACCCAGAAATGTTCACTCTCGAGAAATGTCTATGAAAACTCCTGAAGAAGCTATTATGAAGATGGCGAAACATGTAGAGTTGATATTTTCGAGTGCATTTTCTTGATTTTATCATTTTATATTGATGTATTGTCTTGTCCTCACTTTTGATGTGTAATAAAATGTACAATTTTTGAGAATTCAGATTTTTCTCCATCATTTAGCACCGTTAAAGTCCCACTTGCCCCCCTCCATTGTAGTTACTCAATTAAAGGGATGTGGTGCCTTTTACTTCATCTCTAGCAATATCTTTTCAAAATATATGAAACCGAGGGTTGCTTCCACGCTTTAGCCAACAAAATAAAAAATTATACCAAGGATAGAGAGTGTTTGGGAGTGCCCGGGAGTTTTTCATGTAAGAAAGATGATTGAGGGGTTTGAGGTAGTGGGATTCCCATGACCGTGCGACTGAGGTGGAAGATTTTGTTCCAAAAGCTCCTAATCCTGGGGCAAGACCACCATGTATGCATAAAGGATCCTAAGTGTTCACAACCCCTGTCTTTATGTTCTTAATATGTTCCCATATCCGGATATATAAAGGCCTGGTGGTCCTGCCGACATATTGGAGCCTGCACAGACATTCAATAAGGTATGTAACGTGGCTGGTCTGGCAAGTGATAAGTTTGTTAATAGTAAATCCTTCTCCGTTCCATCTAGACTTAAACTTCAAAGTTTTTTTGGGTTGGTGTCTGTTGGCTCTGCATGGAAGGCAACGATAATAAAACATCCCACCGTAGTCTCCTTGGTGTGATTTTCTCCTTGATGTACATCCTTAGGATGGATATGTCCATCGCTCCGAATAAAGAAGTTGACCCCTTTGAAGTTTTTATTGATTTACACAAATTTTTAAGAAAACCCAATATTAAGAAACATTTTAGCCTCAAAGGACCCACACATCCCACCCCCGACCCTTTTTATCCATTCGGGCCTGAAGAATTATTCCATTTTTAACCCCCAAGTACCAGGGGGAGAATGCATCGGAGCTTTTAAGAAAATGGTGGAAGAAGACTTATGTAAGATTAGTACCCATCCGAAAAAACGTAACTACATCCAGCATACCATTAAACAATTGGAGAAAAAGAAAAATATTGTCATCCGCCCTGCAGATAAAGGCGGTGGATTGGTCATCCTCAATAAATCAGATTATGAACAAGAGATGGCCAACTTATTACAACTACCAGACACCTACGAGAAACTTAAAAGAAACCCTACAAAATTATTTAAGAAAAAACTTAGAGAATTCATCAAAAAGGGAAAAGGCATAGGCATATTAGATAAGGAGGCCCAGTACCTTATGCCCGAATCCAGCAAAACGCCGGTGATATATTACCTACCCAAAATTCACTTACGTGGACAATTATCTCCAACCTATAGTCAAGATGGCAAATCGTATCTCAGAGACAGTACTGATCTTATCAATACTCTTAAAACGATACACATCCCTGAACAATGTATTTCAGCCACCATTGACGCAAACTCGCTTTACACTAGCATTAGTCAATCTGACGGGCTCAAAGCAGTTAATAAAGCATTACATGAAAGAACTAAATTAAAACAAACGCAAATTCAATACATCATGGAAGGTCTGAAATTAGCAATGGCTAATAATTTTTTCTGGTACCATCAAGACTACTATTTACAGACAAAAGGAGTAGCTATGGGTGCCACGTATGCACCCAGTGTCGCCAACTTACTTATGGACATGTTAGAAGAAAGTTCTATTTACACTCAAGATATACCACAACTCATCTTCTACAGGCAATACATAGATGATATTATCATTATCTGGGAAGGCACTGAAGACTAGGGATGATCGAACGGTTCGGGTCGACCATCGGTTCGGCCCGAACATTGGGTGTTCGAGGTTCGGCCGAATTTAGAATTTTTTGCCCAAAAAGTTCGGAATTCAGCAACCAGAACTGACCAAAATGCAATGGGACAGGAAATGGGCTTTAAAAGCCTGTGATTGGACCAGAACCATTAGCAAAAGCCAATTGAGGGGGCAGGATAATGCTAGGAATGTGATTGGAGTGACTAGGGGGAGTGACTAGGGGGTCCATAGCCAATCATTAGTGAATACGCCCCCCCAGTATATAAGATAGCCCCCGCCAAATTCCTAGCATTCTTATACAGGGACATGAAAGAGAGTGGAATGCTGTTCTGTTACTTCTGTTACAAAGTGTTACAAAGTGTCATTTAGCATTTATTAGTGTGAGGAAAGGGATATCTAGTGTAGTTAGAGTGCTTTTTTACACTTTAGTTAGCTTTAATTTATTCAGTTTCTGTAGGGAAAGTGTTAAGTGTAAGGGGACCGTAGTGTAGTGTAGGGTTAACTGACAGTGACTGCTATGGCAGGGTGACAAAACCCTTCCATAGCAGGGTGACCGCTATAGAGAAAAGCTAGTTTTTCTCAAGTCACTTTCGCTTCTGTAATATGGCTTCGCCGCCAGCATTCTTTTTGGCTGCAGGCGTGGCTAGTGATTTTTTGAGCACATGTTTGGAGACAGACATGACATCTGAACATGTGTATAGGGGGTATATATACACAACCATGTCTGTATATATACACCTAGACATATATAGGTGTGAAAGGAGCAGAAAAAACTACTTGCGCTAATGAAATAATTAACACCAATATAGTTACGCTCCTATCACACCTATATATGGCTAGGTGTGTATATACATATAAGTATGTGTGTATATACACCACTATACACAAGTTCAGATGTTTTGGCTGCCTCCAAAGAACCCCAAAAAATGCCCAAAAAAACGCTAGCGTCAAAAGAATAACGCCCAGGTGTGTTGTTGCAGGCATTTTTTGGGGGTTTTTGGAGGCAGGCAAAACATCTGAACTTGTGCACAGTACCACTATACACAAGTTCAGTTGTTTTTCCTGACTCCAAAGAACCCAAAAAAATGCCTGCTATTAAACCGGCAAGGTGCTGTGAAAAGCGAGAAGCCATATTCCATAAGTTGCTGAAACTTCACAGGTACACTTTTTAGACCCACCAGATACTAAATTCAAAATCAAAAAATCTCTCTCTTTTTTTTTTTTAATTTTTTCAATAATTGGCTTTTTTATCAAAAATGACAATTTTTAAGAACCTTTTTTATGTGATTTTGTGTCTGGGGGGTCTAAAAGGTGTACCTGTGAAGTTTCAGCTCTGAAGCATGTCCAGAACCAGAAAAAAAGATCATATAGGTGTAAAAGGAGGGTCCCACCATCCCTGTTCTACTGAAAAATTATCTTTTTTTTTTTCTGGTTCTGGACATGCTACCGAGGTGAAACTTCACATGTACACTTTTTAGACCCACCAGATACTAAATCCAAAGTCAAAATAAAAAAAAATCTTTTTTTTTTTTATTTTTTCAATGATTGGCTTTTTTTTTATCAAAAATGACAATTTTTAAGAACTTTTTTTGTGTGATTAATAGTTAATGGTGCATGACCCAGAACCCTAGGCACTTTTTAGGGGCATTTATTGGGTTTTAGGGCTTAAAAATGGTGTTTTTTGATTACCGAAGTTCGGGTCCCATTGATTTCAATGGGGTTCTGAAATCCAGGCCGAACTTTCGGGAAGTTCGGATGTTCTGGCCGAAACGAACTTTTCAAAAGTTCGATCATCCCTACTGAAGACACTTTACAACAATTCTTTTCAAGACTTAACAACAATCCATACGGGATTAAATTTACAGGTAACTCGAGTCAAGAACATATTAACTATTTGGACCTGCATATTTTTAAAGATCATCACAATCTCAAAAGCAAAACTTTATTTAAAACCACAGACCGAAACGGCTATATATCCACCAATAGTTGCCACCACCCCTCCTGGAAAGAGAATATTTATCTACCAGAGGGGTCATGGAGCACCTCACTACCCACCACGGGGTCACTTATTGTGTTTTATCCACACGAAGATCGTCACCTGCTTAATTACTAATCACTTTTTGGACATTCCCAGTCACTTTACCAAAAGTGACTGGGAAGGGGCAGTTTATTAGAATCAGAAGAAATTGTGATAATCTAGATGATTTTTTAACACAATCAGAGTTGCTACTCAATAGGTTTATTGAGAAAGGATACAAGAAGGAAACATTATTGAATACTAGACAAGCAGTATTACATATGAATAGAGATGAACTATTACATAAGAAGAATCGCTCAAATACCAAAAGAGAAGATATTGCCTTTGTAACGGGTTTCCATAATAATAAAAAACAGACTGAACGTATCATTAAAAAATATTGGCCGATACTAAAATCAGACAAAAAAAGGATTCATTAGATGTAATAGGTGCCTTCCATGCAGAACCAACAGACACCAACCCAAAAAAACTTTGAAGTTTAAGTCTAGATGGAACGGAGAAGAATTTACTATTAACAAACTTATCACTTGCCAGACCACCCACTACCTTATTGAATGTCCGTGCAGGCTCCAATATGTCGGCAGGACCACCAGGCCTTTATATATCCGGATACGGGAACATATTAAGAACATAAAAGGTTTCCCCAAACACAGTTTGTCCAGACATTTTTCAAAAGTTCATAATAAAGATCCAAAGATTAAGATTTCAAGAAACGAGAACTCCTGGATATACAGACTTAATACACTCCAACCCAGAGGCTTGAACTTGGATATTGATCTTAACTGCTTTATTTCTCATTTTTAACATTTTTATATTCCCCATCTTGTCTATTTAAAGATTCTGTTTTACACGTTTTTCAATATATTCTTTAATATTTTTTAACATTTTTTTATACCTAGATCATTTCATTTTTATATATTTTTATGTGTGATTTACATCACCATATTTATTGTCCATACATATACATTTTTACTCATGCCTTGTCCATTATATATTTATATATTTTTATCTCCTTCCCATACAATCAAATACCCTTCCCATGCATTTCCTATTATACACCACTAGATGTCCTCACCACCATCCTACATATATATTTTTTAACATATTTTCGAACATAATTTTTAACATATTTACTTCATATATATATTTCTCTTCTTTTTATTTCCTCCACCGAATAAACATTTGTTTTTAATTTAAGATTGCATATATATTTGAATTCCTCCTGGATACTACACGTGGAATCTCCCGGGCACAGAAATGATTTAATACTACGGCCTTTTTTCTCCTTTTTAATATTAAACATTTTGGCCGCTAAACGAATAAACTGATTTATATAATTTTTTTCCTTATCTATTATTTATTATACAGATTCAATGTAGTCTCAATGATCCTCCATCTTGCTGTAGCTCGCGGACTCCCGTTCCACCTGTAGATCTAATACGGCACTTGTTTAGACTATCTGTTGCCTGGTAACCATGTGTATTTAAGGGAGTACTTCAGAAGTGACCCGACGCTGCTGAGGATGTATGATTACGAAACGCGTACGGTGTGTCGCATCGCTTCCGGTTCCTATTTTGAGTCGTGGACCGCATCGCGTTCCACGCGCTTGTTTTCACCGCTCGCTTGTTACCACGCTATTGTGAGTACCCATTATCTTGTTTTTCTTGTGAAATAAACCCTATTTTTGGCAATATTACACTATGTGCCTTTCCTTCACATTTTGAACACCTGTACTATGGATACCCCGCGGATACCTGGAGTACTTATCCCATACTACCGGGACACCACCAGACCCCAGCTCCCCCCAGGATCTCTCCTACTCAGGAACCCCCATAGACATCCAACCTAGGACCGGTAGAGGAGAATAGGATTCACCACCGGAATACTACTTATACCCGCTCTATACCCCTGTGTGGGGTGGGTATTTCTGGTGAGTGTGTTATCTACCAGAGGGGTCATGGAGCACCTCACTACCCACCACGGGGTCACTTATTGTGTTTTATCCACACGAAGATCGTCACCTGCTTAATTACTAATCACTTTTTGGACATTCCCAGTCACTTTACCACCAGTTCATCTTTTATATACATCATTGGACTTCTTTTCCTTTTTGTATACACCACCACTATTTATTTATTATTATACGTCATTAGTTTATATTGGTACACACCAACACCATTTTTGGATATTTATGCATTTGGCACTTTGAATCCACGGTACTCTGCTTATTGTACCATACGCACTTGCCACTTTGAATTTATGACATTTTTTCCAACTATACCATATGCACTTGTCACTTTGAGTTTATGATATTTTGAATTATCATATCATTTATATTTCACATCACTTGTGGTCACATATGCACTTTGTTTTTTATTACTATTATAGATTTACATATTTCTGTGTATGGTGAACGCGTACCGTACCTCTAGCCATCAAAAACGAAGTTCTTTGCTGTCAGTTCAAACCGTGTGAGCTCATTTTTGGAGCCTATACAGGCCGACACTTACAGTTCTGTGTACTGTGAACGCCTACCTTACCTCTAGCCATCAAAAACGAAGTTCTTTGCTGTTAGTTCAAACCATGTGAGCTCATTTTTGGAACCCATACAGGCCGACACTTATGGTTCTGTGTACTATGAACGCCTACCGTACCTCTAACCATCAAAAAGGAAGTTCTTTGCTGTCAGTTCAAACCATGTGAGCTAATTTTTGGAGCCTATACAGGCCAACACTTTCTGTGTACTGTGAACGCCTACCGTACCTCTAGCCATCAAAAACAAAGTTCTTTGCTGTTAGTTCAAACCATGTGAGCTAATTTTTGGAGTCTATACAGGCCGACACTAACGATTCTGTGTACTGTGAACGCCTACTGTACCTCTAGCCATCAAAAAATAAGTTTGTTGCTGTCAGTTCAAACCATGTGAGCTAATTTTTGGAACCTATACAGGCCGACACTTACGGTTCTGTGTACTATGAACACCTACCGTACCTCTAACCATCAAAAATGAAGTTCTTTGCTGTCAGTTTAAACCATGTGAGCTCATTTTTGTAGCCTATACAGGCTGACACTTGCGGTTCTGTGTACTGTGAACGCCTACTGTACCTCTAGCCATCAAAAAATAAGTTCTTTGTTGTCAGTTCAAACCATGTGAGCTATTTTTTGGAGCCTATACAGGCCGACACTTACGGTTCTGTGTACTGTGAACGTCTACCGTACCTCAAGCCATCAAAAACGAAGTTCGTTCCTGTCAGTTCAAACCATGTGAGCTCATTTTTGGAACCCATACAGGCCAAAACTTATGGTTCTGTGTACTATGAACGCCTACCGTACCTCTAACCATCAAAAAGGAAGTTCTTTGCTGTCAGTTCAAACCATGTGAGCTAATTTTTGGAGCCTATACAGGCCAACACTTTCTGTGTACTGTGAACGCCTACCGTACCTCTAGCCATCAAAAACAAAGTTCTTTGCTGTTAGTTCAAACCATGTGAGCTAATTTTTGGAGTCTATACAGGCCGACACTAACGATTCTGTGTACTGTGAACGTCTACTGTACCTCTAGCCATCAAAAAATAAGTTTGTTGCTGTCAGTTCAAACCATGTGAGCTAATTTTTGGAACCTATACAGGCCGACACTTACGGTTCTGTGTACTATGAACACCTACCGTACCTCTAACCATCAAAAATGAAGTTCTTTGCTGTCAGTTCAAACCATGTGAGCTCATTTTTGGAGCCTATACAGGCTGACACTTGCGGTTCTGTGTACTGTGAACGCCTACTGTACCTCTAGCCATCAAAAAATAAGTTCTTTGTTGTCAGTTCAAACCATGTGAGCTAATTTTTGGAGCCTATACAGGCCGACAATTTCTGTGTACTGTGAATGCCTACCGTACCTCTAGCCATCAAAAACGAAGTTCTTTGCTGTCAGTTCAAACCATGTGATCTAATTGTTCGAGCCTATACAGGCCGACACTTACGGTTCTGTGTACTGTGAACGCCTACCGTACCTCTAGCCATTAAAAACTAAGTTCTTTGCTGTCAGTTCAAACCATGTGAGCTACTTTTTGGAGCCTATACAGGCCGACACTTACTGTTCTGTGTACTGTGAACGCCTACCGTACCTCTAGCCATCAAAAATAAGTTCTTTGCTGTTAGTTCAAACAATGTGAGCTAATTTTTGGAGCCTATACAGGCCGACACTTTCTGTGTACTGTGAACGCCTACCGTACCTCTAGCCATCAAAAATGAAGTTCTTTGCTGTCAGTTCAAACCATGTGAGCTCATTTTTGGAGCCTATACAGGCTGACACTTGCGGTTCTGTGTACTGTGAACACCTACTGTACCTCTAGCCATCAAAAATAAGTTCTTTTTTGTCAGTTCAAACCATGTGAGCTATTTTTTGGAGCCTATACAGGAGCGACACTTACGGTTCTGTGTACTGTGAACGCCTACCGTACCTCAAGCCATCAAAAACGAAGTTCGTTGCTGTCAGTTCAAACCATGTGAGCTAATTTTTGGAGCCTATACAGGCCAACACTTTCTGTGTACTGTGAACGCCTACCGTACCTCTAGCCATCAAAAACAAAGTTCTTTGCTGTTAGTTCAAACCATGTGAGCTAATTTTTGGAGTCTATACGGGCTGACACTTTCTGTGTACTGTGAATGCCTACCGTACCTCTAGCCATCAAAAATGAAGTTCTTTGCTGTATGTTCACACCATGTGAGCTAATTTTTGGAATCTATACAGGCCGACACTTATGGTTCTGTGTACTGTGAACGCCTACTGTACCTCTAGCCATCAAAAAATAATTTCTTTGCTGTCAGTTCAAACCATGTGAGCTAATTTTTGGAGCCTACACAGGCCGACACTTTCTGTGTACTGTGAACGCCCACCGTCCCTCTAGCCATCAAAAACAAAGTTCTTTGCTGTCAGTTCAAACCATGTGAGCTAATTTTTGGAGCCTATACAGGCCGACACTTTCTGTGTACGGTGAACGCGTACCGTTCCTCTAGCCATCAAAAACTAAGTTCTTTGCTGTCAGTTCAAACCATGTGAGGTAATTTTTGGAGCCTATACAGGCCGACACTTATGGTTCTGTGTACTGTGAACGCCTACTGTACCTCTAGCCATCAAAAAAAAAAGTTCTTTGCTGTTAGTTCAAACAATGTGATCTAATTTTTGGAGCCTATACAGGCCGACACTTACGGTTCTGTTTACTGTGAACACCTACCGTACCTCTAGCCATCAAAAATGAAGTTCTTTGCTGTCAGTTCAAACCATGTGAGCTAATTTTTGGAATCTATACAGGCCAACACTTACGGTTCTGTGTACTGTGAACGCCTGCCGTCCCTCTAGCCATCAAAAACGAAGTTCTTTGCTGTAGATTCAAACCATGTGAGCTAATTTTTGGAGCCTATAAAGACGAACACTTTCTGTGTACGGTGAACGCGTACCGTACCTCTAGCCATCAAAAACGAAGTTCTTTGCTGTCAGTTCAAACCATGTGAGCTCATTTTTGGAGCCTATACAGGACGACACTTACAGTTCTGTGTATTGTGATTGCCTACCATACCTCTAGCCATCAAAAACAAAGTTCGTTGCTGTCAGTTCAAACCATGTGAGCTAATTGTTGGAGCCTATACAAGCCGCCAATTACGGTTCTGTGTTCTGTGAACGCCTACCGTACCTCTAGCCATCAAAAACTAAGTTCTTTGCTGTCAGTTCAAACCATGTGAGCCAATTTTTGGAGCCTATACAGGCCAACACTTACGGTTCTGTGTACTGTGAACGCCTACCGTACCTCTAGCCATCAAAAATGAAGTTCTTTGCTGTCAGTACAAACCATGTGAGCTAATTTTTGGAACCTATACAGGCCGACACTTAAGGTTCTGTGTACTATGAAAGCCTACCGTACCTCTAGCCATCAAAAATGAAGTTCTTTGCTGTCAGTTTAAACCATGTGAGCTAATTTCTGGAGCCTATACAGGCCGACATTTTCTGTGTACGGTGAAAGCGTACCGTACCTCTAGCCATCAAAAACGAAGTTCTTTGCTGTCAGATCAAACCATGTGAGCTAATTTTTGGAGCCTATAGAGGCCGACACTTACGGTTCTGTGTACTGTGAACGCCTACTGTACCTCTAGCCATCAAAAAATAAGTGCTTTGCTGTCAGTTTAAACCATGTGAGCTAATTTTTGGAGCCTATACAGGCCGACACTTTCTGTGTACGGTGAATGCGTACCGTACCTCTAGCCATCAAACACGAAGTTCTTTGCTGTCAGTTCAAACCATGTGAGCTAATTTTTGGAGCCTATACAGGCCGACACTTTCTGTGTACGGTGAAAGCGAACCGTACCTCTAGCCATCAAAAATGAATTTCTTTGCTGTCAGTTCAAACCACGTGAGCTAATTTTTGGAGCCTATACAGGCCGACACTTACGGTTCTGTGTACTGTGAACGCCTACTGTACCTCTAGCCATCAAAAAATAAGTGCTTTGCTGTCAGTTTAAACCATGTGAGCTTATTTTTGGAGCCTATACAGGCCGACACTATCTGTGTACTGTGAACGCCTACCGTTCCTCTAGCCATCAAAAATGAAGTTCTTTGCTGTTCAAACCATGTCAGCTAATTTTTGGAGCCTATACAGGCCGGCACTTACAGTTCTGTGTACTGTGAACGCGTACCGTACCTCTAGCCATCAAAAACGAAGTTCTTTGCTGTCAGTTCAAACCATGTGAGCTAATTTCTGGAGCCTATACAGGCCGACACTTACGGTTCTGTGTACTGTGAACGCCTACTGTACCTCTAGCCATCAAAAACAAAGTTCTTTGCTGTCAGTTCAAACCATGTGAGGTAATTGTTGGAGCCTATACAGGCCGACACTATCTGTGTACTGTGAACGCCTACCGTACCTCTAGCCATTAAAAACGAAGTTCTTTCCTGTCAGTTCAAACCATGTGAGCTATTTTTTGGAGCCTATACTGGCCGACACTTACGGTTCTGTGTACTGTGAACGCCTACCGTACCTCTAGCCATCAAAAACTAAGTTCTTTGCTGTCAGTTCAAACCATGTGAGCTAATTTTTGGAACCTATACGGGCCAACACTTATGGTTCTGTGTACTGTGAACGCCTACCGTCCCTCTAGCCATCAAAAACGAAGTTCTTTGCTGTCAGTTCAAACCATGTGAGCTAATTTTTGGAGCCTATACAAGCCAACACTTTCTGTGTATGGTGAACGCGTACCGTACCTCTAGCCATCAAAAACGAAGTTCTTTGCTGTCAGTTCAAACCGTGTAAGCTCATTTTTGGAGCCTATACAGGCCGACACTTACAGTTCTGTGTACTGTGATTGCCTACCTTACCTCTAGCCATCAAAAACGAAGTTCTTTGCTGTTAGTTCAAACCATGTGAGCTAATTTTTGGAGCCTATACAGGCCGACACTTACGGTTCTGTGTACTGTGAATGCCTACCGTACCTCTAGCCATCAAAAACGAAATTCTTTGCTGTCAGTTTAAACCATGTGAGCTAATTTTTGGAGCCTATACAGGCCGACACTATCTGTGTACTGTGAACGCCTACCGTACCTCTAGCCATCGAAGACAAAGTTCTTTGCTGTTAGTTCAAACCATGTGAGCTATTTTTTGGAGCCTATACAGGCCGACACTTACGGTTCTGTGTACTGTGAACGCCTACCGTCCCTCTAGCCATCAAAAACGAAGTTCTTTGCTGTCAGTTCAAACCATGTGAGCTAATGTTTCGAGCCTATACAGGCCGACACTTTCTGTGTGAAGATGCGCCCCAAAAATTTGGAAGGTGTATCTCACACGTACCGATACAGACTATGCCGCAATTTAATTTTTTTTACCCCAAAAGGGTTTAGATTGAACAGCAGAATAGAAAATATGATATAAAAAGGTGTATCTCACACGTACAAACCCAGACTAGGCCCCGATTACAATTTTTTGTACCCTAAAGGCAGGATGAGGTGAGGAAGAGGAGTAGGAGGAGTTCGGAACAGGAGGCAAACTGAAGCACCCTGCAATCCTCGGCGGTGGAAGATGCGCCCCAAAAATTTGGAAGGTGTATCTCACACGTACCGATACAGACTATGCCGCAATTTAATTTTTTTTTACCCCAAAAGGGTGTAGATTGAATAGCGGAATAGAAAATATGATATAAAAAGGTGTATCTCACACATACAAACCCAGACTAGGCCCCGATTACAATTTTTTGTACACTAAAGGCAGGATGAGGAGTAGGAGGAGTTCGGAACAGGAGGCAAACTGAAGCACCCTGCAATCCTCGGCGGTGGAAGATGCGCCCCAAAAATTTGGTAGATGTTTCTAACACGTACCGATACAGACTATGCCGCAATTTAATTTTTTTTACCCCAAAAGGGTGTAGATTGAATAGCAGAATAGAAAATACGATATAAAAAGGTGTATCTCACACGTACAAACCCAGACTAGGCCCCGATTACAATTTTTTGTACCCTAAAGGCAGGATGAGGATGAGGAAGAGGAGTAGGAGGAGTTCGGAACAGGAGGCAAACTGAAGCACCCTGCAATCCTCGGCGCTGTAAGATGCGCTCAAAAAATTTGAAAGGTGTATCTCACACGTACCGATACAGACTATGCCGCAATTAAATTTTTTTTACCCCAAAAGGGTGTAGATTGAATAGCGGAATAGAAAATATGATATAAAAAGGTGTATCTCACACGTACAAACCCAGACTAGGCCCCGATTACAATTTTTTGTACCCTAAAGGCAGGATGAGGAGTGGGAGGAGTTCAGAACAGGAGGCAAACTGAAGCACCCTGCAATCCTCGGTGGTGGAAGATGCGCCCCAAAAATTTGGAAGGTGTACCTCACACGTACCGATACAGACTATGCCACAATTTAATTTTTTTACCCCAAAAGGGTGTAGATTGAATAGCAGAATAGAAAATATGATATAAAAAGGTTTATCTCACATGTACAAACCCAGAATAGGCTCCGATTACAATTTGTTGTACCCTAAAGGCTGGATGAGGAGTAGGAGGAGTTCGGAACAGGAGGCAAACTGAAGCACCCTGCAATCCTCGGCGGTGGAAGATGCGCCCCAAAAATTTGGAAGGTTTATCTCACACATACCGATACAGACTATGCCGCAATTTAATTTTTTTTACCCCAAAAGGGTGTAGATTGAATAGCGGAATTGAAAATATGATATAAAAAGGTGTATCTCACACGTACAAACCGAGACTAGGCCCCGATTACAACTTTCTGTACCCTAAAGGCAGGATGAGGAGAGGGAGGAGTTCGGAACATAAGGCAAACTGAAGCACCCTGCAATCCTCGGCGGTGGAAGATGCACCCCAAAAATTTGGAAGGAGTTCCTCACACGTACCGATACAGACTATGCCACAATTTAATTTTTTTTACCCCAAAAGGTTGTAGATTGAATAGCAGAATAGAAAATATGATATAAAAAGGTGTATCTCACATGTACAAACCCAGAATAGGCCCCGATTACAATTTGTTGTACCCTAAAGGCTGGATGAGGAGTAGGAGGAGTTCGGAACAGGAGGCAAACTGAAGCACCCTGCAATCCTCGGCGGTGGAAGATGCGCCCCCAAAAATTTGGAAGGTGTATCTCACACGTACAAACCCAGACTAGGCCCCGATTACAATTTTTTGTACCCTAAAGGCAGGATGAGGAGTAGGAGGAGTTCGGAACAGGAGGAAAACTGAAGCACCCTGCAATCCTCGGCGCTGTAAGATGCGCTCAAAAAATTTGAAAGGTGTATCTCACACGTACCGATACAGACTATGCCGCAATTTAATTTTTTTTACCCCAAAAGGGTGTAGATTGAATAGCGGAATAGAAAATATGATATAAAAAGGTGTATCTCACACGTACAAACCCAGACTAGGCCCCGATTACAATTTTTTGTACCCTAAAGGCAGGATGAGGAGTAGCAGGAGTTCGGAACAGGAGGCAAACTGAAGAACCCTGCAATCCTCGGCGGTGGAAGATGCGCCCCAAAAATTTGGAAGGTGTATCTCACACGTACCGATACAGACTATGCCGCAATTTAATTTTTTTTTACCCCAAAAGGGTGTAGATTGAATAGCAGAATAGAAAATATGATATAAAAAGGTGTATCTCACACGTACAAACCCAGACTAGGCCCCGATTACAATTTTTTGTACCCTAAAGGCAAGATGAGGAGCAGCAGGAGTTTGGAACAGGAGGCAAACTGAAGCACCCTGCAATCCTCGGCGGTGGAAGATGCGCCCCAAAAATTTGGAAGATGTATCTCACACGTACCGATACAGACTATGCCGCAACTTAATTTTTTAACCCCAAAAGGATGTAGATTTAAAAACGGAATAGAAAATATGATATAAAAAGGTGTATCTCACACGTACAAACCCAGACTAGGCCCCGATTACAATTTTTTGTACACTAAAGGCAGGATGAGGAGTAGGAGGAGTTCGGAACAGGAGGCAAACTGAAGCACTCTGCAATCCTCGGCAGGGGAAGATGCGCCCCAAAAATTTGGAAGGTGTATCTCACACGTACCGATACAGACTATGCAGCAATTTAATTTTTTTTACCCCAAAAGGGTGTAGATTGAATAGCAGAATAGAAAATATGATATAAAAAGGTGTATCTCACACGTACAAACCCAGACTAGGCCCCGATTAAAATTTTTTGTACCCTAAAGGTAGGATGAGGAGTAGGAGGAGTTCGGAATAGGAGGCAAACTGAAGCACCCTGCAATCCTCGGAGGTGGAAGATGCGCCCCAAAAATTTGGAAGATGTATCTCACACGTACCAATACAGACTATGCCGCAATTTAATTTTTTTTACCCCAAAAGGGTGTAGATTGAATAGCGGAATAGAAAATATGATATAAAAAATTGTATCTCACACGTACAGACCCAGAATAGGCCCTGATTACAATTTGTTGTACCCTAAAGGCTGGATGAGGAGTAGGAGGAGTTCGGAACAGGAGGCAAACTGAAGCACCCTGCAATCCTCGGCGGTGGAAGATGCGCCCCAAAAATTTGGAAGGTTTATCTCACACATACCGATACAGACTATGCCGCAATTTAATTTTTTTTACCCCAAAAGGGTGTAGATTGAATAGCAGAATAGAAAATATGATATAAAAAGGTGTATCTCACACATACAAACCCAGACTAGGCCCCGATTACAATTTTTTGTACCCTAAAGGCAGGATGAGGAGTAGCAGGAGTTCGGAACCGGAGGCAAACAGAAGCACCCTGCAATCCTCGGCGGTGGAAGATGCGCCCCAAAAATTTGGAAGATGTATCTCACACGTACCGATACAGACTATGCCGCAACTTAATTTTTTTACCCCAAAAGGGTGTAGATTTAATAACGGAATAGAAAATATGATATAAAAAGGTGTATCTCACACGTACAAACCCAGACTAGGCCCCGATTACAATTTTTTGTACCCTAAAGGCAGGATGAGGATGAGGAAGAGGAGAAGGAGGAGTTTGGAACAGGAGGCAAACTGAAGCACCCTGCAATCCTCGGCGCTGTAAGATGCGCTCAAAAAATTTGAAAGGTGTATCTCACACGTACCGATACAGACTATGCCGCAATTTAATTTTTTTTACCCCAAAAGGGTGTAGATTGAATAGCGGAATAGAAAATATGATATAAAAAGGTGTATCTCACACGTACAAACCCAGACTAGGCCCCGATTAAAATTTTTTGTACCCTAAAGGCAGGATGAGGAGTAGGAGGAGTTCGGAACAGGAGGCAAACTGAAGCACCCTGCAATCCTCGGAGGTGGAAGATGCGCCCCAAAAATTTGGAAGGTGTATCTCACACGTAGCGATACAGACTATGCCACAATTTAATTTTTTTTACCCCAAAAGGGTGTAGATTGAATAGTAGAATAGAAAATATGATATAAAAAGGTGCATCTCACACGTACAAACCCAGAATAGGCCCCGATTACAATTTGTTGTACCCTAAAGGCTGGATGAGGAGTAGGAGGAGTTCGGAACAGGAGGCAAACTGAAGCACCCTGCAATCCTCGGCGGTGGAAGATGCGCCCCAAAAATTAGGAAGGTTTATCTCACACATACCGATACAGACTATGCCGCAATTTATTTTTTTTTACCCCAAAAGGGTGTAGATTGAATAGCGGAATAGAAAATATGATATAAAAGGTGTATCTCACACGTACAAACCCAGACTAGGCCCCGATTACAACTTTTTGTACCCTAAAGGCAGGATGAGGAGAGGGAGGAGTTCGGAACATAAGGCAAACTGAAGCACCCTGCAATCCTCGGCGGTGGAAGATGCACCCCAAAATTTGGAAGGAGTACCTCACACGTACCGATACAGACTATGCCACAATTTAATTTTTTTTACCCCAAAAGGTTGTAGATTGAATAGCAGAATAGAAAATATGATATAAAAAGGTGTATCTCACACGTACAAACCCAGAATAGGCCCCGATTACAATTTGTTGTACCCTAAAGGCTGGATGAGGAGTAGGAGGAGTTCGGAACAGGAGGCAAACTGAAGCACCCTGCAATCCTTGGCGGTGGAAGATGCGCCCCAAAAATTTGGAAGGAGTACCTCACACGTACCGATACAGACTATGCCACAATTTCATTTTTTTTACCCCAAAAGGTTGTAGATTGAATAGCAGAATAGAAAATATGATATAAAAAGGTGTATCTCACAAGTACAAACCTAGAATAGGCCCCGATTACAATTTGTTGTACCCTAAAGGCTGAATGAGGAGTAGGAGGAGTTCGGAACAGGAGGCAAACTGAAGCACCCTGCAATCCTCGGCGGTGGAAGATGCGCCCCAAAAATTTGAAAGGTGTATCTCACACGTACCGATACAGACTATGCCGCAATTTAATTTTTTTTACCCCAAAAGGGTGTAGATTGAATAGCAGAATAGAAAATATGATACAAAAAGGTGTATCTCACACGTACAAACCCAGACTAGGCCCCGATTTCAATTTTTTGTACCCTAAAGGCAGGATGAGGATGAGGAAGAGGTGTAGGAGGAGTTCGGAACAGGAGGCAAACTGAAGCACCCTGCAATCCTCGGCGCTGTAAGATGCGCTCAAAAAATTTGAAAGGTGTATCTCACACGTACCGATACAGACTATGCCGCAATTTAAATTTTTTTACCCCGAAAGGGTGTAGATTGAATAGCGGAATAGAAAATATGATATAAAAAGGTGTATCTCACACGTACAAACCAAGACTAGGCCCCGATTAAAATTTTTTGTACCCTAAAGGCAGGATGAGGAGTAGCAGGAGTTCGGAACCGGAGGCAAACAGAAGCACCCTGCAATCCTCGGCGGTGGAAGATGCGCCCCAAAAATTTGGAAGATGTATCTCACACGTACCGATACAGACTATGCCGCAACTTAATTTTTTTACCCCAAAAGGGTGTAGATTTAATAACGGAATAGAAAATATGATATAAAAAGGTGTATCTCACACGTACAAACCCAGACTAGGCCCCGATTACAATTTTTTGTACCCTAAAGGCAGGATGAGGATGAGGAAGTGGAGAAGGAGGAGTTTGGAACAGGAGGCAAACTGAAGCACCCTGCAATCCTCGGCTCTGTAAGATGCGCTCAAAAAATTTGAAAGGTGTATCTCACACGTACCGATACAGACTATGCCGCAATTTAATTTTTTTTACCCCAAAAGGGTGTAGATTGAATAGCGGAATAGAAAATATGATATAAAAAGGTGTATCTCACACGTACAAACCCAGACTAGGCCCCGATTAAAATTTTTTGTACCCTAAAGGCAGGATGAGGAGTAGGAGGAGTTCGGAACAGGAGGCAAACTGAAGCACCCTGCAATCCTCGGAGGTGGAAGATGCGCCCCAAAAATTTGGAAGGTGTATCTCACACGTAGCGATACAGACTATGCCACAATTTAATTTTTTTTACCCCAAAAGGGTGTAGATTGAATAGTAGAATAGAAAATATGATATAAAAAGGTGCATCTCACACGTACAAACCCAGAATAGGCCCCGATTACAATTTGTTGTACCCTAAAGGCTGGATGAGGAGTAGGAGGAGTTCGGAACAGGAGGCAAACTGAAGCACCCTGCAATCCTCGGCGGTGGAAGATGCGCCCCAAAAATTAGGAAGGTTTATCTCACACATACCGATACAGACTATGCCGCAATTTAATTTTTTTTACCCCAAAAGGGTGTAGATTGAATAGCGGAATAGAAAATATGATATAAAAGGTGTATCTCACACGTACAAACCCAGACTAGGCCCCGATTACAACTTTTTGTACCCTAAAGGCAGGATGAGGAGAGGGAGGAGTTCGGAACATAAGGCAAACTGAAGCACCCTGCAATCCTCGGCGGTGGAAGATGCACCCCAAAAATTTGGAAGGAGTACCTCACACGTACCGATACAGACTATGCCACAATTTAATTTTTTTTACCCCAAAAGGTTGTAGATTGAATAGCAGAATAGAAAATATGATATAAAAAGGTGTATCTCACACGTACAAACCCATAATAGGCCCCGATTACAATTTGTTGTACCCTAAAGGCTGGATGAGGAGTAGGAGGAGTTCGGAACAGGAGGCAAACTGAAGCACCCTGCAATCCTTGGCGGTGGAAGATGCGCCCCAAAAATTTGGAAGGAGTACCTCACACGTACCGATACAGACTATGCCACAATTTCATTTTTTTTACCCCAAAAGGTTGTAGATTGAATAGCAGAATAGAAAATATGATATAAAAAGGTGTATCTCACACGTACAAACCTAGAATAGGCCCCGATTACAATTTGTTGTACCCTAAAGGCTGAATGAGGAGTAGGAGGAGTTCGGAACAGGAGGCAAACTGAAGCACCCTGCAATCCTCGGCGGTGGAAGATGCGCCCCAAAAATTTGAAAGGTGTATCTCACACGTACCGATACAGACTATGCCGCAATTTAATTTTTTTACCCCAAAAGGGTGTAGATTGAATAGCAGAATAGAAAATATGATATAAAAAGGTGTATCTCACACGTACAAACCCAGACTAGGCCCCGATTTCAATTTTTTGTACCCTAAAGGCAGGATGAGGATGAGGAAGAGGTGTAGGAGGAGTTCGGAACAGGAGGCAAACTGAAGCACCCTGCAATCCTCGGCGCTGTAAGATGCGCTCAAAAAATTTGAAAGGTGTATCTCACACGTACCGATACAGACTATGCCGCAATTTAATTTTTTTTACCCCGAAAGGGTGTAGATTGAATAGCGGAATAGAAAATATGATATAAAAAGGTGTATCTCACACGTACAAACCAAGACTAGGCCCCGATTAAAATTTTTTGTACCCTAAAGGCAGGATGAGGAGTAGGAGGAGTTCGGAACAGGAGGCAAACTGAAGCACCCTGCAATCCTCGGAGGTGGAAGATGCGCCCCAAAAATTTGGAAGGTGTATCTCACACGTACCAATACAGACTATGCCGCAATTTAATTTTTTTTACCCCAAAAGGGTGTAGATTGAATAGCGGAATAGAAAATATGATATAAAAAAGTGTATCTCACACGTACAAACCCAGAATAGGCCCCGATTACAATTTGTTGTACCCTAAAGGCTGGATGAGGAGTAGGAGGAGTTCGGAACAGGAGGCAAACTGAAGCACCCTGCAATCCTCGGCGGTGGAAGATGCGCCCCAAAAATTTGGAAGGTTTATCTCACACATACCGATACAGACTATGCCGCAATTTAATTTTTTTTACCCCAAAAGGGTGTAGATTGAATAGCAGAATAGAAAATATGATATAAAAAGGTGTATCTCACACGTACAAACCCAGACTAGGCCCCGATTAAAATTTTTTGTACCCTAAAGGCAGGATGAGGAGTAGGAGGAGTTCGGAAAAGGAGGCAAACTGAAGCACCCTGCAATCCTCGGAGGTGGAAGATGCGCCCCAAAAATTTGGAAGGTGTATCTCACACGTACCAATACAGACTATGCCGCAATTTAATTTTTTTTACCCCAAAAGGGTGTAGATTGAATAGCGGAATAGAAAATATGATATAAAAAAGTGTATCTCACACGTACAAACCCAGAATAGGCCCCGATAACAATTTGTTGTACCCTAAAGGCTGGATGAGGAGTAGGAGGAGTTCGGAACAGGAGGCAAACTGAAGCACCCTGCAATCCTCGGCGGTGGAAGATGCGCCCCAAAAATTTGGAAGGTTTATCTCACACATACCGATACAGACTATGCCGCAATTTAATTTTTTTTACCCCAAAAGGGTGTAGATTGAATAGCGGAATAGAAAATATGATATAAAAAGGTGTATCTCACACGTACAAACCCAGACTAGGCCCCGATTAAAATTTTTTGTACCCTAAAGGCAGGATGAGGAGTAGGAGGAGTTCGGAACAGGAGGCAAACTGAAGCACCCTGCAATCCTCGGAGGTGGAAGATGCGCCCCAAAAATTTGGAAGGTGTATCTCACACGTAGCGATACAGACTATGCCACAATTTAATTTTTTTTACCCCAAAAGGGTGTAGATTGAATAGTAGAATAGAAAATATGATATAAAAAGGTGCATCTCACACGTACAAACCCAGAATAGGCCCCGATTACAATTTGTTGTACCCTAAAGGCTGGATGAGGAGTAGGAGGAGTTTGGAACAGGAGGCAAACTGAAGCACCCTGCAATCCTCGGCGGTGGAAGATGCGCCCCAAAAATTAGGAAGGTTTATCTCACACATACCGATACAGACTATGCCGCAATTTAATTTTTTTTACCCCAAAAGGGTGTAGATTGAATAGCGGAATAGAAAATATGATATAAAAGGTGTATCTCACACGTACAAACCCAGACTAGGCCCCGATTACAACTTTTTGTACCCTAAAGGCAGGATGAGGAGAGGGAGGAGTTCGGAACATAAGGCAAACTGAAGCACCCTGCAATCCTCGGCGGTGGAAGATGCACCCCAAAAATTTGGAAGGAGTACCTCACACGTACCGATACAGACTATGCCACAATTTAATTTTTTTTACCCCAAAAGGTTGTAGATTGAATAGCAGAATAGAAAATATGATATAAAAAGGTGTATCTCACACGTACAAACCCATAATAGGCCCCGATTACAATTTGTTGTACCCTAAAGGCTGGATGAGGAGTAGGAGGAGTTCGCAACAGGAGGCAAACTGAAGCACCCTGCAATCCTTGGCGGTGGAAGATGCGCCCCAAAAATTTGGAAGGAGTACCTCACACGTACCGATACAGACTATGCCACAATTTCATTTTTTTTACCCCAAAAGGTTGTAGATTGAATAGCAGAATAGAAAATATGATATAAAAAGGTGTATCTCACACGTACAAACCTAGAATAGGCCCCGATTACAATTTGTTGTACCCTAAAGGCTGAATGAGGAGTAGGAGGAGTTCGGAACAGGAGGCAAACTGAAGCACCCTGCAATCCTCGGCGGTGGAAGATGCGCCCCAAAAATTTGAAAGGTGTATCTCACACGTACCGATACAGACTATGCCGCAATTTAATTTTTTTACCCCAAAAGGGTGTAGATTGAATAGCAGAATAGAAAATATGATATAAAAAGGTGTATCTCACACGTACAAACCCAGACTAGGCCCCGATTTCAATTTTTTGTACCCTAAAGGCAGGATGAGGATGAGGAAGAGGTGTAGGAGGAGTTCGGAACAGGAGGCAAACTGAAGCACCCTGCAATCCTCGGCGCTGTAAGATGCGCTCAAAAAATTTGAAAGGTGTATCTCACACGTACCGATACAGACTATGACGCAATTTAATTTTTTTTACCCCGAAAGGGTGTAGATTGAATAGCGGAATAGAAAATATGATATAAAAAGGTGTATCTCACACGTACAAACCAAGACTAGGCCCCGATTAAAATTTTTTGTACCCTAAAGGCAGGATGAGGAGTAGGAGGAGTTCGGAACAGGAGGCAAACTGAAGCACCCTGCAATCCTCGGAGGTGGAAGATGCGCCCCAAAAATTTGGAAGGTGTATCTCACACGTACCAATACAGACTATGCCGCAATTTAATTTTTTTTACCCCAAAAGGGTGTAGATTGAATAGCGGAATAGAAAATATGATATAAAAAAGTGTATCTCACACGTACAAACCCAGAATAGGCCCCGATTACAATTTGTTGTACCCTAAAGGCTGGATGAGGAGTAGGAGGAGTTCGGAACAGGAGGCAAACTGAAGCACCCTGCAATCCTCGGCGGTGGAAGATGCGCCCCAAAAATTTGGAAGGTTTATCTCACACATACCGATACAGACTATGCCGCAATTTAATTTTTTTTACCCCAAAAGGGTGTAGATTGAATAGCAGAATAGAAAATATGATATAAAAAGGTGTATCTCACACGTACAAACCCAGACTAGGCCCCGATTAAAATTTTTTGTACCCTAAAGGCAGGATGAGGAGTAGGAGGAGTTCGGAACAGGAGGCAAACTGAAGCACCCTGCAATCCTCGGAGGTGGAAGATGCGCCCCAAAAATTTGGAAGGTGTATCTCACACGTACCAATACAGACTATGCCGCAATTTAATTTTTTTTACCCCAAAAGGGTGTAGATTGAATAGCGGAATAGAAAATATGATATAAAAAAGTGTATCTCACACGTACAAACCCAGAATAGGCCCCGATTACAATTTGTTGTACCCTAAAGGCTGGATGAGGAGTAGGAGGAGTTCGGAACAGGAGGCAAACTGAAGCACCCTGCAATCCTCGGCGGTGGAAGATGCGCCCCAAAAATTTGGAAGGTTTATCTCACACATACCGATACAGACTATGCCGCAATTTAATTTTTTTTACCCCAAAAGGGTGTAGATTGAATAGCAGAATAGAAAATATGATATAAAAAGGTGTATCTCACACGTACAAACCCAGACTAGGCCCTGATTACAACTTTTTGTACCCTAAAGGCAGGATGAGGAGAGGGAGGAGTTCGGAACATAAGGCAAACTGAAGCACCCTGCAATCCTCGGCGGTGGAAGATGCACCCCAAAAATTTGGAAGGTGTATCTCACACGTACCGATACAGACTATGCCGCAATTTAATTTTTTTACCCCAATAGGGTGTAGATTGAATAGCAGAATAGAAAATATGATATAAAAAGGTGTATCTCACACGTACAAACCCAGACTAGGCCCCGATTACAATTTTTTGTACCCTAAAGGCAGGATGAGGATGAGGAAGAGGAGAAGGAGGAGTTCGGAACAGGAGGCAAACTGAAGCACCTTGCAATCCTCGGCGCTGTAAGATGCGCTCAAAAAATTTGAAAGATGTATCTCACACGTACCGATACAGACTATGCCGCAATTTAATTTTTTTTACCCCAAAAGGGTGTAGATTGAATAGCGGAATAGAAAATATGATATAAAAAGGTATATCTCACACGTACAAACCAAGACTAGGCCCCGATTAAAATTTTTTGTACCCTAAAGGCAGGATGAGGAGTAGGAGGAGTTCGGAACAGGAGGCAAACTGAAGCACCCTGCAATCCTCGGAGGTGGAAGATGCGCCCCAAAAATTTGGAAGGTGTATCTCACACGTACCAATACAGACTATGCCGCAATTTAATTTTTTTACCCCAAAAGGGTGTAGATTGAATAGCAGAATAGAAAATATGATATAAAAAGGTGTATCTCACACGTACAAACCCAGACTAGGCCCTGATTACAACTTTTTGTACCCTAAAGGCAGGATGAGGAGAGGGAGGAGTTCGGAACATAAGGCAAACTGAAGCACCCTGCAATCCTCGGCGGTGGAAGATGCACCCCAAAAATTTCGAAGGAGTACCTCACACGTACCGATACAGACTATGCCACAATTTAATTTTTTTTACCCCAAAAGGTTGTAGATTGAATAGCAGAATAGAAAATATGATATAAAAAGGTGTATCTCACACGTACAAACCCAGAATAGGCCCCGATTACAATTTGTTGTAGCCTAAAGGCTGGATGAGGAGTAGGAGGAGTTCGGAAAAGGAGGCAAACTGAAGCACCCTGCAATCCTCGGCGGTGGAAGATGCGCCCCAAAAATTTGGAAGGAGTACCTCACACGTACCGATACAGACTATGCCACAATTTCATTTTTTTTACCCCAAAAGGTTGTAGATTGAATAGCAGAATAGAAAATATGATATAAAAAGGTGTATCTCACACGTACAAACTCAGAATAGGCCCCGATTACTATTTGTTGTACCCTAAAAGCTGAATGAGGAGTAGGAGGAGTTCAGAACAGGAGGCAAACTGAAGCACCCTGCAATCCTCGGCGGTGGAAGATGCGCCCCAAAAATATGGAAGGTGTATCTCACACGTACAAACCTAGACTAGGCCCCGATTTCAATTTTTTGTACCCTAAAGGCAGGATGAGGATGAGGAAGAGGTGTAGGAGGAGTTCGGAACAGGAGGCAAACTGAAGCACCCTGCAATCCTTGGCGCTGTAAGATGCGCTCAAAAAATTTAAAAGGTGTATCTCACACGTACCGATACAGACTATGCCGCAATTTAATTTTTTTTTACCCCAAAAGGGTGTAGATTGAATAGCGGAATAGAAAATATGATATAAAAAAGTGTATCTCACACGCACAAACCCAGACTAGGCCCCGATTACAATTTTTTGTACCCTAAAGGCAGGATGAGGAGTAGCAGGAGTTCGGAACAGGAGGCAAACTGAAGCATCCTGCAATCCTCGGCGGTGGAAGATGCGCCCCAAAAATTTGGAAGGTGTATCTCACACGTACCGATACAGGCTATGCCACAATTTAATTTTTTTACCCCAAAAGGGTGTAGATTGAATAGCAGAATAGAAAATATGATATAAAAAGGTGTATCTCACACGTACAAACCCAGAATAGGCCCCGATTACAATTTGTTGTACCCTAAAGGCTGGATGAGGAGTAGGAGGAGTTCGGAACAGGAGGCAAACTGAAGCACCCTGCAATCCTCGGCGGTGGAAGATGCGCCCCAAAAATTTGGAAGGTTTATCTCACACATACCGATACAGACTATTCGCAATTTAATTTTTTTTACCCCAAAAGGGTGTAGATTGAATAGCGGAATAGAAAATATGATATAAAAAGGTGTATCTCACACGTACAAACCCAGACTAGGCCCCGATTACAACTTTTTGTACCCTAAAGGCAGGATGAGGAGAGGGAGGAGTTCGGAACATAAGGCAAACTGAAGCACCCTGCAATCCTCGGCGGTGGAAGATGCACCCCAAAAATTTGGAAGGAGTACCTCACACGTACCGATACAGACTATGCCACAATTTATTTTTTTTTACCCCAAAAGGTTGTAGATTGAATAGCAGAATAGAAAATATGATATAAAAAGGTGTATCTCACACGTACAAACCCAGACTAGGCCCCGATTACAATTTGTTGTACCCTAAAGGCTGGATGAGGAGTAGGAGGAGTTCGGAACAGGAGGCAAACTGAAGCACCCTGCAATCCTCGGCGGTGGAAGATGCGCCCCAAAAATTTGGAAGGAGTACCTCACACGTACCGATACAGACTATGCCACAATTTAATTTTTTTTACCCCAAAAGGTTGTAGATTGAATAGCAGAATAGAAAATATGATATAAAAAGGTGTATCTCACACGTACAAACCTAGAATAGGCCCCGATTACAATTTTTTGTACCCTAAAGGCTGAATGAGGAGTAGGAGGAGTTCGGAACAGGAGGCAAACTGAAGCACCCTGCAATCCTCGGCGGTGGAAGATGCGCCCCAAAAATTTGAAAGGTGTATCTCACACGTACCGATACAGACTATGCCGCAATTTAATTTTTTTACCCCAAAAGGGTGTAGATTGAATAGCAGAATAGAAAATATGATATAAAAAGGTGTATCTCACACGTACAAACCCAGACTAGGCCCCGATTTCAATTTTTTGTACCCTAAAGGCAGGATGAGGATGAGGAAGAGGTGTAGGAGGAGTTCGGAACAGGAGGCAAACTGAAGCACCCTGCAATCCTCGGCGCTGTAAGATGCGCTCAAAAAATTTGAAAGGTGTATCTCACACGTACCGATACAGACTATGCCGCAATTTAATTTTTTTTACCCCGAAAGGGTGTAGATTGAATAGCGGAATAGAAAATATGATATAAAAAAGTATCTCACACGTACAAACCCAGACTAGGCCCCGATTACAATTTGTTGTACCCTAAAGGCTGGATGAGGAGTAGGAAGAGTTCGGAACAGGAGGCAAACTGAAGCACCCTGCAATCCTCGGCGGTGGAAGATGCGCCCCAAAAATTTGGAAGGTGTATCTCACACGTACCAATACAGACTATGCCGCAATTTAATTTTTTTTACCCCAAAAGGGTGTAGATTGAATAGCGGAATAGAAAATATGATATAAAAAAGTGTATCTCACACGTACAAACCCAGACTAGGCCCCGATTACAATTTGTTGTACCCTAAAGTCTGGATGAGGAGTAGGAAGAGTTCGGAACAGGAGGCAAACTGAAGCACCCTGCAATCCTCGGCGGTGGAAGATGCGCCCCAAAAATTTGGAAGCTGTATCTCACACGTACCAATACAGACTATGCCGCAATTTAATTTTTTTTACCCCAAAAGGGTGTAGATTGAATAGCGGAATAAAAAATATGATATAAAAAAGTGTATCTCACACGTACAAACCCAGACTAGGCCCCGATTACAATTTGTTGTACCCTAAAGGCTGGATGAGGAGTAGGAAGAGTTCGGAACAGGAGGCAAACTGAAGCACCCTGCAATCCTCGGCGGTGGAAGATGCGCCCCAAAAATTTGGAAGCTGTATCTCACACGTACCAATACAGACTATGCCGCAATTTAATTTTTTTTACCCCAAAAGGGTGTAGATTGAATAGCGGAATAGAAAATATGATATAAAAAAGTGTATCTCACACGTACAAACCCAGACTAGGCCCCGATTACAATTTTTTTTACCCTAAAGGCAGGATGAGGATGAGGAAGAGGAGTAGGAGGAGTTCGGAACAGGAGGCAAACTGAAGCACCCTGCAATCCTCGGCGCTGTAAGATGCGCTCAAAAAATTTGAAAGGTGTATCTCACACGTACCAATACAGACTATGCCGCAATTTAATTTTTTTACCCCAAAAGGGTGTAGATTGAATAGCGGAATAGAAAATATGATATAAAAAAGTGTATCTCACACGTACAAACCCAGACTAGGCCCCGATTACAATTTTTTGTACCCTAAAGGCAGGATGAGGAGTAGGAGGAGTTCGGAACAGGAGGCAAACTGAAGCACCCTGCAATCCTCGGCGGTGGAAGATGCGCCCCAAAAATTTGGAAGCTGTATCTCACACGTACCAATACAGACTATGCCGCAATTTAATTTTTTTACCCCAAAAGGGTGTAGATTGAATAGCGGAATAGAAAATATGATATAAAAAAGTGTATCTCACACGTACAAACCCAGACTAGGCCCCGATTACAATTTGTTGTACCCTAAAGGCTGGATGAGGAGTAGGAAGAGTTCGGAACAGGAGGCAAACTGAAGCACCCTGCAATCCTCGGCGGTGGAAGATGCGCCCCAAAAATTTGGAAGCTGTATCTCACACGTACCAATACAGACTATGCCGCAATTTAATTTTTTTTACCCCAAAAGGGTGTAGATTGAATAGCGGAATAGAAAATATGATATAAAAAAGTGTATCTCACACGTACAAACCCAGACTAGGCCCCGATTACAATTTGTTGAACCCTAAAGGCTGGATGAGGAGTAGGAAGAGTTCGGAACAGGAGGCAAACTGAAGCACCCTGCAATCCTCGGCGGTGGAAGATGCGCCCTAAAAATTTGGAAGGTGTATCTCACACGTACCAATACAGACTATGCCGCAATTTAATTTTTTTACCCCAAAAGGGTGTAGATTGAATAGCGGAATAGAAAATATGATATAAAAAAAGTGTATCTCACACGTACAAACCCAGACTAGGCCCCGATTACAATTTGTTGTACCCTAAAGGCTGGATGAGGAGTAGGAAGAGTTCGGAACAGGAGGCAAACTGAAGCACCCTGCAATCCTCGGCGGTGGAAGATGCACCCCAAAAATTTGGAAGGTTTATCTTACCTAAACCCATACAGACTATGCCGCAATTTAATTTTTTTTACCCCAAAAGGGTGTAGATTGAATAGCGGAATAGAAAATATGATATAAAAAAGTGTATCTCACACGTACAAACCCAGACTAGGCCCCGATTACAATTTGTTGTACCCTAAAGCCTGGATGAGGAGTAGGAGGAGTTCGGAACAGGAGGCAAACTGAAGCACCCTGCAATCCTCGGCGGTGGAAGATGCGCCCCAAAAATTTGGAAGGTGTATCTCATACGTACCGATACAGACTATGCCGCAACTTAATTTTTTTCATCCCAAAAGGGTGTAGATTTAAGAACGGAATAGAAAATATGATACAAAAAGGTGTATCTCACACGTACAAACCCAGACTAGGCCCCGATTACAATTTTTTGTACACTAAAGGCAGGATGACGAGTAGGAGGAGTTCGGAACAGGAGGCAATCCTCGGCGGTGGAAGATGCGCCCCAAAAATTTGGAAGGTGTATCTCACACATACCGATACAGACTATGCCGCAATTTTATTTTTTTTACCCCGAAAGGGTGTAGATTGAATAGCAGAATAGAAAATATGATATAAAAAGGTGTATCTCACACGTACAAACCCAGACTAGGCCCCGATTACAATTTTTTGTACCCTAAAGGCAGGATGAGGATGAGGAAGAGGAGTAGGAGGAGTTCGGAACAGGAGGCAAACTGAAGCACCCTGCAATCCTCGGCGCTGTAAGATGCGCTCAAAAAATTTGAAAGGTGTATCTCACACGTACCAATACAGACTATGCCGCAATTTAATTTTTTTACCCCAAAAGGGTGTAGATTGAATAGCGGAATAGAAAATATGATATAAAAAAGTGTATCTCACACGTACAAACCCAGACTAGGCCCCGATTACAATTTTTTGTACCCTAAAGGCAGGATGAGGAGTAGGAGGAGTTCGGAACAGGAGGCAAACTGAAGCACCCTGCTGTTGCCATATGGGTTTAGGCGTAATCTCTTACCGTGTTGTGAGGATGAGGGGTTTATGTATAAAACTCCATCAGTAATTGTAAATATATATTAATGAAAGTAGTAAAGGTACCCATTTTTGATTGCAAACTCATACTTGGGAATTTTAGTGTAGATAGATGTGCGTGAGCCAGACGGACTGGTTTTAGGAATCCATGGTAACACATTCCTTTGAAAGGCCAGCTGGCTATTGACGTGTAAACACATAAAGTGAATACCTTGTTATCTAGTCTGTGTGAATTTGATTTTTCGTATAGCCGGGAGGGAGCCAGTGAATGAACCTTATGGTGGCACCCTGCAATCTCATCTCTGGGTGTTAGACATCCTGATGCCAATAGACGAGGATGAATAGACTGACATCCCCGCCCTGAGTGGTATCCCTCCATATCAAAAGACTCTCATTAAGATATGCAATGAGGATAAGCCATCGGGGGAGGGGTAGACCACATGTCTCTAGAATAAAGATTGCATATCTTAATTAGCAATTTCAGAGCCACTCCGCAGTTATGAATAATGGCCCCCACCAACATAGAGGGGTGGTTAGAAAGAGGCGTAACTATGGGAGGGGGAAATGGTCCAATCTGGGAAGAGATAGGCCCACAGGAAATGACAAGCAAGATAGCTGAACCAATGAGAATGGCCCTATACAAGGCTATGGGATATGGGTCTATATTAGGTTCGGTGAGACAGGGTGACTTCCTGTTTTGGCATGGGAGAGCTAGAGCCATCGCTAGAGGTAATTATGGATTAAGGAGTAAGTTTACATTGTATATTTTATTTGTGTGTCGGTCATAGTGTGTGTATATGTGTATATACTCTATGCATTGTATTTGTTCAGTTAAACTAGGGAAATTATACATTGTGTAGTATGTACAATAGTTATTATTGTTGTAAATTACGTAGGCTGTGCAAACCTTATACGAATAAATAATTGTTGTGTTGAAGTTTTCACACAGTCATAGAACTCTCATTATTAACCCAAATATTGTCTGAGATAAATTAACTCTCATAGATTTTTGGTAACATAATTGGCAACCATGAAGCATTGATCAGTCTGAAAATATTTGATACAGCAAATACTAAGATTTGTGTAAGGTTATAGAGCTGGGTTTAAACTGAGGCAGTTTCCCAGTAATCTGAAGGCCACAACAATTAATCTAGGAAAAACAATGAAAAATTGTTTTAGTGGGTATTTTAGGAAAGATACACCACAGAGTTTTGTTTTTAAGAAAAAAATTTCCCATAATTATGGTTAAATATGTCAGATTAACTTTTACATACCGGTCAATGTAATTGGGAGGATATATCTTTAACGGGAAAATTTTGTTTGAAAACCACCATAGGGTGTCGTTTTTATTGCTGAGTTTTGAAAAAATTTCACAATTTCCAGTTTTTGTTTTTAAAGACACAAAGGTAGCTTGTTGCAGGCTTCCTCTGGTGGTCTTTTGTTGAGGAAAACCTTCAACAAATCGGTGCGTGGTTTTTTAAAAGTTTTTTCTGCAATTTTTAATATTTTGGTTTTTATTTTTAAAGACACAAAGGTAGCTTGTTGCAGGCTTCCTCTGTGGTCTTTTGTTGGAAAAAGGTTCAACAAATCGGTTGTTTTTAAAAGTTTTTTCTGCAATTTTTAATATTTTGGTTTTTATTTTTAAAGACACAAAGGTAGCTTGTTGCAGGCTTCCTCTGTGGTCTTTTGTTGGAAAAAGGTTCAACAAATCGGTTGTTTTTAAAAGTTTTTTCTGCAATTTTTAATATTTTGGTTTTTGTTTTTAAAGACACAAAGGTAGGTTGTTGCAGGCTTCCTCTGGGGTGCTGTTGTTGAGGAAAAAGTTCAACAAATTGGTGTTCTTGGTTTTAATAGTTTTTATTCAATTTTTTTAAATATTTTGGTCTTTTGTTATTTGTCTTTGAACTATTTTGGTTTTTGTTTTCAAGACACAAAGGACTAGCTTGATCCAGGCTTTCTATTGTGTTCTTTGTTGACAAGTTTCAACAAGTCTTAGTCGGTTTTAATTTTTAGTATTTTATTTTTGTTTTTAATCTTTGTAGTATTTTTTTTTGTTTGTGTTTTTAATAACAAACAAACTTGAGAAGCTGGTCTTTTCTTGTGTTTGGTGGTGTTGATGAAAAAGTTCAACAAGTTTTGGTAGGCTTTGTTCATCATGGTGGTCTGTTTACCTTTCTATTGTCTACCTAGAGGCTGGTTTCTGGGGAACTCCCTACTGGCTACGTGCTCTATTGTATGTGACCTATTGTGTTCCGGGTGGAGACTCAAACAAGGAAGGTGATAGATTATTGTGATAAGTATCTGTATGTCTCCAAGAATATAGAGTCACATTTTAAGTTTTCAAACTTGTTTCGTTTCTTTGTTTGGGGTTTCTATCTATTTATTGGTATTTTTCTCTTTTCTTTCTAATATTTTTTATTTTTTTTTCCCTCCTTCTCTCTTTCTTTTCTTCTTTTTTCTCCTACTTGCCTTTACTCTAAGTGACTGTATAGTACAGGGGAAAGGTGACTTTATTTTTAGCCTACCAATTGTGCATACTTTCTAGGGGTGATGGCGGCCATGCCCAGGTTAGAAAGTTTTGTAGCAACTTATACTCTTAAACATAAGAGTAATGATTTTGTCTGTGATGCTAAAATTAAAGAATCTCCTTGGGCCTATGTCCAGGAGTTATTTGAAGAACAAGTAAACACCACCAAAAATAATAAAAAGCCCAAAAGTCTAGCCATAGCAGGCATGTATGCTGCTTGCATGGCTATGAATGCTAAAATATCTTAATCATTAGACAGAAACTTGTGCTATTTTGAGCAACTCAGGGGTGTATAGAGATGTGTATATATATATATATACCTAAAAACATACACACCTAACAAAGGTAATGGATCCTAGGCTAGGTACTAGGAGTTCATGGTATTATTCTTTTTTATGTTTCTCTTTATTTCAAAAAGGTTAAAAATTTGACAAAACAGACTTGCTGTGTCTGTTTTCGTTTAGGCCATAGCTAAATTACATGTAAGTTTTTTTCCATGTCTTATTTCCGAATGTATGGTTCTTTTCTCTACTCCCTATCCATAACGTATTGCATTCAATCTCAATGAATGGGTGTGTCTGTGTGATGTAATGGATATGTATGAACTGTCTATGAGTAAACCAACATTTTTTTTCCAGGGGTCTGAACAGACCATGGGTCAATGACCATCAATAAGAATTGTGATCACAATAACGCGCATGCTTTCGTTTTTAATTTCTTTTGTAATGAGCTCAGTACTGGTACCAAAGAGTTTCTAAAATTTAAAAAAAAAAAAAAACTGTGCACAGATAGGCGATCTCAATCATTAGAACATGCAGAAACTGTAGGAATTTTTTTTTTGTTGTTGTCTCTCTTTTGTCGTTTCCGGGGGATTGGAGTGAAGGGTCATTCACTCTGATACTCAGAAACTACATAACACATTATATTGTACCTTATGGCATCTTATATTTTGTGTTTTGTAGAGTATATGTGGGGGTGTCTATACCTGTTTTTTTTTTTTTTTTTTATGTACCGTTATTAAGAACCTCTCATAGAGGTTGAGTAAGGTGTTATTAATCATCTCTTAGTCTTGTATTTTAGGAACAATACACAAACCAACATCGGTGGACAAGGCAGACATGTCCCAGACATGACAATATTGTTTAGTAATAAAAATAACACAGAGGACCGTATAGCATGTTTTTTTTATGCGTGCTTTAAGGAGAAGCCTCTGAATTGGAGTAATTACATTCAAAAATATATATACATATATTTTTTTTTTTTTGGAGTCTATTTCATAAACCAGAGTTTCTCTCTGTACGTTTTTTTTTTGTTTCTCAAAACCTGAATTACACAGGGGCTGTTTTGTTTTTTCAAAGTCTGACTTACACAGTCATGTTAAAAGAATGCTAATTGATATGGTAATTCCCTACAATACAGGGAGTGTCTTTTTCAATAACTGCAAAGGGTACAAGCATTTTGTTTTTTTTTGTTTTTTTGAACAAACATACCACTTCATTTCTCTGTAAAAAGAGAACGGTGTAAGGCAATGGTAATGTTGAGCCAGCACCAAATCTGTACGTTTTTAATTTTAATTTTTTTTTTATCTTTATTTTTTTTTTTAATTTTTTTTTATCTTTAATTTTTATATAGTTGTTTATTATTGATTTTATTTTTAATTTTTTTATTCTAATTTTTTTTGGTAACTATTTCTCTTTCTTTCCTTTATCCCCTTAATTTGTAGGGTGATTCCATATTTTTGGTTTTTGCTAAAAAAAAAAAAAAAAAAAAAAAAAAAAAAAAAAAAGAGGGGAGTATGGGGAACATTATAGTGAGAACAGTGAAATATTGGTATAGCATATTAAAGCTTCCATAGAGCATTGTGTTTATGGGCCAGTTCACAACAGTTTTGTATCCCTTCCACCATGGAATAATTGTGTTGTATACATTTATTGAAGCTCCCTCTTGTCATTTAGCTATTACCAACTATGGCAATAGGAACGATAACACCAGGTTTTGGGCAACAGTCACTCAACAATTGTTTTTTTTGTACATGGTACACAAAGTCCGCTCTACAGCTCAAATATGTGGCAGTCATCACATGTAGTCAGTTTTTTTTTTTGTTTCTCTTTCTCTCCAAATTAAAATCATTTGTCAATTTTCTTGGGTGCCATGATTAAGTTCAAAGAGCATCGCTTGCATATCATATAGATATACTGGGACTGGTGAGACTCATAGTGATTGGCAAATAGCTGACATGATATAGTACATTTGTACTTAAAAGTAATGTAATTTAGTTTAGTGATTCCCGAAGCCACGAGTAACTGGTGACATCACACTTATCTGCATTGTGACATTACGTCATTTTGTCTGCTTGGTTGACACTGCCTACTCTGTTCGGAGCCTGCTAAAGGAATGACCTCTGTCTCACAGCCTGCCAAAAGGCATGACTCCTACTGTAGCTACATACGCTAGCAAAGGACAAAACTACGGCCACAATTGGGTGGCACCAGCGAAGAGCCCATCGGGGTTTGGATAACTGAACACAGTTTCAGTAAACAGAGTCAGTGGTGAGTTGCCGGTAGCAACAGAACCCCCCTGGAGACTTGAAGGGTCACACACCACACAGTGGTAACCAGCAGAAGGCAGGGCAGAGTTATCTGCAGGAATATGACAATGGATGAATAAAGGGGGTGATGAAAATCTAGAAGCACCTGGCTGAAGGGGGTAACCATTCAAATTGATAAAAAAAAATCAATGAAAAGGGTCTCACTATTAGGTCACAGTAAATCTATAGCAAGGCTAAACAAAGGTCCTTACTACTCATAATTACCAGATAAGCAGTCAGTTGAATGCATATGTCTGAAAAGTACACGTGTTTCTCTCCCTACCTGTGTCCACAATAATAAAGTATAATCACAGAAAGCCAGGAAAGCTGGTCCATAGCCTTATACGGAATATGCTTTCTCCATTTGGAATCTCAATGGAAGGCCGTCCCAGAAGCAAGAGCAACAGGACCAGATTTGCATTATGGACTTTCATACTATTATTATTGGACTATTGAGAACTCTTATCCTCATTTTGTTTTTTTGTGTGGTTTGGACTCTTAGTATTTTTTTTTATTTTTTTTTTCTCCTTCCATCATTATGGAGGTATTGCATCCAGAACAAGTAATGAACTGCTGACACAGAGATCCAGGAATGTGGGGCTGTAGAGACGGAGAGTTTATAGTTTTTTTTTTCCAACTAGTTTTATTTCAGATAGAGTGACAAACGCTCAAAAGGAGATTACACCTAAACCATCATGTTATGTGGGGCCTTTGCTTTCTGCAGGCCCCAAGCGGGCATCTGTTGCCATATGGGTTTAGGCGTAATCTCTTACCGTGTTGTGAGGATGAGGGGTTTATGTATAAAACTCCATCAGTAATTGTAAATATATATTAATGAAAGTAGTAAAGGTACCCATTTTTGATTGCAAACTCATACTTGGGAATTTTAGTGTAGATAGATGTGCGTGAGCCAGACGGACTGGTTTTAGGAATCCATGGTAACACATTCCTTTGAAAGGCCAGCTGGCTATTGACGTGTAAACACATAAAGTGAATACCTTGTTATCTAGTCTGTGTGAATTTGATTTTTCGTATAGCCGGGAGGGAGCCAGTGAATGAACCTTATGGTGGCACCCTGCAATCTCATCTCTGGGTGTTAGACATCCTGATGCCAATAGACGAGGATGAATAGACTGACATCCCCGCCCTGAGTGGTATCCCTCCATATCAAAAGACTCTCATTAAGATATGCAATGAGGATAAGCCATCGGGGGAGGGGTAGACCACATGTCTCTAGAATAAAGATTGCATATCTTAATTAGCAATTTCAGAGCCACTCCGCAGTTATGAATAATGGCCCCCACCAACATAGAGGGGTGGTTAGAAAGAGGCGTAACTATGGGAGGGGGAAATGGTCCAATCTGGGAAGAGATAGGCCCACAGGAAATGACAAGCAAGATAGCTGAACCAATGAGAATGGCCCTATACAAGGCTATGGGATATGGGTCTATATTAGGTTCGGTGAGACAGGGTGACTTCCTGTTTTGGCATGGGAGAGCTAGAGCCATCGCTAGAGGTAATTATGGATTAAGGAGTAAGTTTACATTGTATATTTTATTTGTGTGTCGGTCATAGTGTGTGTATATGTGTATATACTCTATGCATTGTATTTGTTCAGTTAAACTAGGGAAATTATACATTGTGTAGTATGTACAATAGTTATTATTGTTGTAAATTACGTAGGCTGTGCAAACCTTATACGAATAAATAATTGTTGTGTTGAAGTTTTCACACAGTCATAGAACTCTCATTATTAACCCAAATATTGTCTGAGATAAATTAACTCTCATAGATTTTTGGTAACACTGCAATCCTCGGCGGTGGAAGATGCGCCCCAAAAATTTGGAAGCTGTATCTCACACGTACCAATACAGACTATGCCGCAATTTAATTTTTTTACCCCAAAAGGGTGTAGATTGAATAGCGGAATAGAAAATATGATATAAAAAAGTGTATCTCACACGTACAAACCCAGACTAGGCCCCGATTACAATTTGTTGTACCCTAAAGGCTGGATGAGGAGTAGGAAGAGTTCGGAACAGGAGGCAAACTGAAGCACCCTGCAATCCTCGGCGGTGGAAGATGCGCCCCAAAAATTTGGAAGCTGTATCTCACACGTACCAATACAGACTATGCCGCAATTTAATTTTTTTTACCCCAAAAGGGTGTAGATTGAATAGCGGAATAGAAAATATGATATAAAAAAGTGTATCTCACACGTACAAACCCAGACTAGGCCCCGATTACAATTTGTTGAACCCTAAAGGCTGGATGAGGAGTAGGAAGAGTTCGGAACAGGAGGCAAACTGAAGCACCCTGCAATCCTCGGCGGTGGAAGATGCGCCCCAAAAATTTGGAAGGTGTATCTCACACGTACCAATACAGACTATGCCGCAATTTAATTTTTTTACCCCAAAAGGGTGTAGATTGAATAGCGGAATAGAAAATATGCTATAAAAAAGTGTATCTCACACGTACAAACCCAGACTTGGCCCCGATTACAATTTGTTGTACCCTAAAGGCTGGATGAGGAGTAGGAAGAGTTCGGAACAGGAGGCAAACTGAAGCACCCTGCAATCCTCGGCGGTGGAAGATGCACCCCAAAAATTTGGAAGGTTTATCTTACCTAAACCCATATAGACTATGCCGCAATTTAATTTTTTTTACCCCAAAAGGGTGTAGATTGAATAGCGGAATAGAAAATATGATATAAAAAAGTGTATCTCACACGTACAAACCCAGACTAGGCCCCGATTACAATTTGTTGTACCCTAAAGCCTGGATGAGGAGTAGGAGGAGTTCGGAACAGGAGGCAAACTGAAGCACCCTGCAATCCTCGGCGGTGGAAGATGCGCCCCAAAAATTTGGAAGGTGTATCTCACACGTACCGATACAGACTATGCCGCAATTTAATATTTTTACCCCAAAAGGGTGTAGATTGAATAGCGGAATAGAAAATATAATATAAAAAGGTGTATCTCACACGTACAAACCCAGACTAGGCCTCGATTACAATTTTTTGTACCCTAAAGGCAGGATGAGGAGTAGGAGGAGTTCGGAACAGGAGGCAAACTGAAGCACCCTGCAATCCTCGGCGGTGGAAGATGCGCCCCAAAAATTTGGAAGGTGTATCTCATACGTACCGATACAGACTATGCCGCAACTTAATTTTTTTCATCCCAAAAGGGTGTAGATTTAAGAACGGAATAGAAAATATGATACAAAAAGGTGTATCTCACACGTACAAACCCTGACTAGGCCCCGATTACAATTTTTTGTACACTAAAGGCAGGATGACGAGTAGGAGGAGTTCGGAACAGGAGGCAATCCTCGGCGGTGGAAGATGCGCCCCAAAAATTTGGAAGGTGTATCTCACACATACCGATACAGACTATGCCGCAATTTTATTTTTTTTACCCCGAAAGGGTGTAGATTGAATAGCAGAATAGAAAATATGATATAAAAAGGTGTATCTCACACGTACAAACCCAGACTAGGCCCCGATTACAATTTTTTGTACCCTAAAGGCAGGATGAGGATGAGGAAGAGGAGTAGGAGGAGTTCGGAACAGGAGGCAAACTGAAGCACCCTGCAATCCTCGGCGCTGTAAGATGCGCTCAAAAAATTTGAAAGGTGTATCTCACACGTACCAATACAGACTATGCCGCAATTTAATTTTTTTACCCCAAAAGGGTGTAGATTGAATAGCGGAATAGAAAATATGATATAAAAAAGTGTATCTCACACGTACAAACCCAGACTAGGCCCCGATTACAATTTTTTGTACCCTAAAGGCAGGATGAGGAGTAGGAGGAGTTCGGAACAGGAGGCAAACTGAAGCACCCTGCAATCCTCGGCGGTGGAAGATGCGCCCCAAAAATTTGGAAGCTGTATCTCACACGTACCAATACAGACTATGCCGCAATTTAATTTTTTTACCCCAAAAGGGTGTAGATTGAATAGCGGAATAGAAAATATGATATAAAAAAGTGTATCTCACACGTACAAACCCAGACTAGGCCCCGATTACAATTTGTTGTACCCTAAAGGCTGGATGAGGAGTAGGAAGAGTTCGGAACAGGAGGCAAACTGAAGCACCCTGCAATCCTCGGCGGTGGAAGATGCGCCCCAAAAATTTGGAAGCTGTATCTCACACGTACCAATACAGACTATGCCGCAATTTAATTTTTTTTACCCCAAAAGGGTGTAGATTGAATAGCGGAATAGAAAATATGATATAAAAAAGTGTATCTCACACGTACAAACCCAGACTAGGCCCCGATTACAATTTGTTGAACCCTAAAGGCTGGATGAGGAGTAGGAAGAGTTCGGAACAGGAGGCAAACTGAAGCACCCTGCAATCCTCGGCGGTGGAAGATGCGCCCCAAAAATTTGGAAGGTGTATCTCACACGTACCAATACAGACTATGCCGCAATTTAATTTTTTTTACCCCAAAAGGGTGTAGATTGAATAGCGGAATAGAAAATATGATATAAAAAAGTGTATCTCACACGTACAAACCCAGACTAGGCCCCGATTACAATTTGTTGAACCCTAAAGGCTGGATGAGGAGTAGGAAGAGTTCGGAACAGGAGGCAAACTGAAGCACCCTGCAATCCTCGGCGGTGGAAGATGCGCCCCAAAAATTTGGAAGGTGTATCTCACACGTACCAATACAGACTATGCCGCAATTTAATTTTTTTTACCCCAAAAGGGTGTAGATTGAATAGCGGAATAGAAAATATGATATAAAAAAGTGTATCTCACACGTACAAACCCAGACTAGGCCCCGATTACAATTTGTTGAACCCTAAAGGCTGGATGAGGAGTAGGAAGAGTTCGGAACAGGAGGCAAACTGAAGCACCCTGCAATCCTCGGCGGTGGAAGATGCACCCCAAAAATTTGGAAGGTTTATCTTACCTAAACCCATATAGACTATGCCGCAATTTAATTTTTTTTACCCCAAAAGGGTGTAGATTGAATAGCGGAATAGAAAATATGATATAAAAAAGTGTATCTCACACGTACAAACCCAGACTAGGCCCCGATTACAATTTGTTGTACCCTAAAGCCTGGATGAGGAGTAGGAGGAGTTCGGAACAGGAGGCAAACTGAAGCACCCTGCAATCCTCGGCGGTGGAAGATGCGCCCCAAAAATTTGGAAGGTGTATCTCACACGTACCGATACAGACTATGCCGCAATTTAATTTTTTTACCCCAAAAGGGTGTAGATTGAATAGCGGAATAGAAAATATAATATAAAAAGGTGTATCTCACACGTACAAACCCAGACTAGGCCTCGATTACAATTTTTTGTACCCTAAAGGCAGGATGAGGAGTAGGAGGAGTTCGGAACAGGAGGCAAACTGAAGCACCCTGCAATCCTCGGCGGTGGAAGATGCGCCCCAAAAATTTGGAAGGTGTATCTCATACGTACCGATACAGACTATGCCGCAACTTAATTTTTTTCATCCCAAAAGGGTGTAGATTTAAGAACGGAATAGAAAATATGATACAAAAAGGTGTATCTCACACGTACAAACCCAGACTAGGCCCCGATTACAATTTTTTGTACACTAAAGGCAGGATGACGAGTAGGAGGAGTTCGGAACAGGAGGCAATCCTCGGCGGTGGAAGATGCGCCCCAAAAATTTGGAAGGTGTATCTCACACATACCGATACAGACTATGCCGCAATTTTATTTTTTTTACCCCGAAAGGGTGTAGATTGAATAGCAGAATAGAAAATATGATATAAAAATGTGTATCTCACACGTACAAACCCAGACTAGGCCCCGATTACAATTTTTTGTACCCTAAAGGCAGGATGAGGATGAGGAAGAGGAGTAGGAGGAGTTCGGAACAGGAGGCAAACTGAAGCACCCTGCAATCCTCGGCGCTGTAAGATGCGCTCAAAAAATTTGAAAGGTGTATCTCACACGTACCGATACAGACTATGCCGCAATTTAATTTTTTTTACCCCAAAAGGGTGTAGATTGAATAGCGGAATAGAAAATATGATATAAATAGGTGTATCTCACACGACAAACCCAGACTAGGCCCCGATTACAATTTGTTGTACCCTAAAGCCTGGATGAGGAGTAGGAGGAGTTCGGAACAGGAGGCAAACTGAAGCACCCTGCAATCCTCGGCGCTGTAAGATGCGCTCAAAAAATTTGAAAGGTGTATCTCACACGTACCGATACAGACTATGCCGCAATTTAATTTTTTTTACCCCGAAAGGGTGTAGATTGAATAGCGGAATAGAAAATATGATATAAAAAAGTGTATCTCACACGTACAAACCCAGACTAGGCCCCGATTACAATTTGTTGTACCCTAAAGGCTGGATGAGGAGTAGGAAGGGTTCGGAACAGGAGGCAAACTGAAGCACCCTGCAATCCTCGGCGGTGGAAGATGCGCCCCAAAAATTTGGAAGGTGTATCTCACACGTACCAATACAGACTATGCCGCAATTTAATTTTTTTTACCCCAAAAGGGTGTAGATTGAATAGCGGAATAGAAAATATGATATAAAAAAGTGTATCTCACACGTACAAACCCAGACTAGGCCCCGATTACAATTTGTTGTACCCTAAAGGCTGGATGAGGAGTAGGAAGAGTTCGAAACAGGAGGCAAACTGAAGCACCCTGCAATCCTTGGCGGTGGAAGATGCGCCCCAAAAATTTGGAAGGTGTATCTCACACGTACCAATACAGACTATGCCGCAATTTAATTTTTTTTACCCCAAAAGGGTGTAGATTGAATAGCGGAATAGAAAATATGATATAAAAAAGTGTATCTCACACGTACAAACCCAGACTAGGCCCCGATTACAATTTGTTGTACCCTAAAGGCTGGATGAGGAGTAGGAAGAGTTCGGAACAGGAGGCAAACTGAAGCACCCTGCAATCCTCGGCGGTGGAAGATGCGCCCCAAAAATTTGGAAGGTGTATCTCACACGTACCAATACAGACTATGCCGCAATTTAATTTTTTTTACCCCAAAAGGGTGTAGATTGAATAGCGGAATAGAAAATATGATATAAAAAAGTGTATCTCACACGTACAAACCCAGACTAGGCCCCGATTTCAATTTTTTGTACCCTAAAGGCAGGATGAGGATGAGGAAGAGGTGTAGGAGGAGTTCGAAACAGGAGGCAAACTGAAGCACCCTGCAATCCTCGGCGCTGTAAGATGCGCTCAAAAAATTTGAAAGGTGTATCTCACACGTACCGATACAGACTATGCCGCAATTTAATTTTTTTTACCCCGAAAGGGTGTAGATTGAATAGCGGAATAGAAAATATGATATAAAAAAGTGTATCTCACACGTACAAACCCAGACTAGGCCCCGATTACAATTTGTTGTACCCTAAAGGCTGGATGAGGAGTAGGAGGAGTTCGGAACAGGAGGCAAACTGAAGCACCCTGCAATCCTCAGCGCTGTAAGATGCGCTCAAAAAATTTGAAAGGTGTATCTCACACGTACCGATACAGACTATGCCGCAATTTAATTTTTTTTACCCCGAAAGGGTGTAGATTGAATAGCGGAATAGAAAATATGATATAAAAAAGTGTATCTCACACGTACAAACCCAGACTAGGCCCCGATTACAATTTGTTGAACCCTAAAGGCTGGATGAGGAGTAGGAAGAGTTCGGAACAGGAGGCAAACTGAAGCACCCTGCAATCCTCGGCGGTGGAAGATGCACCCCAAAAATTTGGAAGGTTTATCTTACCTAAACCCATATAGACTATGCCGCAATTTAATTTTTTTTACCCCAAAAGGGTGTAGATTGAATAGCGGAATAGAAAATATGATATAAAAAAGTGTATCTCACACGTACAAACCCAGACTAGGCCCCGATTACAATTTGTTGTACCCTAAAGCCTGGATGAGGAGTAGGAGGAGTTCGGAACAGGAGGCAAACTGAAGCACCCTGCAATCCTCGGCGGTGGAAGATGCGCCCCAAAAATTTGGAAGGTGTATCTCACACGTACCGATACAGACTATGCCGCAATTTAATTTTTTTACCCCAAAAGGGTGTAGATTGAATAGCGGAATAGAAAATATAATATAAAAAGGTGTATCTCACACGTACAAACCCAGACTAGGCCTCGATTACAATTTTTTGTACCCTAAAGGCAGGATGAGGAGTAGGAGGAGTTCGGAACAGGAGGCAAACTGAAGCACCCTGCAATCCTCGGCGGTGGAAGATGCGCCCCAAAAATTTGGAAGGTGTATCTCATACGTACCGATACAGACTATGCCGCAACTTAATTTTTTTCATCCCAAAAGGGTGTCGATTTAAGAACGGAATAGAAAATATGATACAAAAAGGTGTATCTCACACGTACAAACCCAGACTAGGCCCCGATTACAATTTTTTGTACACTAAAGGCAGGATGACGAGTAGGAGGAGTTCGGAACAGGAGGCAATCCTCGGCGGTGGAAGATGCGCCCCAAAAATTTGGAAGGTGTATCTCACACATACCGATACAGACTATGCCGCAATTTTATTTTTTTTACCCCGAAAGGGTGTAGATTGAATAGCAGAATAGAAAATATGATATAAAAATGTGTATCTCACACGTACAAACCCAGACTAGGCCCCGATTACAATTTTTTGTACCCTAAAGGCAGGATGAGGATGAGGAAGAGGAGTAGGAGGAGTTCGGAACAGGAGGCAAACTGAAGCACCCTGCAATCCTCGGCGCTGTAAGATGCGCTCAAAAAATTTGAAAGGTGTATCTCACACGTACCGATACAGACTATGCCGCAATTTAATTTTTTTTACCCCAAAAGGGTGTAGATTGAATAGCGGAATAGAAAATATGATATAAATAGGTGTATCTCACACGACAAACCCAGACTAGGCCCCGATTACAATTTGTTGTACCCTAAAGCCTGGATGAGGAGTAGGAGGAGTTCGGAACAGGAGGCAAACTGAAGCACCCTGCAATCCTCGGCGCTGTAAGATGCGCTCAAAAAATTTGAAAGGTGTATCTCACACGTACCGATACAGACAATGCCGCAATTTAATTTTTTTTACCCCGAAAGGGTGTAGATTGAATAGCGGAATAGAAAATATGATATAAAAAAGTGTATCTCACACGTACAAACCCAGACTAGGCCCCGATTACAATTTGTTGTACCCTAAAGGCTGGATGAGGAGTAGGAAGGGTTCGGAACAGGAGGCAAACTGAAGCACCCTGCAATCCTCGGCGGTGGAAGATGCGCCCCAAAAATTTGGAAGGTGTATCTCACACGTACCAATACAGACTATGCCGCAATTTAATTTTTTTTACCCCAAAAGGGTGTAGATTGAATAGCGGAATAGAAAATATGATATAAAAAAGTGTATCTCACACGTACAAACCCAGACTAGGCCCCGATTACAATTTGTTGTACCCTAAAGGCTGGATGAGGAGTAGGAAGAGTTCGAAACAGGAGGCAAACTGAAGCACCCTGCAATCCTCGGCGGTGGAAGATGCGCCCCAAAAATTTGGAAGGTGTATCTCACACGTACCAATACAGACTATGCCGCAATTTAATTTTTTTTACCCCAAAAGGGTGTAGATTGAATAGCGGAATAGAAAATATGATATAAAAAAGTGTATCTCACACGTACAAACCCAGACTAGGCCCCGATTACAATTTGTTGTACCCTAAAGGCTGGATGAGGAGTAGGAAGAGTTCGGAACAGGAGGCAAACTGAAGCACCCTGCAATCCTCGGCGGTGGAAGATGCGCCCCAAAAATTTGGAAGGTGTATCTCACACGTACCAATACAGACTATGCCGCAATTTAATTTTTTTTACCCCAAAAGGGTGTAGATTGAATAGCGGAATAGAAAATATGATATAAAAAAGTGTATCTCACACGTACAAACCCAGACTAGGCCCCGATTTCAATTTTTTGTACCCTAAAGGCAGGATGAGGATGAGGAAGAGGTGTAGGAGGAGTTCGAAACAGGAGGCAAACTGAAGCACCCTGCAATCCTCGGCGCTGTAAGATGCGCTCAAAAAATTTGAAAGGTGTATCTCACACGTACCGATACAGACTATGCCGCAATTTAATTTTTTTTACCCCGAAAGGGTGTAGATTGAATAGCGGAATAGAAAATATGATATAAAAAAGTGTATCTCACACGTACAAACCCAGACTAGGCCCCGATTACAATTTGTTGTACCCTAAAGGCTGGATGAGGAGTAGGAGGAGTTCGGAACAGGAGGCAAACTGAAGCACCCTGCAATCCTCAGCGCTGTAAGATGCGCTCAAAAAATTTGAAAGGTGTATCTCACACGTACCGATACAGACTATGCCGCAATTTAATTTTTTTTACCCCGAAAGGGTGTAGATTGAATAGCGGAATAGAAAATATGATATAAAAAAGTGTATCTCACACGTACAAACCCAGACTAGGCCCCGATTACTATTTGTTGTACCCTAAAGGCTGGATGAGGAGTAGGAAGAGTTCGGAACAGGAGGCAAACTGAAGCACCCTGCAATCCTCGGCGGTGGAAGATGCGCCCCAAAAATTTGGAAGGTGTATCTCACACGTACCAATACAGACTATGCCGAAATTTAATTTTTTTTACCCCAAAAGGGTGTAGATTGAATAGCGGAATAGAAAATATAATATAAAAAGGTGTATCTCACACGTACAAACCCAGACTAGGCCTCGATTACAATTTTTTGTACCCTAAAGGCAGGATGAGGAGTAGGAGGAGTTCGGAACAGGAGGTAAACTGAAGCACCCTGCAATCCTCGGCGGTGGAAGATGCGCCCCAAAAATTTGGAAGGTGTATCTCATACGTACCGATACAGACTATGCCGCAACTTAATTTTTTTCACCCCAAAAGGGTGTAGATTTAAGAACGGAATAGAAAATATGATACAAAAAGGTGTATCTCACACGTACAAACCCAGACTAGGCCCCGATTACAATTTTTTGTACACTAAAGGCAGGATGACGAGTAGGAGGAGTTCGGAACAGGAGGCAAACTGAAGCAGACTGCAATCCTCGGCGGTGGAAGATGCGCCCCAAAAATTTGGAAGGTGTATCTCACACGTACCGATACAGACTATGCCGCAATTTTATTTTTTTTACCCCGAAAGGGTGTAGATTGAATAGCAGAATAGAAAATATGATATAAAAAGGTGTATCTCACACGTACAAACCCAGACTAGGCCCCAATTACAAAGGCAGGATGAGGATGAGGAAGAGGAGTAGGAGAAGTTCGGAACAGGAGGCAAACTGAAGCACCCTGCAATCCTCGGCGCTGTAAGATGCGCTCAAAAAATTTGAAAGGTGTATCTCACACGTACCGATACAGACTATGCCGCAATTTAATTTTTTTTACCCCAAAAGGGTGTAGATTGAATAGCGGAATAGAAAATATGATATAAAAAGGTGTATCTCACACGACAAACCCAGACTAGGCCCCGATTACAATTTTTTGTACCCTAAAGGCAGGATGAGGAGTAGGAGGAGTTCGGAACAGGAGGCAAACTGAAGCACCCTGCAATCCTCGGAGGTGGAAGATGCGCCCCAAAAATTTGAAAGGTGTATCTCACACGTACCGATACAGACTATGCCTCAATTTATTTTTTTTTACCCCAAAAGGGTGTAGATTGAATAGCGGAATAGAAAATATGATATAAAAAGGTGTATCTCACACGACAAACCCAGACTAGGCCCCGATTACAATTTGTTGTACCCTAAAGGCTGGATGAGGAGTAGGAAGAGTTCGGAACAGGAGGCAAACTGAAGCACCCTGCAATCCTCGGCGGTGGAAGATGCGCCCCAAAAATTTATAAGGTGTATCTCACACGTACCAATACAGACTATGCCGCAATTTAATTTTTTTTACCCCAAAAGGGTGTAGATTGAATAGCGGAATAGAAAATATGATATAAAAAGGTGTATCTCACACGTACAAACCCAGACTAGGCCCCGATTACAATTTGTTGTACCCTAAAGGCTGGATGAGGAGTAGGAAGAGTTCGGAACAGGAGGCAAACTGAAGCACCCTGCAATCCTCAGCGGTGGAAGATGCGCCCCAAAAATTTGGAAGGTGTATCTTACACGTACCGATACAGACTATGCAGCAATTTAATTTTTTTTACCCCAAAAGGGTGTAGATTGAATAGCAGAATAGAAAATATGATATAAAAAGGTGTATCTCACACGTACAAACCCAGACTAGGCCCCGATTACAATTTTTTGTACCCTAAAGGCAGGATGAGGATGAGGAAGAGGAGAAGGAGGAATTCGGAACAGGAGGCAAACTGAAGCACCCTGCAATCCTCGGCGCTGTAAGATGCGCTCAAAAAATTTGAAAGGTGTATCTCACACGTACCGATACAGACTATGCCGCAATTTAATTTTTTTTACCCCAAAAGGGTGTAGATTGAATAGCGGAATAGAAAATATGATATAAAAAGGTATATCTCACACGTACAAACCAAGACTAGGCCCCGATTAAAATTTTTTGTACCCTAAAGGCAGGATGAGGAGTAGGAGGAGTTCGGAACAGGAGGCAAACTGAAGCACCCTGCAATCCTCGGCGCTGTAAGATGCGCTCAAAAAATTTGAAAGGTGTATCTCACACGTACCGATACAGACTATGCCGCAATTTAATTTTTTTTACCCCAAAAGGGTGTAGATTGAATAGCAGAATAGAAAATATGATATAAAAAGGTGTATCTCACACGTACAAACCCAGACTAGGCCCTGATTACAACTTTTTGTACCCTAAAGGAAGGATGAGGAGAGGGAGGAGTTCGGAACATAAGGCAAACTGAAGCACCCTGCAATCCTCGGCGGTGGAAGATGCACCCCAAAAATTTCGAAGGAGTACCTTACACGTACCGATACAGACTATGCCACAATTTAATTTTTTTTACCCCAAAAGGTTGTAGATTGAATAGCAGAATAGAAAATATGATATAAAAAGGTGTATCTCACACGTACAAACCCAGACTAGGCCCCGATTACAATTTGTTGTACCCTAAAGGCTGGATGAGGAGTAGGAAGAGTTCGGAACAGGAGGCAAACTGAAACACCCTGCAATCCTCGGCGGTGGAAGATGCGCCCCAAAAATTTGTAAGGTGTATCTCACACGTACCAATACAGACTATGCCGCAATTTAATTTTTTTTACCCCAAAAGGGTGTAGATTGAATAGCGGAATAGAAAATATGATATAAAAAAGTGTATCTCACACGTACAAACCCAGACTAGGCCCCGATTTCAATTTTTTGTACCCTAAAGGCAGGATGAGGATGAGGAAGAGGTGTAGGAGGAGTTCGAAACAGGAGGCAAACTGAAGCACCCTGCAATCCTCGGCGCTGTAAGATGCGCTCAAAAAATTTGAAAGGTGTATCTCACACGTACCGATACAGACTATGCCGCAATTTAATTTTTTTTACCCCGAAAGGGTGTAGATTGAATAGCGGAATAGAAAATATGATATAAAAAAGTGTATCTCACACGTACAAACCCAGACTAGGCCCCGATTACAATTTGTTGTACCCTAAAGGCTGGATGAGGAGTAGGAGGAGTTCGGAACAGGAGGCAAACTGAAGCACCCTGCAATCCTCAGCGCTGTAAGATGCGCTCAAAAAATTTGAAAGGTGTATCTCACACGTACCGATACAGACTATGCCGCAATTTAATTTTTTTTACCCCGAAAGGGTGTAGATTGAATAGCGGAATAGAAAATATGATATAAAAAAGTGTATCTCACACGTACAAACCCAGACTAGGCCCCGATTACTATTTGTTGTACCCTAAAGGCTGGATGAGGAGTAGGAAGAGTTCGGAACAGGAGGCAAACTGAAGCACCCTGCAATCCTCGGCGGTGGAAGATGCGCCCCAAAAATTTGGAAGGTGTATCTCACACGTACCAATACAGACTATGCCGAAATTTAATTTTTTTTACCCCAAAAGGGTGTAGATTGAATAGCGGAATAGAAAATATAATATAAAAAGGTGTATCTCACACGTACAAACCCAGACTAGGCCTCGATTACAATTTTTTGTACCCTAAAGGCAGGATGAGGAGTAGGAGGAGTTTGGAACAGGAGGTAAACTGAAGCACCCTGCAATCCTCGGCGGTGGAAGATGCGCCCCAAAAATTTGGAAGGTGTATCTCATACGTACCGATACAGACTATGCCGCAACTTAATTTTTTTCACCCCAAAAGGGTGTAGATTTAAGAACGGAATAGAAAATATGATACAAAAAGGTGTATCTCACACGTACAAACCCAGACTAGGCCCCGATTACAATTTTTTGTACCCTAAAGGCTGGATGAGGAGTAGGAAGAGTTCGGAACAGGAGGCAAACTGAAGCACCCTGCAATCCTCGGCGGTGGAAGATGCACCCCAAAAATTTCGAAGGAGTACCTCACACGTACCGATACAGACTATGCCACAATTTAATTTTTTTTACCCCAAAAGGTTGTAGATTGAATAGCAGAATAGAAAATATGATATAAAAAGGTGTATCTCACACGTACAAACCCAGACTAGGCCCCGATTACAATTTGTTGTACCCTAAAGGCTGGATGAGGAGTAGGAAGAGTTCGGAACAGGAGGCAAACTGAAGCACCCTGCAATCCTCGGCGGTGGAAGATGCGCCCCAAAAATTTGTAAGGTGTATCTCACACGTACCAATACAGACTATGCCGCAATTTAATTTTTTTTACCCCAAAAGGGTGTAGATTGAATAGCGGAATAGAAAATATGATATAAAAAAGTGTATCTCACACGAAAAAACCCAGACTAGGCCCCGATTACAATTTGTTGTACCCTAAAGGCTGGATGAGGAGTAGGAAGAGTTCGGAACAGGAGGCAAACTGAAGCACCCTGCAATCCTCAGCGGTGGAAGATGCGCCCCAAAAATTTGGAAGGTGTATCTCACACGTACCGATACAGACTATGCAGCAATTTAATTTTTTTTACCCCAAAAGGGTGTAGATTGAATAGCAGAATAGAAAATATGATATAAAAAGGTGTATCTCACACGTACAAACCCAGACTAGGCCCCGATTACAATTTTTTGTACCCTAAAGGCAGGATGAGGATGAGGAAGAGGAGAAGGAGGAATTCGGAACAGGAGGCAAACTGAAGCACCCTGCAATCCTCGGCGCTGTAAGATGCGCTCAAAAAATTTGAAAGGTGTATCTCACACGTACCGATACAGACTATGCCGCAATTTAATTTTTTTTACCCCAAAAGGGTGTAGATTGAATAGCGGAATAGAAAATATGATATAAAAAGGTATATCTCACACGTACAAACCAAGACTAGGCCCCGATTAAAATTTTTTGTACCCTAAAGGCAGGATGAGGAGTAGGAGGAGTTCGGAACAGGAGGCAAACTGAAGCACCCTGCAATCCTCGGCGCTGTAAGATGCGCTCAAAAAATTTGAAAGGTGTATCTCACACGTACCGATACAGACTATGCCGCAATTTAATTTTTTTTACCCCAAAAGGGTGTAGATTGAATAGCAGAATAGAAAATATGATATAAAAAGGTGTATCTCACACGTACAAACCCAGACTAGGCCCTGATTACAACTTTTTGTACCCTAAAGGCAGGATGAGGAGAGGGAGGAGTTCGGAACATAAGGCAAACTGAAGCACCCTGCAATCCTCGGCGGTGGAAGATGCACCCCAAAAATTTCGAAGGAGTACCTCACACGTACCGATACAGACTATGCCACAATTTAATTTTTTTTACCCCAAAAGGTTGTAGATTGAATAGCAGAATAGAAAATATGATATAAAAAGGTGTATCTCACACGTACAAACCCAGAATAGGCCCCGATTACAATTTGTTGTACCCTAAAGGCTGAATGAGGAGTAGGAGGAGTTCGGAACAGGAGGCAAACTGAAGCACCCTGCAATCCTCGGCGGTGGAAGATGCGCCCCAAAAATTTGGAAGGTGTATCTCACACGTACCGATACAGACTATGGCGCAATTTGATTTTTTTACCCCAAAAGGGTGTAGATTGAATAGCAGAATAGAAAATATGATATTAAAAGGTGTATCTCACACGTACAAACCCAGACTAGGCCCCGATTACAATTTTTTGTACCCTAAAGGCAGGATGAGGATGAGGAAGAGGAGAAGGAGGAGTTTGGAACAGGAGGCAAACTGAAGCACCCTGCAATCCTCGGCGCTGTAAGATGCGCTCAAAAAATTTGAAAGGTATATCTCACACGTACCGATACAGACTATGCCGCAATTTAATTTTTTTTACCCCGAAAGGGTGTAGATTGAATAGCGGAATAGAAAATATGATATAAAAAGGTGTATCTCACACGTACAAACCAAGACTAGGCCCCGATTAAAATTTTTTGTACCCTAAAGGCAGGATGAGGAGTAGGAGGAGTTCGGAACAGGAGGCAAACTGAAGCACCCTGCAATCCTCGGCGCTGTAAGATGCGCACCAAAAATTTGAAAGGTGTATCTCACACGTACCGATACAGACTATGCCGCAATTTAATTTTTTTTACCCCAAAAGGGTGTAGATTGAATAGCAGAATAGAAAATATGATATAAAAAGGTGTATCTCACACGTACAAACCCAGACTAGGCCCTGATTACAACTTTTTGTACCCTAAAGGCAGGATGAGGAGAGGGAGGAGTTCGGAACATAAGGCAAACTGAAGCACCCTGCAATCCTCGGCGGTGGAAGATGCACCCCAAAAATTTCGAAGGAGTACCTCACACGTACCGATACAGACTATGCCACAATTTAATTTTTTTTACCCCAAAAGGTTGTAGATTGAATAGCAGAATAGAAAATATGATATAAAAAGGTGTATCTCACACGTACAAACCCAGAATAGGCCCCGATTACAATTTGTTGTACCCTAAAGGCTGAATGAGGAGTAGGAGGAGTTCGGAACAGGAGGCAAACTGAAGCACCCTGCAATCCTCGGCGGTGGAAGATGCGCCCCAAAAATTTGGAAGGTGTATCTCACACGTACCGATACAGACTATGGCGCAATTTAATTTTTTTACCCCAAAAGGGTGTAGATTGAATAGCAGAATAGAAAATATGATATTAAAAGGTGTATCTCACACGTACAAACCCAGACTAGGCCCCGATTACAATTTTTTGTACCCTAAAGGCAGGATGAGGATGAGGAAGAGGAGAAGGAGGAGTTTGGAACAGGAGGCAAACTGAAGCACCCTGCAATCCTCGGCGCTGTAAGATGCGCTCAAAAAATTTGAAAGGTGTATCTCACACGTACCGATACAGACTATGCCGCAATTTAATTTTTTTTACCCCGAAAGGGTGTAGATTGAATAGCGGAATAGAAAATATGATATAAAAAGGTGTATCTCACACGTACAAACCAAGACTAGGCCCCGATTAAAATTTTTTGTACCCTAAAGGCTGGATGAGGAGTAGGAGGAGTTCGGAACAGGAGGCAACCTGAAGCACCCTGCAATCCTCGGAGGTGGAAGATGCGTACCAAAAATTTGGAAGGTGTATCTCACACGTACCAATACAGACTATGCCGCAATTTAATTTTTTTTACCCCAAAAGGGTGTAGATTGAATAGCGAAATAGAAAATATGATATAAAAAAGTGTATCTCACACGTACAAACCCAGAATCGGCCCCGATTACAATTTGTTGTACCCTAAAGGCTGGATGAGGAGTAGGAGGAGTTCAGAACAGGAGGCAAACTGAAGCACCCTGCAATCCTCGGCGGTGGAAGATGCGCCCCAAAAATTTGGACGGTTTATCTCACACATACCGATACAGACTATGCCGCAATTTAATTTTTTTTACCCCAAAAGGGTGTAGATTGAATAGCAGAATAGAAAATATGATATAAAAAGGTGTATCTTACACGTACAAACCCAGACTAGGCCCTGATTACAACTTTTTGTACCCTAAAGGCAGGATGAGGAGAGGGAGGAGTTCGGAACATAAGGCAAACTGAAGCACCCTGCAATCCTCGGCGGTGGAAGATGCACCCCAAAAATTTCGAAGGAGTACCTCACACGTACCGATACAGACTATGCCACAATTTAATTTTTTTTACCCCAAAAGGTTGTAGATTGAATAGCAGAATAGAAAATATGATATAAAAAGGTGTATCTCACACGTACAAACCCAGAATAGGCCCCGATTACAATTTGATGTACCCTAAAGGCTGGATGAGGAGTAGGAGGAGTTCGGAACAGGAGGCAAACTGAAGCCCCCTGCAATCCTCGGCGGTGGAAGATGCGCCCCAAAAATTTGGAAGGTGTATCTCACACGTACCGATACAGACTATGCCGCAATTTAATTTTTTTACCCCAATAGGGTGTAGATTGAATAGCAGAATAGAAAATATGATATAAAAAGGTGTATCTCACACGTACAAACCCAGACTAGGCCCCGATTACAATTTTTTGTACCCTAAAGGCAGGATGAGGAGTAGCAGGAGTTCGGAACAGGAGGCAAACTGAAGCACCCTGCAATCCTCGGCGGTGGAAGATGCGCCCCAAAAATTTGGAAGATGTATCTCGCACGTACCGATACAGACTATGCCACAACTTAATTTTTTTACCCCAAAAGGGTGTAGATTTAATAACGGAATAGAAAATATGATATAAAAAGGTGTATCTCACACGTACAAACCCAGACTAGGCCCCGATTACAATTTTTTGTACACTAAAGGCAGGATGAGGAGTAGGAGGAGTTCGGAACAGGAGGCAAACTGAAGCACTCTGCAATCCTCGGCAGGGGAAGATGCGCCCCAAAAATTTGGAAGGTGTATCTCACACGTACCGATACAGACTATGCAGCAATTTAATTTTTTTTACCCCAAAAGGGTGTAGATTGAATAGCAGAATAGAAAATATGATATAAAAAGGTGTATCTCACACGTACAAACCCAGACTAGGCCCCGATTACAATTTTTTGTACCCTAAAGGCAGGATGAGGATGAGGAAGAGGAGAAGGAGGAGTTCGGAACAGGAGGCAAACTGAAGCACCCTGCAATCCTCGGCGCTGTAAGATACACTCAAAAAATTTGAAAGGTGTATCTCACACGTACCGATACAGACTATGCCGCAATTTAATTTTTTTTACCCCAAAAGGGTGTAGATTAAATAGCGGAATAGAAAATATGATATAAAAAGGTGTATCTCACACGTACAAACCAAGACTAGGCCCCGATTAAAATTTTTTGTACCCTAAAGGCAGGATGAGGAGTAGGAGGAGTTCGGAACAGGAGGCAAACTGAAGCACCCTGCAATCCTGGGAGGTGGAAGATGCGCCCCAAAAATTTGGAAGGTGTATCTCACACGTACCAATACAGACTATGCCGCAATTTAATTTTTTTTACCCCAAAAGGGTGTAGATTGAATAGCGGAATAGAAAATATGATATAAAAAAGTGTATCTCACACGTACAAACCCAGAATAGGCCCCGATTACAATTTGTTGTACCCTAAAGGCTGGATGAGGAGTAGGAGGAGTTCGGAACAGGAGGCAAACTGAAGCACCCTGCAATCCTCGGCGGTGGAAGATGCGCCCCAAAAATTTGGAAGGTTTATCTCACACATACCGATACAGACTATGCCGCAATTTAATTTTTTTTACCCCAAAAGGGTGTAGATTGAATAGCAGAATAGAAAATATGATATAAAAAGGTGTATCTCACACGTACAAACCCAGACTAGGCCCTGATTACAACTTTTTGTACCCTAAAGGCAGGATGAGGAGAGGGAGGAGTTCAGAACATAAGGCAAACTGAAGCACCCTGCAATCCTCGGCGGTGGAAGATGCACCCCAAAAATTTCGAAGGAGTACCTCACACGTACCGATACAGACTATGCCACAATTTAATTTTTTTTACCCCAAAAGGTTGTAGATTGAATAGCAGAATAGGAAATATGATATAAAAAGGTGTATCTCTGTAATGTTCCGGTACCTTTGGTACCCTAAATTACACTTTCCACAAGTGTATGCGCCCTACCATTTACTTTTGGAAAGGTGCGCATACACCTTTAAGACTGGAGCTGTCATCACTCAGCGCCGGACTAGATGGCTATTTAAGGCGTCGGCTCTCACTCACATGTGTTCGTTCAAACACCCTTATCTGGATGCTAACCTTGCTTGAAGCTTCCATGCTTGCAAGCTTACTTCGCTGACGGAACCTCGCTGCGCTGATCCCTGTATCCCGCTACTGGATCATCCGCCTCTCCTGAACCACCCTTCGGCTGTATCGCTAATAGTGCTAAGTACCCCGCAGGGGAATTCTCTATAAACTTATACTAAGCTTACACTATCTAGCTCTGCATAGTAGAGACTGTTTATCACATCTGCATAAACTAGATTGCTAGCTCTTGAGACTACTGCTACTTTTCTGCACTGGGTTGATCTCTTTTGTATGTCCACCTGCTATTCTATCATCTGCTATCATACAACATTGTTAAACCTTCCTGCATCCATCTGCTACTGTCTCACCTTCAAGTGTCTATCACCTACCACCTCCACTCAACCTATCCCTCAAACCTTCATCATTGTGTTACCACATATATAAAGTCACTCTAGGAACCAGCTTGCTAATTGTGTGTATTTACTGGCTTAAATAAGACCTTCCACACATGATGAGTCATTGAGGTTGGGAATGGTATCTCAGCATATCTCTTACATGACAACTGACGTGGAACTATTTCTGCAGCTGAAAATCCACACCATATAAGAAACGCAGGAGCGTTACAGATTGAACGAACCTAAAAAATGGATTAAGCAGAAATAGCCACTCAGGTGACACAATTAAAACAGCAAGTATCTGCGTTAATACACGCACTTGCTGAATTAAAAGAAGACAATCAGGCTCTGTCGCAGCAGGTAATTAGACTGACACAACTTACCTCTGCTCAGTCCCCTGAACCCAAGATAAATCCCCCTTTGGTATTTACAGGCGATCACAAAAAATTTCGCGAATTTAAAAACGCATGTGAGTTACTTTTTTTGCTAAAACCTCGTACCTACCTTACTGATCACATTAAGGTTTGTACTATTATTTCTTACCTATCAAGCGATCCTCGAGCCTGGGCAGATTCTCTTTTTGAGAAAAACGACCAGCTTCTCAACTCCTATGCCTTGTTCCTGGCAGAGCTCACTAGCCTATATGATGACCCCAATAGGCAGAGTACTGCTGATCTTCAGTTAAGATCCTTGAAACAAGGAAGGAGGCCTGTGGAAGACTTTGTCGCAGAGTTCAAGAGATGGACCCTTGATTCAGAATGGAATGATGCATCTCTGAAAACCCAATTTAGGCTTGGCCTATCAGAAGCCGTTAAGGACGAGCTCGCCCGAGCGGATCTGCCAAAAACCCTGGATGCATTAATACAACTCAGTATTACCATAGATAGAAGACTACGAGAAAGAAAGGCTGAAAAGATGGGAATGCCATTATCCGTTTCCTCTCGGAGTCTGGCCGTTGACCCCGTTCCTATGGAGATAGGAACCATACGCCCACCGCTATCAACTATGGAAAAAGCCAAAAGACGAAATGAAAATCTCTGCTTGTACTGTGCATCCCCGGATCACAAGATAAACGTCTGTCCCCTAGTCAACAAAAAGAAGGGTGAGTGTTCACATGTCTCTCTAGGAGGATTGACAACTTCATTCACTAACCCCTACATTTCTGTTTTTTTGACATTACAGTGGGACCAGAACAGGATTACTACTAAAGCCATGATTGACACAGGATCTTGTGGAAATTATATGGATATATGTTTTTCTGCTTTAAATAAAATTCCTATTATTTCTAAACTCAAACCTGTCTCAGTAAGTCTTATTACCGGTGTTCCGTTATCCTCTGGTCCGATCACCGATCAGACACAAGCACTTCTAGTCACTATTAACGAGTCTCATAGGGAGACTTCTACCTTCGATTTAATACCATCACCCCACTTTCCCATTGTGTTGGGACTTACCTGGTTGCACACACACCAACCAACCATAGATTGGAAGAAATGGTCCTTGACCTTCCCTTCTTGTTATTGCGAGGAAACGTGTAACCTCCCGTTTTCCGGGAAGATTCTGTCTGTGGTGACAGATGAGATTGCACCACTATGTTATCAGGATCTTTCTGAGGTTTTTCTTGAGAAAAATGCTCAAGCATTACCTCCTCATCGAGACTATGATTGTAGCATTGATCTACTCCCAAATAGCAAATTGCCGTTCGGTCATGTTTATCCTCTTTCACAGGATGAACTTGCCCATCTCAAAACCTATTTGGATGAGAACTTGGAAAAAGGTTTTATTAGACCTTCCACTTCTTCCACAGCAGCAGGACTCTTTTTTGTTTGCAATAAAGATTCAAGTCTCAGACCTATCATCGACTACAGGAAATTGAATGCTATCACAATAAAAGATCGCTATCCTCTACCACTTATCCCTGAGCTCATTGAGCAGGTGCGTGGAGCTACCTATTTTTCAAAATTAGACCTGAAAGGAGCATACAATCTCATTCGAATCCGTGATGGACACGAGTGGAAGACTGCGTTCAGAACTAGATACGGATTGTTCGAGTATCTTGTGATGCCATTCGGCCTATGAAATGCCCCTGCAGTTTTCCAACGATTTATAAACGATATTTTTAAAGACTTACTAGATGTCTGTGTTGTGGTATATCTGGACGATATACTTATATATTCACGGACCCTGTCTGAACACATAAGACATGTAAGACTTGTATTATCGAGATTGCTTGCACATAATCTTTATGTGAAGCTGAAGAAATGCTTGTTCCATAAAGATGAGGTACTCTTTCTAGGCTACATCATATCCAAAACAGGAATCGAGATGGACATGAGTAAAATATCCTGCATTCAGGATTGGCCTACACCAACTACACGCAAGGCACTACAGCGATTCCTGGGATTTTCAAATTTCTACAGGAAGTTCATTAAAAACTTTTCTGCTATTGTGAGACCCCTCACACAGCTCACTAGCATAAAAATACCATTTAAATGGTCAGAAGAAGCAAATAAGGCTTTCCACTTGTTAAAGACAAGGTTTACTTCCGCTCCCATATTACGCCATCCAGACCCATCCCTCCAATACATTCTGGAGGTAGATGCGTCAAACCTGGCAGTAGGAGCAATACTCTCCCAACGACCTACCCCCACTTCCCCACTTCATCCAGTCGCCTTTTTTTCTAAATGCCTGAGCAGTCCCGAGATAAATTACCCCGTGGGTGAGAAGGAACTGCTTGCTATAAAATTGGCTCTGGAGAATTGGCGACATTTACTCGAAGGCACCCAATTACCAATAATTATATACACGGACCATAAAAACCTCCAATATCTTCAGACTAGCAAAACTCTCTCGCATCGACAGGTACGATGGTCACTATTCTTTCTAAGGTTTAACTTCCTAGTGACCTACACACCTGCAGATAAGAACAAAAAGGCGGATGCACTATCACGACTAACTGAAGAAAATTACTTTGAAATTCCTTCCGTTCCTATAATACCTCACAAACGCATTATTGGAGTTGTCCGTTCCTTGAAGGAAGAGGTTCTGCATGGTATAAGGTTGGATTCACCCCCACCACAACTAAATACCGATGCAGAAGGCTTCCTCTACTACAACGACAAACTTTACATACCACCTACCCTACGCACCAAGATCTTGGAATTATCGCATGATGTGCCTATGGCAGGACATATGGGTATGACAAAGACTTTCAATTTGATTTCTCGGCAATTCTGGTGGCCTGACATGAAAACATCTATACAAAAATTCGTCTCTTCATGCAATGTCTGTGCCAGGTCCAAAATTGACACTACGAGACCATCCGGCCTACTATGCAGTCTACCAATACCCCAAACTCCATGGGAGGTTCTGTCATTCGACTTCATCGTAGAATTGCCTCCTTCCAAAGGATTTAATACCATCTTGGTGTCAGTGGACCATCTGACAAAGATGGCACATTTCATTGCTATTCGCAGACTACCTTCGTCCAAACAAACGGCAGAACTCCTGATGAAACATGTCTTCAGATTACATGGTATCCCAAAAACTCTTTTGTCTGACCGTGGATCCCAATTTATTTCTAAATTCTGGCAAGAACTATGTCACATACTACGGATTGAGCGGAAGCTCACTTCTCCTTACCATCCGCAGACCAACGGACAGACTGAAAGAGTCAACCAATGCATCGAGCAGTATTTACGTTGTTACACTTCTTACCAACAGGATGATTGGTTGGATCTTCTCCCCCTGGCAGAATTTGCCTACAACAACGCAACTCACAGTACAACCAAGCAGAGTCCGTTCTACTTGAACTATGGGTTCCATCCCTCTATTCTCCCTCCACGCATCCTTCCTTCAAATAACCCAGTAGCCTCAGACTATCTTTCCCAAATAAAGGATTCTCTGGGTTTACTAAATACTACCATTGCACACGCTCACAGTCAACAAAAGAAGTACTATGATCTTCGTAGAAGACCTTCTCCACAGTATACTATCGGGGACCTCGTTTGGCTCTCAACAAAAAACTTGAGACTGAAGATCCCTAGCAAAAAGCTTGGACCTCTGTTCTTGGGACCTTTCCCAATCAAGAAACTTATTGGAAAAGCTGCAGTGCAGCTTACATTGCCAATGGACCTAAAAATCCATCCCATTTTCCATGTGTCGCTACTAAAACCCCATGTTCCGGACCAAGGAATAAGGCCTAATATTCCACCTCCCCCTCCTGTACAAGTTGAAGGTGGAGAAGAATATGAGATAAAAGAGATTCTGGATTCTCGTATCTACAGAAGAAGACTTCAGTACTTGGTTAGATGGAAGAACTATGGGCCCCAAGACGACACCTGGCTAAACACCTCTGACATACATGCCCCTAGATTAATCCGCAATTTTCATGCGAGATACCCAGACAAACCAGCTCCAGAGTTCTTCAGGAGCAGGCCTTAAAGGGGGGGTATTGTAATGTTCCGGTACCTTTGGTACCCTAAATTACACTTTCCACAAGTGTATGCGCCCTACCATTTACTTTTGGAAAGGTGCGCATACACCTTTAAGACTGGAGCTGTCATCACTCAGCGCCGGACTAGATGGCTATTTAAGGCGTCGGCTCTCACTCACATGTGTTCGTTCAAACACCCTTATCTGGATGCTAACCTTGCTTGAAGCTTCCATGCTTGCAAGCTTACTTCGCTGACGGAACCTCGCTGCGCTGATCCCTGTATCCCGCTACTGGATCATCCGCCTCTCCTGAACCACCCTTCGGCTGTATCGCTAATAGTGCTAAGTACCCCGCAGGGGAATTCTCTATAAACTTATACTAAGCTTACACTATCTAGCTCTGCATAGTAGAGACTGTTTATCACATCTGCATAAACTAGATTGCTAGCTCTTGAGACTACTGCTACTTTTCTGCACTGGGTTGATCTCTTTTGTATGTCCACCTGCTATTCTATCATCTGCTATCATACAACATTGTTAAACCTTCCTGCATCCATCTGCTACTGTCTCACCTTCAAGTGTCTATCACCTACCACCTCCACTCAACCTATCCCTCAAACCTTCATCATTGTGTTACCACATATATAAAGTCACTCTAGGAACCAGCTTGCTAATTGTGTGTATTTACTGGCTGAAATAAGACCTTCCACACATGATGAGTCATTGAGGTTGGGAATGGTATCTCAGCATATCTCTTACATGACAACTGACGTGGAACTATTTCTGCAGCTGAAAATCCACACCATATAAGAAACGCAGGAGCGTTACAATTAGTGTTGAGCGAACACGGACTGTATTATTCGTGTTCGTACCGAATAATTGGATTTTTTGTACCCGAACACGGACACGGACACTTTACTGTATGTTCGGGTAAAAATCCGTGTTCGGTCGTTTTATTTCCGGGTTTTGCATGCTTTGGCGCTCTTTTCATGGCGGGCTTTCAACAGCCAATCAACAATCGTTTAACTGGTGTGCCTTAAGCCATCCCAGCCATGCCTGCAAATGTCTCAGTAGCTGTGATTGGCCATCTGAAGCATGTGACCAAGTCTTTATAAGTTCGAGGCAGCCGCAGCGGCGTCATTATGCTGCTTAGATTCAGGGACAGAGCACACATCAACGTGCTGGCTGCTGATTAGGGAAAGATAGGCAGGAAAAAACCATTTGTGTCCGGATAGAATTGAGGGACAGGTCGGAGTGTTTAGGCAGGGCGAGTTGTAGGCATTTTAGGGATAGAGTCTGCTGAATTATAGGGTCAGTGTCTTCTACAAACTACAATCGATATTGCTGTGTGGGGGGTGGGGTCTGCACTCAATCCTGATCTACGATCTCTTCTCAATCCTGTTAGGGACAGAGTCTGCTGAATTTTAGGGAAACTGTGTTCTACAAACTACAATCGATATTGCTGTGTGGTGTGGGATTGGAGATAGGCAGGTGTCAGTGATCCACATCCATTTTTCTGTGTGTGAGCTGCAGTGAACACAATCTTTTTGGGCTGCAGTGAACACAATCTTTTTGGGCTGCAGTGAACACAATCTTTTTGGGCTGCAGTGAACACAATCTTTTTGGGGTGCAGTGAACAAAATCTTTTTGGGGTGCAGTGAACACAATCCTTTTTGGTGTGCAGTGAACACAATCTTTGTGGGGTGCAGTGAACAAAATCCTTTGTGGGGTGCAGTGAACACAATCTTTTTGGGGTGCAGTGAACAAAATCCTTTTTGGGGTGCAGTGAACAACATCCTTTTTGGGGTGCAGTGAACACAATCTTTTTGGGGTGCAGTGAACAAAATCCTTTGTGGGGTGCAGTGAACACAATCTTTTTGGGGTGCAGTGAACACAATCTTTTTGGGGTGGAGTGAACAACATCCTTTTTGGGGTGCAGTGAACAAAATCCTTTTTGGGGTGCAGTGAACAAAATCATTTTTGGGGTGCAGTGAACACAATCTTTTTGGGGTGCAGTGAACACAATCTTTGTGGGGTGCAGTGAACACAATCTTTTTGGGGTGGAGTGAACAACATCCTTTTTGGGGTGCAGTGAACAACATCCTTTTTGGGGTGCAGTGAACACAATCTTTTTGGGGTGCAGTGAACACAATCTTTGTGGGGTACAGTGAACAGAATCTTTGTGGGGTGCAGTGAACACAATCTTTGGGGGGTACAGTGAACACAATCTTTGTGAGGTGCAGTGAACACAATCTTTGTGGGGTGCAGTGAACACAATCATTGTGGGGTGCAGTGAACTCAATCTTTGTGGGGTACAGTGAACACAATCTCATACTTCTGAAGGTTTGAGGGTGCTGCCTGTTCCATACTCCCCCTACTCCTCATCTAGCCTTTTAGGGGTACAAACAATAGTAATTGGGGCCTAGTGTGGTTGTGTACGTGTGATATACATACACTTTTTTGGGATCATATTTTCTATTCCGCTATTTAATCAAAAACCTTTGGGGATCAGTTAAATTGGGGGATAGTCTGTGTTGGTACGTGTGAGAGAGATCCACCTTTCCAAGTTGTTGGGGTTCATCTCATACTTCTGAAGGTTTGAGGGTGCTGCCTGTTCCATACTCCCCCTACTCCTAGCCTTTTAGGGGTACAAACAATAGTAATTGGGGCCTAGTGTGGTTGTGTACGTGTGATATACATACACTTTTTTGGGATCATATTTTCTATTCCGCTATTTAATCAAAAACCTTTGGGGATCAGTTAAATTGGGGGATAGTCTGTGTTGGTACGTGTGAGAGAGATCCACCTTTCCAAGTTGTTGGGGTTCATCTCATACTTCTGAAGGTTTGAGGGTGCTGCCTGTTCCATACTCCCCCTACTCCTAGCCTTTTAGGGGTACAAACAATAGTAATTGGGGCCTAGTGTGGTTGTGTACGTGTGATATACATACACTTTTTTGGGATCATATTTTCTATTCCGCTATTTAATCAAAAACCTTTGGGGATCAGTTAAATTGGGGGATAGTCTGTGTTGGTACGTGTGAGAGAGATCCACCTTTCCAAGTTGTTGGGGTTCATCTCATACTTCTGAAGGTTTGAGGGTGCTGCCTGTTCCATACTCCCCCTACTCCTAGCCTTTTAGGGGTACAAACAATAGTAATTGGGGCCTAGTGTGGTTGTGTACGTGTGATATACATACACTTTTTTGGGATCATATTTTCTATTCCGCTATTTAATCAAAAACCTTTGGGGATCAGTTAAATTGGGGGATAGTCTGTGTTGGTACGTGTGAGAGAGATCCACCTTTCCAAGTTGTTGGGGTTCATCTCATACTTCTGAAGGTTTGAGGGTGCTGCCTGTTCCATACTCCCCCTACTCCTAGCCTTTTAGGGGTACAAACAATAGTAATTGGGGCCTAGTGTGGTTGTGTACGTGTGATATACATACACTTTTTTTGGATCATATTTTCTATTCCGCTATTTAATCAAAAACCTTTGGGGATCAGTTAAATTGGGGGATAGTCTGTGTTGGTACGTGTGAGAGAGATCCACCTTTCCAAGTTGTTGGGGTTCATCTCATACTTCTGAAGGTTTGAGGGTGCTGCCTGTTCCATACTCCCCCTACTCCTAGCCTTTTAGGGGTACAAACAATAGTAATTGGGGCCTAGTGTGGTTGTGTACGTGTGATATACATACACTTTTTTGGGATCATATTTTCTATTCCGCTATTTAATCAAAAACCTTTGGGGATCAGTTAAATTGGGGGATAGTCTGTGTTGGTACGTGTGAGAGAGATCCACCTTTCCAAGTTGTTGGGGTTCATCTCATACTTCTGAAGGTTTGAGGGTGCTGCCTGTTCCATCCCCCCCTACTCCTCATCTAGCCTTTTAGGGGTACAAACAATAGTAATTGGGGCCTAGTGTGGTTGTGTACGTGTGATATACATACACTTTTTTTGGATCATATTTTCTATTCCGCTATTTAATCAAAAACCTTTGGGGATCAGTTAAATTGGGGGATAGTCTGTGTCGGTACGTGTGAGAGAGATCCACCTTTCCAAGTTGTTGGGGTTCATCTCATACTTCTGAAGGTTTGAGGGTGCTGCCTGTTCCATACCCCCCCTACTCCTCATCTAGCCTTTTAGGGGTACAAACAATAGTAATTGGGGCCTAGTGTGGTTGTGTACGTGCGAGATACATACACTTTTTTTGATCATATTTCCTATTCCGCTATTCAATAAAAACCTTTGAGGATCAATTGAATTGCGGGATAGTCTGTGTCGGTACGTGTGAGAGAGATCCACCTTTCCAAGTTGTTGGGGTTCATCTCATACTTCTGAAGGTTTGAGGGTGCTGCCTGTTCCATACTCCCCCTACTCCTCATCTAGCCTTTTAGGGGTACAAACAATAGTAATTGGGGCCCAGTGTGGTTGTGTACGTGTGATATACATACACTTTTTTGGGATCATATTTTCTATTCCGCTATTTAATCAAAAACCTTTGGGGATCAGTTAAATTGGGGGATAGTCTGTGTCGGTACGTGTGAGAGAGATCCACCTTTCCAAGTTGTTGGGGTTCATCTCATACTTCTGAAGGTTTGAGGGTGCTGCCTGTTCCATACCCCCCCTACTCCTCATCTAGCCTTTTAGGGGTACAAACAATAGTAATTGGGGCCTAGTGTGGTTGTGTACGTGCGAGATACATACACTTTTTTTGATCATATTTCCTATTCCGCTATTCAATAAAAACCTTTGAGGATCAATTGAATTGCGGGATAGTCTGTGTCGGTACGTGTGAGAGAGATCCACCTTTCCAAGTTGTTGGGGTTCATCTCATACTTCTGAAGGTTTGAGGGTGCTGCCTGTTCCATACTCCCCCTACTCCTCATCTAGCCTTTTAGGGGTACAAACAATAGTAATTGGGGCCTAGTGTGGTTGTGTACGTGTGATATACATACACTTTTTTTGGATCATATTTTCTATTCCGCTATTTAATCAAAAACCTTTGGGGATCAGTTAAATTGGGGGATAGTCTGTGTTGGTACGTGTGAGAGAGATCCACCTTTCCAAGTTGTTGGGGTTCATCTCATACTTCTGAAGGTTTGAGGGTGCTGCCTGTTCCATACTCCCCCTACTCCTCATCTAGCCTTTTAGGGGTACAAACAATAGTAATTGGGGCCCAGTGTGGTTGTGTACGTGTGATATACATCCACTTTTTTGGGATCATATTTTCTATTCCGCTATTTAATCAAAAACCTTTGGGGATCAGTTAAATTGGGGGATAGTCTGTGTCGGTACGTGTGAGAGAGATCCACCTTTCCAAGTTGTTGGGGTTCATCTCATACTTCTGAAGGTTTGAGGGTGCTGCCTGTTCCATACCCCCCCTACTCCTCATCTAGCCTTTTAGGGGTACAAACAATAGTAATTGGGGCCTAGTGTGGTTGTGTACGTGTGATATACATACACTTTTTTTGGATCATATTTTCTATTCCGCTATTTAATCAAAAACCTTTGGGGATCAGTTAAATTGGGGGATAGTCTGTGTCGGTACGTGTGAGAGAGATCCACCTTTCCAAGTTGTTGGGGTTCATCTCATACTTCTGAAGGTTTGAGGGTGCTGCCTGTTCCATACCCCCCCTACTCCTCATCTAGCCTTTTAGGGGTACAAACAATAGTAATTGGGGCCTAGTGTGGTTGTGTACGTGCGAGATACATACACTTTTTTTGATCATATTTCCTATTCCGCTATTCAATAAAAACCTTTGAGGATCAATTGAATTGCGGGATAGTCTGTGTCGGTACGTGTGAGAGAGATCCACCTTTCCAAGTTGTTGGGGTTCATCTCATACTTCTGAAGGTTTGAGGGTGCTGCCTGTTCCATACTCCCCCTACTCCTCATCTAGCCTTTTAGGGGTACAAACAATAGTAATTGGGGCCCAGTGTGGTTGTGTACGTGTGATATACATACACTTTTTTTGGATCATATTTTCTATTCCGCTATTTAATTTAACTGGGCCTCCATGCGAGACCTGTGTGCCTTGTTGCGCTGTTTTGAGTACTCCACCAACATGGCCAGTGGCAATGACGCCGTTCTCAGCTTAACTATCCCACTTCTATGCCTCCTTGAAAAAACAATTCGGGCGATGATGGAAGAGGATGTGGCACAGGATGAGGAGGAGGAGGAGGATGAAGAGGTAACATTTCCAAGGCTTTCAGGGCAGTCATTCGCAAGGGGCTCCGAGGGTGGGTTCCTGCACACGCAAACGCCAGGGACGCAATTGTCCAGCAGGGGCACAGTTCTGGAGGATGAGGAGGATGAGGAGGAGGAGGAGCTGGAGGAGGAGATGGAACCATGTTCACAGCAGGGTGGCACCCAGGCCAGCTCATGGCCATCACTGGTGCGTGGCTGGGGGGATACAGAGGACACGGACGATACACCTCCCACAGAGGACAGCCTTTCGTTGCCTCTGGGCAGCCTGGCACACATGAGCGATTACATGCTGCAGTGTCTCCACAACGACCGCCGAGTTGCCCACATTCTAACTTGTGCTGATTACTGGGTGGCCACGCTGCTGGATCCCCGTTACAAGGACAACGTACCGTCCTTAATTCACTCACTGGAGCGCGATCGCAAGATGCGCGAGTACAAGCGCACGCTGGTAGACGCCATGCTGCTGGCATTCCCATCTGACAGCGGGGCCACAGTGGAAGCACAAGGCAGAGGAGGAGGAGGAGGAGGTCGCCAACGCAACCAGGGCACCGCCAGCACCTCAGAAGGCAGGGTTAGCATGGCCGAAATGTGGAAAAGCTTTGTCAGCACGCCACAACAAACAGCAGCACCAGCAGCTCAGATGGAACGTCTTAGCAGGAGGCAGCATTTTACCAACATGGTGGAGCAGTATGTGTGCACACGCCTACATGTAGTGAATGACGGGTCTGCCCCCTTCAACTTCTGGGTCTCCAAATTGGGCACATGGCTTGAGCTTGCCCTTTACGCCTTGGAGGTGCTGGCGTGCCCTGCAGCCAGTGTATTATCTGAACGGGTATTTAGCACGGCTGGGGGCGTTATAACAGACAAGCGCAGCCGCCTGTCCAGAGACAATGTGGACAAGCTCACGTTCATTAAAATGAACCAGGCATGGATCCCACGGGACTTTTCCGTACCTTATGCAGAATAGCAATGGATACCGACCTTACCCACCCATTGTTCCATTTTTGCTCTTTCTCACTCTTTTGGGGTGTACCCTCATTTAAAATTTTTGAAAAGAAGCAGTGTTGGCTACCTCGTCCTCCTCCTCAGGGCCAGATTAATGTAGGGGCTATTGGAGCTGCAGCTCCAGGCCCCTACCTTTTATATAGGCCCCGGGTTGGCCATATTCACTGTTACCGCTCTTCTGTCACTTGTAAACACAGAAGTCTGGCTTCTATGCTCGCTTCCCCAGGCAGCACCCTCAGAACCTCCCCACACAGCGTGAAGGCCGGACAAGGAGGGACAGTTGGCGATGCATGGATGTGTTTATGGGCTTCAGAGACAGCATCCCATGTTGAATTAGGCATGCATGGCTGCACCCTTCCTCCTCTGGGTGCATGGCAAGGCACGGCCCTTAAGGCCCTTCAAAATCCTCAGCACCAAGCCCATGATGCTGTTAATCCGGCCCTGGTCCTCCTCCACCGCCGCTTCCACCTACACCGCCCATAGGTGTGCGCAGCCTATTGCATTAAGGTGTGCACCCCAAAGTTGAAATACACATGCATGTGTTTGCCAGCAGGGAGAGTAATGTATCGGGGCCATGTACCTGTAGGCAAGGAGAAATAGAGCAGAGCAGGTCCCAGGGAGATCTTTCCCATCTCCTCACTGGCAATGCTATGTGCCCTAGGTGATTAGGGTGTGCCCAGGCACACCCAGCACACCCTGTGCGCACGCCTATGTCACCGCCACATCCACCATCACCTCAACCTCCCTCCTACTCCATATGGGCCTCGTCCTTCAGAGATGAAGAAGAACATTGTTTTATTTTTCTGTTTTTTTTTGTTGTTTTAAGTTATTTCCCTATCCACATTTGTTTGCAGAGCACTTGCCATGCTCTTAATTACGTTTTGCTGCCATTTGCAGCACTCTAGCCCTTTCCTTTGGTGTTTTAGAGCCATTTTAGTGCCTTAAAGTTCGGGTCCCCATTGACTTCAATGGGGTTCGGTGTCCGGGAAAAGTTCGGTAAAAGTCCGGGACACGGACCCGGACTTTTTTTTAAAGTTCGGCCGAACCCGTCGAACACGGACATCTAGGTGTTCGCTCAACCCTAGTTACAATCTCACACGTACAAACCCAGAATAGGCCCCGATTACAATTTGTTGTACCCTAAAGGCTGGATGAGGAGTAGGAGGAGTTCGGAACAGGAGGCAAACTGAAGCACCCTGCAATCCTCGGCGGTGGAAGATGCGCCCCAAAAATTTGGAAGGAGTACCTCACACGTACCGATACAGACTATGCCACAATTTCATTTTTTTTACCCCAAAAGGTTGTAGATTGAATAGCAGAATAGAAAATATGATATAAAAAGGTGTATCTCACACGTACAAACCCAGAATAGGCCCCGATTACAATTTGTTGTACCCTAAAGGCTGAATGAGGAGTAGGGGGAGTTCGGAACAGGAGGCAAACTGAAGCACCCTGCAATCCTCGGCGGTGGAAGATGCGCCCCCAAAAATTTGGAAGGTGTATCTCACACGTACAAACCCAGACTAGGCCCCGATTTCAATTTTTTGTACCCTAAAGGCAGGATGAGGATGAGGAAGAGGTGTAGGAGGAGTTCGGAACAGGAGGCAAACTGAAGCACCCTGCAATCCTCGGCGCTGTAAGATGCGCTCAAAAAATTTGAAAGGTGTATCTCACACGTACCGATACAGACTATGCCGCAATTTAATTTTTTTTTACCCCAAAAGGGTGTAGATTGAATAGCGGAATAGAAAATATGATATAAAAAAGTGTATCTCACACGTACAAACCCAGACTAGGCCCCGATTACAATTTGTTGTACCCTAAAGGCTGGATGAGGAGTAGGAAGAGTTCGAACAGGAGGCAAACTGAAGCACCCTGCAATCCTCGGTGGTGGAAGATGCGCCCCAAAAATTTGGAAGGTGTATCTCACACGTACCAATACAGACTATGCCACAATTTAATTCTTTTTACCCCAAAAGGGTGTAGATTGAATAGCAGAATAGAAAATATGATATAAAAAGGTGTATCTCACACGTACAAACCCAGACTAGGCCCCGATTACAATTTTTTGTACCCTAAAGGCAGGATGAGGAGTAGCAGGAGTTCGGAACAGGAGGCAAACTGAAGCATCCTGCAATCCTCGGCGGTGGAAGATGCGCCCCAAAAATTTGGAAGGTGTATCTCACACGTACCGATACAGACTATGCCACAATTTAATTTTTTTTACCCCAAAAGGGTGTAGATTGAATAGCAGAATAGAAAATATGATATAAAAAGGTGTATCTCACACGTACAAACCCAGAATAGGCCCCGATTACAATTTGTTGTACCCTAAAGGCTGGATGAGGAGTAGGAGGAGTTCGGAACATGAGGCAAACTGAAGCACCCTGCAATCCTCGGCGGTGGAAGATGCGCCCCAAAAATTTGGAAGGTTTATCTCACACATACCGATACAGACTATGCCGCAATTTAATTTTTTTTACCCCAAAAGGGTGTAGATTGAATAGCGGAATAGAAAATATGATATAAAAAGGTGTATCTCACACATACAAACCCAGACTAGGCCCCGATTACAACTTTTTGTACCCTAAAGGCAGGATGAGGAGAGGGAGGAGTTCGGAACATAAGGCAAACTGAAGCACCCTGCAATCCTCGGCGGTGGAAGATGCACCCCAAAAATTTGGAAGGAGTACCTCACACGTACCGATACAGACTATGCCACAATTTAATTTTTTTTACCCCAAAAGGGTGTAGATTTAAGAACGGAATAGAAAATATGATACAAACAGGTGTATCTCACACGTACAAACCCAGACTAGGCCCCGATTACAATTTTTTGTACACTAAAGGCAGGATGACGAGTAGGAGGAGTTCGGAACAGGAGGCAAACTGAAGCAGCCTGCAATCCTCGGCGGTGGAAGATGCGCCCCAAAAATTTGGAAGGTGTATCTCACATGTACCGATACAGACTATGCCGCAATTTTATTTTTTTTACCCCGAAAGGGTGTAGATTGAATAGCAGAATAGAAAATATGATATAAAAAGGTGTATCTCACACGTACAAACCCAGACTAGGCCCCGATTACAATTTTTTGTACCCTAAAGGCAGGATGAGGATGAGGAAGAGGAGTAGGAGGAGTTCGGAACAGGAGGCAAACTGAAGCACCCTGCAATCCTCGGCGCTGTAAGATGCGCTCAAAAAATTTGAAAGGTGTATCTCACACGTACCGATACAGACTATGCCGCAATTTAATTTTTTTTACCCCAAAAGGGTGTAGATTGAATAGCGGAATAGAAAATATGATATAAAAAGGTGTATCTCACACGACAAACCCAGACTAGGCCCCGATTACAATTTTTTGTACCCTAAAGGCAGGATGAGGAGTAGGAGGAGTTTGGAACAGGAGGCAAACTGAAGCACCCTGCAATCCTCGGAGGTGGAAGATGCGCCCCAAAAATTTGAAAGGTGTATCTCACACGTACCGATACAGACTATGCCGCAATTTATTTTTTTTTACCCCAAAAGGGTGTAGATTGAATAGCGGAATAGAAAATATGATATAAAAAGGTGTATATCACACGACAAACCCAGACTAGGCCCCGATTACAATTTTTTGTGCCCTAAAGGCTGGATGAGGAGTAGGAAGAGTTCGGAACAGGAGGCAAACTGAAGCACCCTGCAATCCTCGGCGGTGGAATATACGCCCCAAAAATTTGGAAGGTGTATCTCACACGTACCAATACAGACTATGCCGCAATTTAATTTTTTTTACCCCAAAAGGGTGTAGATTGAATAGCGGAATAGAAAATATGATATAAAAAAGTGTATCTCACACGTACAAACCCAGACTAGGCCCCGATTACAATTTGTTGTACCCTAAAGGCTGGATGAGGAGTAGGAAGAGTTCGGAACAGGAGGCAAACTGAAGCACCCTGCAATCCTCGGCGGTGGAAGATGCGCCCCAAAAATTTGGAAGGTGTATCTCACACGTACCAATACAGACTATGCCGCAATTTAATTTTTTTTACCCCAAAAGGGTATAGATTGAATAGCGGAATAGAAAATATGATATAAAAAAGTGTATCTCACACGTACAAACCCAGTCTAGGCCCCCGATTACAATTTGTTGTACCCTAAAGGCTGGATGAGGAGTAGGAAGAGTTCGGAACAGGAGGCAAACTGAAGCACCCTGCAATCCTCGGCGGTGGAAGATGCACCCCAAAAATTTGGAAGGTGTATCTCACACGTACCAATACAGACTATGCCGCAATTTAATTTTTTTTACCCCAAAAGGGTGTAGATTGAACAGCGGAATAGAAAATATGATATAAAAAAGTGTATCTCACACGTACAAACCCAGACTAGGCCCCGATTACAATTTGTTGTACCCTAAAGGCTGGATGAGGAGTAGGAAGAGTTCAGAACAGGAGGCAAACTGAAGCACCCTGCAATCCTCGGCGGTGGAAGATGCGCCCCAAAAATTTGGAAGGTGTATCTCACACGTACCAATACAGACTATGCCGCAATTTAATTTTTTTTACCCCAAAAGGGTATAGATTGAATAGCGGAATAGAAAATATGATATAAAAAAGTGTATCTCACACGTACAAACCCAGTCTAGGCCCCCGATTACAATTTGTTGTACCCTAAAGGCTGGATGAGGAGTAGGAAGAGTTCGGAACAGGAGGCAAACTGAAGCACCCTGCAATCCTCGGCGGTGGAAGATGCGCCCCAAAAATTTGGAAGGTGTATCTCACACGTACCAATACAGACTATGCCGCAATTTAATTTTTTTTACCCCAAAAGGGTGTAGATTGAATAGCGGAATAGAAAATATGATATAAAAAAGTGTATCTCACACATACAAACCCAGACTAGGCCCCGATTACAATTTGTTATACCCTAAAGCCTGGATGAGGAGTAGGAGGAGTTCGGAACAGGAGTCAAACTGAAGCACCCTGCAATCCTCGGCGGTGGAAAATGCGCCCCAAAAATTTGGAAGGTGTATCTCACACGTACCGATACAGACTATGCCGCAATTTAATTTTTTTACCCCAAAAGTGTGTAGATTGAATAGCGGAATAGAAAATATAGTATAAAAAGGTGTATCTCACACGTACAAACCCAGACTAGGCCTCGATTACAATTTTTTGTACCCTAAAGGCAGGATGAGGAGTAGGAGGAGTTCGAAACAGGAGGCAAACTGAAGCACCCTGCAATCCTCGGCGGTGGAAGATGCGCCCCAAAAATTTGGAAGGTGTATCTCATACGTACCAATACAGACTATGCCGCAATTTAATTTTTTTTACCCCAAAAGGGTGTAGATTGAATAGCGGAATAGAAAATATGATATAAAAAAGTGTATCTCACACATACAAACCCAGACTAGGCCCCGATTACAATTTGTTGTACCCTAAAGCCTGGATGAGGAGTAGGAGGAGTTCGGAACAGGAGGCAAACTGAAGCACCCTGCAATCCTCGGCGGTGGAAGATGCACCCCAAAAATTTGGAAGGTTTATCTTACACAAACCCATACACACTATGCCGCAATTTAATTTTTTTTACCCCAAAAGGGTGTAGATTGAATAGCGGAATAGAAAATATGATATAAAAAAGTGTATCTCACACATACAAACCCAGACTAGGCCCCGATTACAATTTGTTGTACCCTAAAGCCTGGATGAGGAGTAGGAGGAGTTCGGAACAGGAGGCAAACTGAAGCACCCTGCAATCCTCGGCGGTGGAAGATGCGCCCCAAAAATTTGGAAGGTGTATCTCACACGTACCGATACAGACTATGCCGCAATTTAATTTTTTTACCCCAAAAGTGTGTAGATTGAATAGCGGAATAGAAAATATAATATAAAAAGGTGTATCTCACACGTACAAACCCAGACTAGGCCTCGATTACAATTTTTTGTACCCTAAAGGCAGGATGAGGAGTAGGAGGAGTTCGGAACAGGAGGCAAACTGAAGCACCCTGCAATCCTCGGCGGTGGAAGATGCGCCCCAAAAATTTGGAAGGTGTATCTCATACGTACCGATACAGACTATGCCGCAACTTAATTTTTTTCACCCCAAAAGGGTGTAGATTTAAGAACGGAATAGAAAATATGATACAAAAAGGTGTATCTCACACGTACAAACCCAGACTAGGCCCCGATTACAATTTTTTGTACACTAAAGGCAGGATGACGGGTAGGAAGAGTTCGGAACAGGAGGCAAACTGAAGCAGCCTGCAATCCTCGGCGGTGGAAGATGCGCCCCAAAAATTTGGAAGGTGTATCTCACACGTACCGATACAGACTATGCCGAAATTTTATTTTTTTTACCCCGAAAGGGTGTAGATTGAATAGCAGAATAGAAAATATGATATAAAAAGGTGTATCTCACACGTACAAACCCAGACTAGGCCCCAATTACAATTTTTTGTACCCTAAAGGCAGGATGAGGATGAGGAAGAGGAGTAGGATAAGTTCGGAACAGGAGGCAAACTGAAGCACCCTGCAATCCTCGGCGCTTAAAGATGCGCTCAAAAAATTTGAAAGGTGTATCTCACACGTACCGATACAGACTATGCCGCAATTTAATTTTTTTTACCCTAAAAGGGTGTAGATTGAATAGCGGAATAGAAAATATGATATAAAAAGGTGTATCTCACACGACAAACCCAGACTAGGCCCCGATTACAATTTTTTGTACCCTAAAGGCAGGATGAGGAGTAGGAGGAGTTTGGAACAGGAGGCAAACTGAAGCACCCTGCAATCCTCGGAGGTGGAAGATGCGCCCCAAAAATTTGAAAGGTGTATCTCACACGTACCGATACAGACTATGCCGCAATTTATTTTTTTTTACCCCAAAAGGGTGTAGATTGAATAGCGGAATAGAAAATATGATATAAAAAGATGTATCTCACACGACAAACCCAGACTAGGCCCCGATTACAATTTGTTGTACCCTAAAGGCTGGATGAGGAGTAGGAAGAGTTCGGAACAGGAGGCAAACTGAAGCACCCTGCAATCCTCGGCGGTGGAAGATGCGCCCCAAAAATTTGGAAGGTGTATCTCACACGTACCAATACAGACTATGCCGCAATTTAATTTTTTTTACCCCAAAAGGGTGTAGATTGAATAGCGGAATAGAAAATATGATATAAAAAAGTGTATCTCACACGTACAAACCCAGACTAGGCCCCGATTACAATTTGTTGTACCCTAAAGGCTGGATGAGGAGTAGGAAGAGTTCGGAACAGGAGGCAAACTGAAGCACCCTGCAATCCTCGGCGGTGGAAGATGCGCCCCAAAAATTTGGAAGGTGTATCTCACACGTACCAATACAGACTATGCCGCAATTTAATTTTTTTTACCCCAAAAGGGTATAGATTGAATAGCGGAATAGAAAATATGATATAAAAAAGTGTATCTCACACGTACAAACCCAGTCTAGGCCCCCGATTACAATTTGTTGTACCCTAAAGGCTGGATGAGGAGTAGGAAGAGTTCGGAACAGGAGGCAAACTGAAGCACCCTGCAATCCTCGGCGGTGGAAGATGCGCCCCAAAAATTTGGAAGGTGTATCTCACACGTACCAATACAGACTATGCCGCAATTTAATTTTTTTTACCCCAAAAGGGTGTAGATTGAACAGCGGAATAGAATATATGATATAAAAAAGTGTATCTCACACGTACAAACCCAGACTAGGCCCCGATTACAATTTGTTGTACCCTAAAGGCTGGATGAGGAGTAGGAAGAGTTCGGAACAGGAGGCAAACTGAAGCAGCCTGCAATCCTCGGCGTTGGAAGATGCGCCCCAAAAATTTGGAAGGTGTATCTCACACGTACCGATACAGACTATGCCGAAATTTTATTTTTTTTACCCCGAAAGGGTGTAGATTGAATAGCAGAATAGAAAATATGATATAAAAAGGTGTATCTCACACGTACAAACCCAGACTAGGCCCCAATTACAATTTTTTGTACCCTAAAGGCAGGATGAGGATGAGGAAGAGGAGTAGGATAAGTTCGGAACAGGAGGCAAACTGAAGCACCCTGCAATCCTCGGCGCTTAAAGATGCGCTCAAAAAATTTGAAAGGTGTATCTCACACGTACCGATACAGACTATGCCGCAATTTAATTTTTTTTACCCCAAAAGGGTGTAGATTGAATAGCGGAATAGAAAATATGATATAAAAAGGTGTATCTCACACGACAAACCCAGACTAGGCCCCGATTACAATTTTTTGTACCCTAAAGGCAGGATGAGGAGTAGGAGGAGTTTGGAACAGGAGGCAAACTGAAGCACCCTGCAATCCTCGGAGGTGGAAGATGCGCCCCAAAAATTTGAAAGGTGTATCTCACACGTACCGATACAGACTATGCCGCAATTTATTTTTTTTTACCCCAAAAGGGTGTAGATTGAATAGCGGAATAGAAAATATGATATAAAAAGATGTATCTCACACGACAAACCCAGACTAGGCCCCGATTACAATTTGTTGTACCCTAAAGGCTGGATGAGGAGTAGGAAGAGTTCGGAACAGGAGGCAAACTGAAGCACCCTGCAATCCTCGGCGGTGGAAGATGCGCCCCAAAAATTTGGAAGGTGTATCTCACACGTACCAATACAGACTATGCCGCAATTTAATTTTTTTTACCCCAAAAGGGTGTAGATTGAATAGCGGAATAGAAAATATGATATAAAAAAGTGTATCTCACACGTACAAACCCAGACTAGGCCCCGATTACAATTTGTTGTACCCTAAAGGCTGGATGAGGAGTAGGAAGAGTTCGGAACAGGAGGCAAACTGAAGCACCCTGCAATCCTCGGCGGTGGAAGATGCGCCCCAAAAATTTGGAAGGTGTATCTCACACGTACCAATACAGACTATGCCGCAATTTAATTTTTTTTACCCCAAAAGGGTATAGATTGAATAGCGGAATAGAAAATATGATATAAAAAAGTGTATCTCACACGTACAAACCCAGTCTAGGCCCCCGATTACAATTTGTTGTACCCTAAAGGCTGGATGAGGAGTAGGAAGAGTTCGGAACAGGAGGCAAACTGAAGCACCCTGCAATCCTCGGCGGTGGAAGATGCGCCCCAAAAATTTGGAAGGTGTATCTCACACGTACCAATACAGACTATGCCGCAATTTAATTTTTTTTTACCCCAAAAGGGTGTAGATTGAACAGCGGAATAGAATATATGATATAAAAAAGTGTATCTCACACGTACAAACCCAGACTAGGCCCCGATTACAATTTGTTGTACCCTAAAGGCTGGATGAGGAGTAGGAAGAGTTCGGAACAGGAGGCAAACTGAAGCACCCTGCAATCCTCGGCGGTGGAAGATGCGCCCCAAAAATTTGGAAGGTGTATCTCACACGTACCAATACAGACTATGCCGCAATTTAATTTTTTTTACCCCAAAAGGGTATAGATTGAATAGCGGAATAGAAAATATGATATAAAAAAGTGTATCTCACACGTACAAACCCAGTCTAGGCCCCCGATTACAATTTGTTGTACCCTAAAGGCTGGATGAGGAGTAGGAAGAGTTCGGAACAGGAGGCAAACTGAAGCACCCTGCAATCCTCGGCGGTGGAAGATGCGCCCCAAAAATTTGGAAGGTGTATCTCACACGTACCAATACAGACTATGCCGCAATTTAATTTTTTTTACCCCAAAAGGGTGTAGATTGAATAGCGGAATAGAAAATATGATATAAAAAAGTGTATCTCACACGTACAAACCCAGACTAGGCCCCGATTACAATTTGTTGTACCCTAAAGGCTGGATGAGGAGTAGGAAGAGTTCGGAACAGGAGGCAAACTGAAGCACCCTGCAATCCTCGGCGGTGGAAGATGCACCCCAAAAATTTGGAAGGTTTATCTTACACAAACCCACACAGTCTATGCCGCAATTTAATTTTTTTACCCCAAAAGGGTGTAGATTGAATAGCGGAATAGAAAATATGATATAAAAAAGTGTATCTCACACATACAAACCCAGACTAGGCCCCGATTACAATTTGTTGTACCCTAAAGCCTGGATGAGGAGTAGGAGGAGTTCGGAACAGGAGGCAAACCGAAGCACCCTGCAATCCTCGGCGGTGGAAAATGCGCCCCAAAAATTTGGAAGGTGTATCTCACACGTACCGATACAGACTATGCCGCAATTTAATTTTTTTACCCCAAAAGTGTGTAGATTGAATAGCGGAATAGAAAATATAATATAAAAAGGTGTATCTCACACGTACAAACCCAGACTAGGCCTCGATTACAATTTTTTGTACCCTAAAGGCAGGATGAGGAGTAGGAGGAGTTCGAAACAGGAGGCAAACTGAAGCACCCTGCAATCCTCGGCGGTGGAAGATGCGCCCCAAAAATTTGGAAGGTGTATCTCATACGTACCAATACAGACTATGCCGCAATTTAAATTGTTTTTTACCCCAAAAGGGTGTAGATTGAATAGCGGAATAGAAAATATGATATAAAAAAGTGTATCTCACACATACAAACCCAGACTAGGCCCCGATTACAATTTGTTGTACCCTAAAGCCTGGATGAGGAGTAGGAGGAGTTCGGAACAGGAGGCAAACTGAAGCACCCTGCAATCCTCGGCGGTGGAAGATGCACACCAAAAATTTGGAAGGTTTATCTTACACAAACCCATACACACTATGCCGCAATTTAATTTTTTTTACCCCAAAAGGGTGTAGATTGAATAGCGGAATAGAAAATATGATATAAAAAAGTTTATCTCACACATACAAACCCAGACTAGGCCCCGATTACAATTTGTTGTACCCTAAAGCCTGGATGAGGAGTAGGAGGAGTTCGGAACAGGAGGCAAACTGAAGCACCCTGCAATCCTCGGCGGTGGAAGATGCGCCCCAAAAATTTGGAAGGTGTATCTCACACGTACCGATACAGACTATGCCGCAATTTAATTTTTTTACCCCAAAAGTGTGTAGATTGAATAGCGGAATAGAAAATATAATATAAAAAGGTGTATCTCACACGTACAAACCCAGACTAGGCCTCGATTACAATTTTTTGTACCCTAAAGGCAGGATGAGGAGTAGGAGGAGTTCGGAACAGGAGGCAAACTGAAGCACCCTGCAATCCTCGGCGGTGGAAGATGCGCCCCATAAATTTGGAAGGTGTATCTCATACGTACCGATACAGACTATGCCGCAACTTAATTTTTTTCACCCCAAAAGGGTGTAGATTTAAGAACGGAATAGAAAATATGATACAAAAAGGTGTATCTCACACGTACAAACCCAGACTAGGCCCCGATTACAATTTTTTGTACACTAAAGGCAGGATGACGGGTAGGAAGAGTTCGGAACAGGAGGCAAACTGAAGCAGCCTGCAATCCTCGGCGGTGGAAGATGCGCCCCAAAAATTTGGAAGGTGTATCTAACACGTACCGATACAGACTATGCCGAAATTTTATTTTTTTTACCCCGAAAGGGTGTAGATTGAATAGCAGAATAGAAAATATGATATAAAAAGGTGTATCTCACACGTACAAACCCAGACTAGGCCCCAATTACAATTTTTTGTACCCTAAAGGCAGGATGAGGATGAGGAAGAGGAGTAGGAGAAGTTCGGAACAGGAGGCAAACTGAAGCACCCTGCAATCCTCGGCGCTTAAAGATGCGCTCAAAAAATTTGAAAGGTGTATCTCACACGTACCGATACAGACTATGCCGCAATTTAATTTTTTTTACCCCAAAAGGGTGTAGATTGAATAGCGGAATAGAAAATATGATATAAAAAGGTGTATCTCACACGACAAACCCAGACTAGGCCCCGATTACAATTTTTTGTACCCTAAAGGCAGGATCAGGAGTAGGAGGAGTTCGGAACAGGAGGCAAACTGAAGCACCCTGCAATCCTCGGCGGTGGAAGATGCGCCCCAAAAATTTGGAAGGTGTATCTCACACGTACCGATACAGACTATGCCGCAACTTAATTTTTTTTTACCCCAAAAGGGTGTAGATTTAATAACGGAATAGAAAATATGATATAAAAAGGTGTATCTCACACGTACAAACCCAGACTAGGCCCCGATTACAATTTTTTGTACACTAAAGGCAGGATGAGGAGTAGGAGGAGTTCGGAACCAGAGGCAAACTGAAGCACCCTGCAATCCTCGAAGGGGAAGATGCGCCCCAAAAATTTTGAAGGTGTATCTCACACGTACCGATACAGACTATGCCGCAATTTAATTTTTTTTACCCCAAAAGGGTGTAGATTGAATAGCAGAATAGAAAATATGATATAAAAAGGTGTATCTCACACGTACAAACCCAGACTAGGCCCGGATTACAATTTTTTGTACCCTAAAGGCAGGATGAGGATGAGGAAGAGGAGAAGGAGGAGTTCGGAACAGGAGGCAAACTGAAGCACCCTGCAATCCTCGGCGCTGTAAGATGCGCTCAAAAAATTTGAAAGGTGTATCTCACACGTACCGATACAGACTATGCCGCAATTTAATTTTTTTACCCCAAAAGGGTGTAGATTGAATAGCGGAATAGAAAATATGATATAAAAAGGTGTATCTCACACGTACAAACCAAGACTAGGCCCCGATTAAAATTTTTTGTACCCTAAAGGCAGGATGAGGAGTAGGAGGAGTTCGGAACCGGAGGCAAACTGAAGCACCCTGCAATCCTCGGAGGTGGAAGATGCGCCCCAAAAATTTGGAAGGTGTATCTCACACGTACCAATACAGACTATGCCGCGATTTAATTTTTTTTTACCCCAAAAGGGTGTAGATTGAATAGCGGAATAGAAAATATGATATAAAAAAGTGTATCTCACACGTACAAACCCAGAATAGGCCCCGATTACAATTTGTTGTACCCTAAAGGCTGGATGAGGAGTAGGAGGAGTTCGGAACAGGAGGCAAACTGAAGCACCCTGCAATCCTCGGCGGTGGAAGATGCGCCCCAAAAATTTGGAAGGTGTATCTCACACGTACCGATACAGACTATGCCGCAATTTAATTTTTTTTACCCCAAACGGGTGTAGATTGAATAGCAGAATAGAAAATATGATATAAAAAAGTGTATCTCACACGTACAAACCCAGAATAGGCCCCGATTACAATTTGTTGTACCCTAAAGGCTGGATGAGGAGTAGGAGGAGTTCGGAACAGGAGGCAAACTGAAGCACCCTGCAATCCTCGGCGGTGGAAGATGCGCCCCAAAAATTTGGAAGGTTTATCTCACACATACCGATACAGACTATGCCGCAATTTAATTTTTTTTACCCCAAAAGGGTGTAGATTGAATAGCGGAATAGAAAATATGATATAAAAAGGTGTATCTCACACGTACAAACCCAGACTAGGCCCCGATTACAATTTTTTGTACCCTAAAGGCAGGATGAGGAGTAGGAGGAGTTCGGAACAAGAGGCAAACTGAAGCACCCTGCAATCCTCGACGGTGGAAGATGCGCCCCAAAAATTTGGAAGGTGTATCTCACACGTACCGATACAGACTATGCCGCAATTTAATTTTTTTTACCCCAAAAGGGTGTAGACTGAAAAGCGGAATAGAAAATATGATATAAAAAGGTGTATCTCACATGTACAAACCCAGACTAGGCCCCGATTACAATTTGTTGTACCCTAAAGGCTGGATTAGGAGTAGGAGGAGTTTGGAACAGGAGGTAAACTGTAGCACCCTGCAATCCTCGGCGGTGGAAGATGCGCCCCCAAAATTTGGAAGGTGTACCTCACACGTACCAATACAGACTATGCCGCAATTTAATTTTTTTTTCCCCAAAAGGGTGTAGATTGAATAGCGGAATAGAAAATATGATATAAAAAGGTGTATCTCACACGTACAAACCCAGACTAGGCCCCGATTACAATTTGTTGTACCTTAAAGGCTGGATGAGGAGTAGGAGTTCGGAACAGGAGGCAAACTGAAGCACCCTGCAATCCTCGGAGGTGGAAGATGCGCCCCAAAAATTTGAAAGGTGTATCTCACACGTACCGATACAGACTATGCCGCAATTTATTTTTTTTTACCCTAAAAGGGTGTAGATTGAATAGCTGAATAGAAAATATGATATAAAAAGATGTATCTCACACGACAAACCCAGACTAGGCCCCGATTACAATTTGTTGTACCCTAAAGGCTGGATGAGGAGTAGGAAGAGTTCGGAACAGGAGGCAAACTGAAGCACCCTGCAATCCTCGGCGGTGGAAGATGCGCCCCAAAAATTTGGAAGGTGTATCTCACACGTACCAATACAGACTATGCCGCAATTTAATTTTTTTTACCCCAAAAGGGTGTAGATTGAATAGCGGAATAGAGAATATGATATAAAAAAATGTATCTCACACGTACAAACCCAGACTAGGCCCCGATTACAATTTGTTGTACCCTAAAGGCTGGATGAGGAGTAGGAAGAGTTCGGAACAGGAGGCAAACTAAAGCACCCTGCAATCCTCGGCGGTGGAAAATGCGCCCCAAAAATTTGGAAGGTGTATCTCACACGTACCAATACAGACTATGCCGCAATTTAATTTTTTTTACCCCAAAAGGGTGTAGATTGAATAGCGGAATAGAAAATATGATATAAAAAAGTGTATCTCACACGTACAAACCCAGACTAGGCCCCGATTACAATTTTTTGTACCCTAAAGGCAGGATGAGGATGAGGAAGAGGAGTAGGAGGAGTTCGGAACAGGAGGCAAACTGAAGCACCCTGCAATCCTCGGCGCTGTAAGATGCGCTCAAAAAATTTGAAAGGTGTATCTCACACGTACCGATACAGACTATGCCGCAATTTAATTTTTTTTACCCCAAAAGGGTGTAGATTGAATAGCGGAATAGAAAATATGATATAAAAAGGTGTATCTCACACGTACAAACCCAGACTAGGCCCCGATTACAATTTTTTGTACCCTAAAGGCAGGATGAGGAGTAGGAGGAGTTCGGAACAAGAGGCAAACTGAAGCAACCTGCAATCCTCGACGGTGGAAGATGCGCCCCAAAAATTTGGAAGGTGTATCTCACACGTACCGATACAGACTATGCCGCAATTTAATTTTTTTTACCCCAAAAGGGTGTAGACTGAAAAGCGGAATAGAAAATATGATATAAAATGGTGTATCTCACATGTACAAACCCAGACTAGGCCCCGATTACAATTTGTTGTACCCTAAAGGCTGGATTAGGAGTAGGAGGAGTTTGGAACAGGAGGTAAACTGTAGCACCCTGCAATCCTCGGCGGTGGAAGATGCGCCCCCAAAATTTGGAAGGTGTACCTCACACGTACCAATACAGACTATGCCGCAATTTAATTTTTTTTACCCCAAAAGGGTGTAGATTGAATAGCGGAATAGAAAATATGATATAAAAAGGTGTATCTCACACGTACAAACCCAGACTAGGCCCCGATTACAATTTGTTGTACCTTAAAGGCTGGATGAGGAGTAGGAGTTCGGAACAGGAGGCAAACTGAAGCACCCTGCAATCCTCGGAGGTGGAAGATGCGCCCCAAAAATTTGAAAGGTGTATCTCACACGTACCGATACAGACTATGCCGCAATTTATTTTTTTTTACCCTAAAAGGGTGTAGATTGAATAGCTGAATAGAAAATATGATATAAAAAGATGTATCTCACACGACAAACCCAGACTAGGCCCCGATTACAATTTGTTGTACCCTAAAGGCTGGATGAGGAGTAGGAAGAGTTCGGAACAGGAGGCAAACTGAAGCACCCTGCAATCCTCGGCGGTGGAAGATGCGCCCCAAAAATTTGCAAGGTGTATCTCACACGTACCAATACAGACTATGCCGCAATTTAATTTTTTTTACCCCAAAAGGGTGTAGATTGAATAGCGGAATAGAGAATATGATATAAAAAAGTGTATCTCACACGTACAAACCCAGACTAGGCCCCGATTACAATTTGTTGTACCCTAAAGGCTGGATGAGGAGTAGGAAGAGTTCGGAACAGGAGGCAAACTAAAGCACCCTGCAATCCTCGGCGGTGGAAAATGCGCCCCAAAAATTTGGAAGGTGTATCTCACACGTACCAATACAGACTATGCCGCAATTTAATTTTTTTTACCCCAAAAGGGTGTAGATTGAATAGCGGAATAGAAAATATGATATAAAAAAGTGTATCTCACACGTACAAACCCAGACTAGGCCCCGATTACAATTTTTTGTACCCTAAAGGCAGGATGAGGATGAGGAAGAGGAGTAGGAGGAGTTCGGAACAGGAGGCAAACTGAAGCACCCTGCAATCCTCGGCGCTGTAAGATGCGCTCAAAAAATTTGAAAGGTGTATCTCACACGTACCGATACAGACTATGCCGCAATTTAATTTTTTTTACCCCAAAAGGGTGTAGATTGAATAGCGGAATAGAAAATATGATATAAAAAGGTGTATCTCACACGTACAAACCCAGACTAGGCCCCGATTACAATTTTTTGTACCCTAAAGGCAGGATGAGGAGTAGGAGGAGTTCGGAACAAGAGGCAAACTGAAGCAACCTGCAATCCTCGACGGTGGAAGATGCGCCCCAAAAATTTGGAAGGTGTATCTCACACGTACCGATACAGACTATGCCGCAATTTAATTTTTTTTACCCCAAAAGGGTGTAGACTGAAAAGCGGAATAGAAAATATGATATAAAATGGTGTATCTCACATGTACAAACCCAGACTAGGCCCCGATTACAATTTGTTGTACCCTAAAGGCTGGATTAGGAGTAGGAGGAGTTTGGAACAGGAGGTAAACTGTAGCACCCTGCAATCCTCGGCGGTGGAAGATGCGCCCCCAAAATTTGGAAGGTGTACCTCACACGTACCAATACAGACTATGCCGCAATTTAATTTTTTTTACCCCAAAAGGGTGTAGATTGAATAGCGGAATAGAAAATATGATATAAAAAGGTGTATCTCACACGTACAAACCCAGACTAGGCCCCGATTACAATTTGTTGTACCTTAAAGGCTGGATGAGGAGTAGGAGTTCGGAACAGGAGGCAAACTGAAGCACCCTGCAATCCTCGGCGGTGGAAGATGCGCCCCAAAAATTTGGAAGGTGTATCTCACACGTACCAATACAGACTATGCCGCAATTTAATTTTTTTTACCCCAAAAGGGTGTAGATTGAATAGCGGAATAGAAAATATGATATAAAAAAGTGTATCTCACACGTACAAACCCAGACTAGGCCCCGATTACAATTTGTTGTACCCTAAAGGCTGGATGAGGAGTAGGAAGAGTTCGGAACAGGAGGCAAACTGAAGCACCCTGCAATCCTCGGCGGTGGAAGATGCGCCCCAAAAAATTGGAAGGTGTATCTCACACGTACCAATACAGACTATGCCGCAATTTAATTTTTTTTACCCCAAAAGGGTGTAGATTGAATAGCGGAATAGAAAATATGATATAAAAAAGTGTATCTCACACGTACAAACCCAGACTAGGCCCCGATTACAATTTTTTGTACCCTAAAGGCAGGATGAGGATGAGGAAGAGGAGTAGGAGGAGTTCAGAACAGGAGGCAAACTGAAGCACCCTGCAATCCTCGGCGCTGTAAGATGCGCTCAAAAAATTTGAAAGGTGTATCTCACACGTACCGATACAGACTATGCCGCAATTTAATTTTTTTTACCCCAAAAGGGTGTAGATTGAATAGCGGAATAGAAAATATGATATAAAAAGGTGTATCTCACACGTACAAACCCAGACTAGGCCCCGATTACAATTTTTTGTACACTAAAGGCAGGATGAGGAGTAGGAGGAGTTCGGAACCAGAGGCAAACTGAAGCACCCTGCAATCCTCGAAGGGGAAGATGCGCCCCAAAAATTTTGAAGGTGTATCTCACACGTACCGATACAGACTATGCCGCAATTTAATTTTTTTTACCCCAAAAGGGTGTAGATTGAATAGCAGAATAGAAAATATGATATAAAAAGGTGTATCTCACACGTACAAACCCAGACTAGGCCCCGATTACAATTTTTTGTACCCTAAAGGCAGGATGAGGATGAGGAAGAGGAGAAGGAGGAGTTCGGAACAGGAGGCAAACTGAAGCACCCTGCAATCCTCGGCGCTGTAAGATGCGCTCAAAAAATTTGAAAGGTGTATCTCACACGTACCGATACAGACTATGCCGCAATTTAATTTTTTTACCCCAAAAGGGTGTAGATTGAATAGCGGAATAGAAAATATGATATAAAAAGGTGTATCTCACACGTACAAACCCAGAATAGGCCCCGATTACAATTTGTTGTACCCTAAAGGCTGGATGAGGAGTAGGAGGAGTTCGGAACAGGAGGCAAACTGAAGCACCCTGCAATCCTCGGCGGTGGAAGATGCGCCCCAAAAATTTGGAAGGTGTATCTCACACGTACCGATACAGACTATGCCGCAATTTAATTTTTTTTACCCCAAAAGGGTGTAGATTGAATAGCGGAATAGAAAATATGATATAAAAAAGTGTATCTCACACGTACAAACCCAGAATAGGCCCCGATTACAATTTGTTGTACCCTAAAGGCTGGATGAGGAGTAGGAGGAGTTCGGAACAGGAGGCAAACTGAAGCACCCTGCAATCCTCGGCGGTGGAAGATGCGCCCCAAAAATTTGGAAGGTTTATCTCAAACATACCGATACAGACTATGCCGCAATTTAATTTTTTTTACCCCAAAAGGGTGTAGATTGAATAGCGGAATAGAAAATATGATATAAAAAGGTGTATCTCACACGTACAAACCCAGACTAGGCCCCGATTACAACTTTTTGTACCCTAAAGGCAGGATGAGGAGTAGGAGGAGTTCGGAACAAGAGGAAAACTGAAGCACCCTGCAATCCTCGACGGTGGAAGATGCGCCCCAAAAATTTGGAAGGTGTATCTCACACGTACCGATACAGACTATGCCGCAATTTAATTTTTTTTACCCCAAAAGGGTGTAGACTGAAAAGCGGAATAGAAAATATGATATAAAATGGTGTATCTCACATGTACAAACCCAGACTAGGCCCCGATTACAATTTGTTGTACCCTAAAGGCTGGATTAGGAGTAGGAGGAGTTTGGAACAGGAGGTGAACTGTAGCACCCTGTAATCCTCGGCGGTGGAAGATGCGCCCCCAAAATTTGGAAGGTGTACCTCACACGTACCAATACAGACTATGCCGCAATTTAATTTTTTTTACCCCAAAAGGGTGTAGATTGAATAGCGAAATAGAAAATATGATATAAAAAGGTGTATCTCACACGTACAAACCCAGACTAGGCCCCGATTACAATTTGTTGTACCTTAAAGGCTGGATGAGGAGTAGGAGTTCGGAACAGGAGGCAAACTGAAGCACCCTGCAATCCTCGGCGGTGGAAGATGCGCCCCAAAAATTTGGAAGGTGTATCTCACACGAACCAATACAGACTATGCCGCAATTTAATTTTTTTTACCCCAAAAGGGTGTAGATTGAATAGCGGAATAGAAAATATAATATAAAAAGGTGTATCTCACACGTACAAACCCAGACTAGGCCCCGATTACAATTTTTTGGACCCTAAAGGCAGGATGAGGAGTAGGAGGAGTTCGGAACAGGAGGCAAACTGAAGCACCCTGCAATCCTCGGTGGTGGAAGATGCGCCCCAAAAATTTGGAAGGTTTATCTCACACATACCGATACAGACTAAGCCGCAATTTAATTTTTTTTACCCCAAAAGGGTGTAGAATTGAATAGCGGAATAGAAAATATGATATAAAAAGGGGTATCTCACACGTACCAACCCAGACTAGGCCCCAATTACAATTTTTTGTACCCTAAAGGCAGGATGAGGAGTGGGAGGAGTTCGGAACAGGAGGCAAACTGAAGCACCCTGCAATCCTCGGCGGTGGAAGATGCGCCCCAAAAATTTGGAAGGTGTATCTCACACTTTCCAATACAGACTATGCCGCAATTTAATTTTTTTTACCCCAAAAGGGTGTAGATTGAATAGCGGAATAGAAAATATGATATAAAAAGGTGTATCTCACACGTACAAACCCAGACTAGGCCCCGATTACAATATGTTGTACCCTAAAGGCTGGATGAGGAGTAGGAAGAGTTCGGAACAGGAGGCAAACTGAAGCACCCTGCAATCCTCGGCGTTGGAAGATGCGCCCCAAAAATTTGGAAGGTGTATCTCACACGTACCAATACAGACTATGCCGCAATTTAATTTTTTTTACCCCAAAAGGGTGTAGATTGAATAGCAGAATAGAAAATATGATATAAAAAGGTGTATCTCACACGTACAAACCCAGACTAGGCCCCGATTACAATTTGTTGTACCCTAAAGGCTGGATGAGGAGTAGGAAGAGTTCGGAACAGGAGGCAAACTGAAGCACCCTGCAATCCTCGGCGGTGGAAGATGCGCCCCAAAAATTTGGAAGGTGTATCTCACACGTACCAATACAGACTATGCCGCAATTTAATTTTTTTTACCCCAAAAGGGTGTAGATTGAATAGCGGAATAGAAAATATGATATAAAAAAGTGTATCTCACACGTACAAACCCAGACTAGGCCCCGATTACAATTTGTTGTACCCTAAAGGCTGGATGAGGAGTAGGAAGAGTTCGGAACAGGAGGCAAACTGAAGCACCCTGCAATCCTCGGCGGTGGAAGATGCGCCCCAAAAATTTGGAAGGTGTATCTCACACGTACCAATACAGACTATGCCGCAATTTTATTTTTTTTACCCCAAAAGGGTGTAGATTGAATAGCGGAATAGAAAATATGATATAAAAAGGTGTATCTCACACGTACAAACCCAGACTAGGCCCCGATTACAATTTTTTGTACCCTAAAGGCAGGATGAGGAGTAGGAGGAGTTCGGAACAGGAGGCAAACTGAAGCACCCTGCAATCCTCGACGGTGGAAGATGCGCCCCAAAAATTTGGAAGGTGTATCTCACACGTACCGATACAGACTATGCCGCAACTTAATTTTTTTACCCCAAAAGGGTGTAGATTTAATAACGGAATAGAAAATATGATATAAAAAGGTGTATCTCACATGTACAAACCCAGACTAGGCCCCGATTACAATTTTTTGTACCCTAAACGCAGGATGAGGATGAGGAAGAGGAGTAGGAGGAGTTCGGAAAAGGAGGCAAACTGAAGCACCCTGCAATCCTCGGCGCTGTAAGATGCGCTCAAAAAATTTGAAAGGTGTATCTCACACGTACCGATACAGACTATGCTGCAATTTAATTTTTTTTACCCCAAAAGGGTGTAGATTGAATAGCGGAATAGAAAATATGATATAAAAAGGTGTATCTCACACGTACAAACCCAGACTAGGCCCCGATTACAATTTTTTGTACCCTAAAGGCAGGATGAGGAGTAGCAGGAGTTCGGAACAGGAGGCAAACTGAAGCACCCTGCAATCCTCGGCGGTGGAAGATGCGCCCCAAAAATTTGGAAGGTGTATCTCACACGTACCGATACAGACTATGCCGCAACTTAATTTTTTTTACCCCAAAAGGGTGTAGATTTAATAACGGAATAGAAAATATGATATAAAAAGGTGTATCTCACACGTACAAACCCAGACTAGGCCCCGATTACAATTTTTTGTACACTAAAGGCAGGATGAGGAGTAGGAGGAGTTTGGAACCAGAGGCAAACTGAAGCACCCTGCAATCCTCGAAGGGGAAGATGCGCCCCAAAAATTTTGAAGGTGTATCTCACACGTACCGATACAGACTATGCCGCAATTTAATTTTTTTTACCCCAAAAGGGTGTAGATTGAATAGCAGAATAGAAAATATGATATAAAAAGGTGTATCTCACACGTACAAACCCAGACTAGGCCCCGATTACAACTTTTTGTACCCTAAAGGCAGGATGAGGAGAGGGAGGAGTTCGGAACATAAGGCAAACTAAAGCACCCTGCAATCCTCGGCGGTGGAAGATGCACCCCAAAAATTTGGAAGGAGTACCTCACACGTACCGATACAGACTATGCCACAATTTAATTTTTTTTACCCCAAAAGGTTGTAGATTGAATAGCAGAATAGAAAATATGATATAAAAAGGTGTATCTCACACGTACAAACCCAGAATAGGCCCCGATTACAATTTGTTGTACCCTAAAGGCTGAATGAGGAGTAGGGGGAGTTCGGAACAGGAGGCAAACTGAAGCACCCTGCAATCCTCGGCGGTGGAAGATGCGCCCCCAAAAATTTGGAAGGTGTATCTCACACGTACAAACCCAGACTAGGCCCCGATTTCAATTTTTTGTACCCTAAAGGCAGGATGAGGATGAGGAAGAGGTGTAGGAGGAGTTCGGAACAGGAGGCAAACTGAAGCACCCTGCAATCCTCGGCGCTGTAAGATGCGCTCAAAAAATTTGAAAGGTGTATCTCACACGTACCGATACAGACTATGCCGCAATTTAATTTTTTTTTACCCCAAAAGGGTGTAGATTGAATAGCGGAATAGAAAATATGATATAAAAAAGTGTATCTCACACGTACAAACCCAGACTAGGCCCCGATTACAATTTGTTGTACCCTAAAGGCTGGATGAGGAGTAGGAAGAGTTCGGAACAGGAGGCAAACTGAAGCACCCTGCAATCCTCGGTGGTGGAAGATGCGCCCCAAAAATTTGGAAGGTGTATCTCACACGTACCAATACAGACTATGCCGCAATTTAATTTTTTTTACCCCAAAAGGGTGTAGATTGAATAGCAGAATAGAAAATATGATATAAAAAGGTGTATCTCACACGTACAAACCCAGACTAGGCCCCGATTACAATTTTTTGTACCCTAAAGGCAGGATGAGGAGTAGCAGGAGTTCGGAACAGGAGGCAAACTGAAGCATCCTGCAATCCTCGGCGGTGGAAGATGCGCCCCAAAAATTTGGAAGGTGTATCTCACACGTACCGATACAGACTATGCCACAATTTAATTTTTTTTACCCCAAAAGGGTGTAGATTGAATAGCAGAATAGAAAATATGATATAAAAAGGTGTATCTCACACGTACAAACCCCGAATAGGCCCCGATTACAATTTGTTGTACCCTAAAGGCTGGATGAGGAGTAGGAGGAGTTCGGAACATGAGGCAAACTGAAGCACCCTGCAATCCTCGGCGGTGGAAGATGCGCCCCAAAAATTTGGAAGGTTTATCTCACACATACCGATACAGACTATGCCGCAATTTAATTTTTTTTACCCCAAAAGGGTGTAGATTGAATAGCGGAATAGAAAATATGATATAAAAAGGTGTATCTCACACATACAAACCCAGACTAGGCCCCAATTACAACTTTTTGTACCCTAAAGGCAGGATGAGGAGAGGGAGGAGTTCGGAACATAAGGCAAACTGAAGCACCCTGCAATCCTCGGCGGTGGAAGATGCACCCCAAAAATTTGGAAGGAGTACCTCACACGTACCGATACAGACTATGCCACAATTTAATTTTTTTTACCCCAAAAGGGTGTAGATTTAAGAACGGAATAGAAAATATGATACAAAAAGGTGTATCTGACACGTACAAACCCAGACTAGGCCCCGATTACAATTTTTTGTACACTAAAGGCAGGATGACGAGTAGGAGGAGTTCGGAACAGGAGGCAAACTGAAGCAGCCTGCAATCCTCGGCGGTGGAAGATGCGCCCCAAAAATTTGGAAGGTGTATCTCACATGTACCGATACAGACTATGCCGCAATTTTATTTTTTTTACCCCGAAAGGGTGTAGATTGAATAGCAGAATAGAAAATATGATATAAAAAGGTGTATCTCACACGTACAAACCCAGACTAGGCCCCGATTACAATTTTTTGTACCCTAAAGGCAGGATGAGGATGAGGAAGAGGAGTAGGAGGAGTTCGGAACAGGAGGCAAACTGAAGCACCCTGCAATCCTCGGAGGTGGAAGATGCGCCCCAAAAATTTGAAAGGTGTATCTCACACGTACCGATACAGACTATGCCGCAATTTATTTTTTTTTACCCCAAAAGGGTGTAGATTGAATAGCGGAATAGAAAATATGATATAAAAAGGTGTATATCACACGACAAACCCAGACTAGGCCCCGATTACAATTTTTTGTACCCTAAAGGCTGGATGAGGAGTAGGAAGAGTTCGGAACAGGAGGCAAACTGAAGCACCCTGCAATCCTCGGCGGTGGAAGATACGCCCCAAAAATTTGGAAGGTGTATCTCACACGTACCAATACAGACTATGCCGCAATTTAATTTTTTTTACCCCAAAAGGGTGTAGATTGAATAGCGGAATAGAAAATATGATATAAAAAAGTGTATCTCACACGTACAAACCCAGACTAGGCCCCGATTACAATTTGTTGTACCCTAAAGGCTGGATGAGGAGTAGGAAGAGTTCGGAACAGGAGGCAAACTGAAGCACCCTGCAATCCTCGGCGGTGGAAGATGCGCCCCAAAAATTTGGAAGGTGTATCTCACACCTACCAATACAGACTATGCCGCAATTTAATTTTTTTTACCCCAAAAGGGTATAGATTGAATAGCGGAATAGAAAATATGATATAAAAAAGTGTATCTCACACGTACAAACCCAGTCTAGGCCCCCGATTACAATTTGTTGTACCCTAAAGGCTGGATGAGGAGTAGGAAGAGTTCGGAACAGGAGGCAAACTGAAGCACCCTGCAATCCTCGGCGGTGGAAGATGCGCCCCAAAAATTTGGAAGGTGTATCTCACACGTACCAATACAGACTATGCCGCAATTTAATTTTTTTTACCCCAAAAGGGTGTAGATTGAACAGCTGAATAGAAAATATGATATAAAAAAGTGTATCTCACACGTACAAACCCAGACTAGGCCCCGATTACAATTTGTTGTACCCTAAAGGCTGGATGAGGAGTAGGAAGAGTTCGGAACAGGAGGCAAACTGAAGCACCCTGCAATCCTCGGCGGTGGAAGATGCGCCCCAAAAATTTGGAAGGTGTATCTCACACGTACCAATACAGACTATGCCGCAATTTAATTTTTTTTACCCCAAAAGGGTATAGATTGAATAGCGGAATAGAAAATATGATATAAAAAAGTGTATCTCACACGTACAAACCCAGTCTAGGCCCCCGATTACAATTTGTTGTACCCTAAAGGCTGGATGAGGAGTAGGAAGAGTTCGGAACAGGAGGCAAACTGAAGCACCCTGCAATCCTCGGCGGTGGAAGATGCGCCCCAAAAATTTGGAAGGTGTATCTCACACGTACCAATACAGACTATGCCGCAATTTAATTTTTTTTACCCCAAAAGGGTGTAGATTGAATAGCGGAATAGAAAATATGATATAAAAAAGTGTATCTCACACGTACAAACCCAGACTAGGCCCCGATTACAATTTGTTGTACCCTAAAGGCTGGATGAGGAGTAGGAAGAGTTCGGAACAGGAGGCAAACTGAAGCACCCTGCAATCCTCGGCGGTGGAAGATGCACCCCAAAAATTTGGAAGGTTTATCTTACACAAACCCATACAGACTATGCCGCAATTTAATTTTTTTTACCCCAAAAGGGTGTAGATTGAATAGCGGAATAGAAAATATGATATAAAAAAGTGTATCTCACACATACAAACCCAGACTAGGCCCCGATTACAATTTGTTGTACCCTAAAGCCTGGATGAGGAGTAGGAGGAGTTCGGAACAGGAGGCAAACTGAAGCACCCTGCAATCCTCGGCGGTGGAAAATGCGCCCCAAAAATTTGGAAGGTGTATCTCACACGTACCGATACAGACTATGCCGCAATTTAATTTTTTTACCCCAAAAGTGTGTAGATTGAATAGCGGAATAGAAAATATAATATAAAAAGGTGTATCTCACACGTACAAACCCAGACTAGGCCTCGATTACAATTTTTTGTACCCTAAAGGCAGGATGAGGAGTAGGAGGAGTTCGAAACAGGAGGCAAACTGAAGCACCCTGCAATCCTCGACGGTGGAAGATGCGCCCCAAAAATTTGGAAGGTGTATCTCATACGTACCAATACAGACTATGCCTCAATTTAATTTTTTTTACCCCAAAAGGGTGTAGATTGAATAGCGGAATAGAAAATATGATATAAAAAGGGGTATCTCACACGTACAAACCCAGACTAGGCCCCGATTACAATTTGTTGTACCCTAAAGGCTGGATGAGGAGTAGGAAGAGTTCGGAACAGGAGGCAAACTGAAGCACCCTGCAATCCTCGGCGGTGGAAGATGCGCCCCAAAAATTTGGAAGGTGTATCTCACACTTTCCAATACAGACTATGCCGCAATTTAATTTTTTTTACCCCAAAAGGGTGTAGATTGAATAGCGGAATAGAAAATATGATATAAAAAGGTGTATCTCACACGTACAAACCCAGACTAGGCCCCGATTACAATTTGTTGTACCCTAAAGGCTGGATGAGGAGTAGGAAGAGTTCGGAACAGGAGGCAAACTGAAGCACCCTGCAATCCTCGGCGGTGGAAGATGCGCCCCAAAAATTTGGAAGGTGTATCTCACACGTACCAATACAGACTATGCCGCAATTTTATTTTTTTTACCCCAAAAGGGTGTAGATTGAATAGCGGAATAGAAAATATGATATAAAAAGGTGTATCTCACACGTACAAACCCAGACTAGGCCCCGATTACAATTTTTTGTACCCTAAAGGCAGGATGAGGAGTAGGAGGAGTTCGGAACAGGAGGCAAACTGAAGCATCCTGCAATCCTCGACGGTGGAAGATGCGCCCCAAAAATTTGGAAGGTGTATCTCACACGTACCGATACAGACTATGCCGCAACTTAATTTTTTTTACCCCAAAAGGGTGTAGATTTAATAACGGAATAGAAAATATGATATAAAAAGGTGTATCTCACATGTACAAACCCAGACTAGGCCCCGATTACAATTTTTTGTACCCTAAACGCAGGATGAGGATGAGGAAGAGGAGTAGGAGGAGTTCGGAAAAGGAGGCAAACTGAAGCACCCTGCAATCCTCGGCGCTGTAAGATGCGCTCAAAAAATTTGAAAGGTGTATCTCACACGTACCGATACAGACTATGCTGCAATTTAATTTTTTTTACCCCAAAAGGGTGTAGATTGAATAGCGGAATAGAAAATATGATATAAAAAGGTGTATCTCACACGTACAAACCCAGACTAGGCCCCGATTACAATTTTTTGTACCCTAAAGGCAGGATGAGGAGTAGCAGGAGTTCGGAACAGGAGGCAAACTGAAGCACCCTGCAATCCTCGGCGGTGGAAGATGCGCCCCAAAAATTTGGAAGGTGTATCTCACACGTACCGATACAGACTATGCCGCAACTTAATTTTTTTTACCCCAAAAGGGTGTAGATTTAATAACGGAATAGAAAATATGATATAAAAAGGTGTATCTCACACGTACAAACCCAGACTAGGCCCCGATTACAATTTTTTGTACACTAAAGGCAGGATGAGGAGTAGGAGGAGTTTGGAACCAGAGGCAAACTGAAGCACCCTGCAATCCTCGAAGGGGAAGATGCGCCCCAAAAATTTTGAAGGTGTATCTCACACGTACCGATACAGACTATGCCGCAATTTAATTTTTTTTACCCCAAAAGGGTGTAGATTGAATAGCAGAATAGAAAATATGATATAAAAAGGTGTATCTCACACGTACAAACCCAGACTAGGCCCCGATTACAACTTTTTGTACCCTAAAGGCAGGATGAGGAGAGGGAGGAGTTCGGAACATAAGGCAAACTAAAGCACCCTGCAATCCTCGGCGGTGGAAGATGCACCCCAAAAATTTGGAAGGAGTACCTCACACGTACCGATACAGACTATGCCACAATTTAATTTTTTTTACCCCAAAAGGTTGTAGATTGAATAGCAGAATAGAAAATATGATATAAAAAGGTGTATCTCACACGTACAAACCCAGAATAGGCCCCGATTACAATTTGTTGTACCCTAAAGGCTGAATGAGGAGTAGGGGGAGTTCGGAACAGGAGGCAAACTGAAGCACCCTGCAATCCTCGGCGGTGGAAGATGCGCCCCCAAAAATTTGGAAGGTGTATCTCACACGTACAAACCCAGACTAGGCCCCGATTTCAATTTTTTGTACCCTAAAGGCAGGATGAGGATGAGGAAGAGGTGTAGGAGGAGTTCGGAACAGGAGGCAAACTGAAGCACCCTGCAATCCTCGGCGCTGTAAGATGCGCTCAAAAAATTTGAAAGGTGTATCTCACACGTACCGATACAGACTATGCCGCAATTTAATTTTTTTTTACCCCAAAAGGGTGTAGATTGAATAGCGGAATAGAAAATATGATATAAAAAAGTGTATCTCACACGTACAAACCCAGACTAGGCCCCGATTACAATTTGTTGTACCCTAAAGGCTGGATGAGGAGTAGGAAGAGTTCGGAACAGGAGGCAAACTGAAGCACCCTGCAATCCTCGGTGGTGGAAGATGCGCCCCAAAAATTTGGAAGGTGTATCTCACACGTACCAATACAGACTATGCCGCAATTTAATTTTTTTTACCCCAAAAGGGTGTAGATTGAATAGCAGAATAGAAAATATGATATAAAAAGGTGTATCTCACACGTACAAACCCAGACTAGGCCCCGATTACAATTTTTTGTACCCTAAAGGCAGGATGAGGAGTAGCAGGAGTTCGGAACAGGAGGCAAACTGAAGCATCCTGCAATCCTCGGCGGTGGAAGATGCGCCCCAAAAATTTGGAAGGTGTATCTCACACGTACCGATACAGACTATGCCACAATTTAATTTTTTTTACCCCAAAAGGGTGTAGATTGAATAGCAGAATAGAAAATATGATATAAAAAGGTGTATCTCACACGTACAAACCCCGAATAGGCCCCGATTACAATTTGTTGTACCCTAAAGGCTGGATGAGGAGTAGGAGGAGTTCGGAACATGAGGCAAACTGAAGCACCCTGCAATCCTCGGCGGTGGAAGATGCGCCCCAAAAATTTGGAAGGTTTATCTCACACATACCGATACAGACTATGCCGCAATTTAATTTTTTTTACCCCAAAAGGGTGTAGATTGAATAGCGGAATAGAAAATATGATATAAAAAGGTGTATCTCACACATACAAACCCAGACTAGGCCCCAATTACAACTTTTTGTACCCTAAAGGCAGGATGAGGAGAGGGAGGAGTTCGGAACATAAGGCAAACTGAAGCACCCTGCAATCCTCGGCGGTGGAAGATGCACCCCAAAAATTTGGAAGGAGTACCTCACACGTACCGATACAGACTATGCCACAATTTAATTTTTTTTACCCCAAAAGGGTGTAGATTTAAGAACGGAATAGAAAATATGATACAAAAAGGTGTATCTCACACGTACAAACCCAGACTAGGCCCCGATTACAATTTTTTGTACACTAAAGGCAGGATGACGAGTAGGAGGAGTTCGGAACAGGAGGCAAACTGAAGCAGCCTGCAATCCTCGGCGGTGGAAGATGCGCCCCAAAAATTTGGAAGGTGTATCTCACATGTACCGATACAGACTATGCCGCAATTTTATTTTTTTTACCCCGAAAGGGTGTAGATTGAATAGCAGAATAGAAAATATGATATAAAAAGGTGTATCACACGTACAAACCCAGACTCCAGGAAGAAGGGGGGCCGTAACTCAGGAAAGGTTAGAAAGGTTGTGGTAGTTGGGGACTCAATTATCAAGAGGACAGAGAGGGAAATCTGTAAAAAAGATCTCGTGAACCGAACAGTTTGCTGTTTACCGGGCGCCCGAGTTCGGCACATCGCAGATCTGGCAGACAGATTGTTGTGCGGGGCTGGGGATGACCCAGCGGTCATGGTGCATGTGGGCACTAATGACAAAGTTAAAGGTAGGTGGAGGATCCTTAAGAACGATTTCAGGGACTTAGGTAATAGATTGAGGAAAAGGACCTCCAAGGTGGTTTTCTCTGAAATACTGCCTGTACCTCGAGCCACACAGGAGAGGCAGAAGGAGATTAGGGAACTTAACAAGTGGCTGAGGAATTGGTGTAGGAAGGAGGGGTTTGGGTTCCTGGAGAACTGGGCTGACTTCTCAGTCGGCTACCGGCTCTTTAGTAAGGATGGGCTGCACCTTAATGGGGACGGTACAGCTCTTTTGGGGAGAAAGATGGCCACCAAGTTGGAGGGGCTTTTAAACTAGGAGACGGGGGGGAGGGCTCAGAAGTAGAGTCAGTCAGGAGGAAGCAGAGGACTGAAGGCAGCTGTAGTGTCAGCAGCGACAGTAGGTCCACAAGGTCAATTGGCGGGTCTGTGCGGGAGAACCTCAGACCAAACAGGAATAAACATAACCGCCAATTGCGCTTAACTTCCTTAAAACTAAGAGGGGTATATGCTAATGCCAGGAGCCTAGCTAATAAAATGGATGAGTTGGAAATGTTAGTACATGAGGAGGACATAGACCTTGTGGGAATAACAGAGACTTGGTTCGACCCCTCACATGACTGGCTGGCCAATATCCAAGGGTATTCGGTGTACCGGAAGGACAGGGTAGGAAAAAGAGGGGGAGGGGTATGTCTCTATGTCAAGAACAATATAAAGGTGACAGAAAGGAGTGACATTACGGATGGGATGAGCATGGATTTAGAATCTGTGTGGGTTGAACTCCATAGGGAAGGAGAAAAGGGGAAAGTAATTGTGGGGGTTTGCTATAGGCCACCTAACCAAGGGGAGGAGGTAGAGCTGGAATTTTTAGCACTAATGGGTAAAGTGGCAAAATTGGGATCAGTCATCGTATTGGGGGACTTCAATTACCCCGACATTGACTGGGAAGAGGGGACTGCACACTCACAGAAGGCCCGCCTATTCACGGAAACCTTACTGGATAATTACATGTCACAGTTGGTGGATTCCCCCACCAGAGAAAACGCAGTCCTGGATCTATTGCTCACTAATGACCCAGACATAATCTCGGAGGTAGGAGTCCAGGACAACCTGGGCTCTAGCGATCACAGGATGATCACATTTAGTGTAAATAACAACATAACAAGACAAGTGGGGAACATAAGAACCCTAAACTTCAGAAGGGCAAACTTTCCAAAATTGTACTCAATGATGGAAAAGGTAAACTGGGACCAAACCCTGGGATCCCTGACCACAGAGGAAAAATGGGAATGCTTTAGGAACATATTAGGCAAAGGCATCTTGCAGTGCATTCCTATGGGAAATAAATTTAGAAGAGACAAAGCCAAACCTGGCTGGCTAAACTGTAGCGTCATAAAACTTATTAGGGGGAAAAAATTGGCCTTCAAGAAGTATAAATCAGAGGGCACAGTATCGGCTTTCGAGCAATACAAGGAGGCAAATAAGAAAAGTAAACAAGAAATCAAGATGGCTAAAATCAACTTTGAGAGACAAATAGCGGAGGATAGTAAAAAAAACCCAAAGAAATTCTTTAAATATATCAACAGCAAAAAAACTAAGGCAGAGCATATTGCACACATAATTAACAATGATGGGAGGATGGTTACAGAGGACACTGAAAAAGCAACCGTGCTAAATGCTTTTTTCTCGTCAGTCTTTACACAGGAAAAGGAGGGGTACACTGACCATGACTGTATGGTTAGTAGTAATAAACAGGACTTGCCACCATGGCTAACAGAGGGGGAAATCAGGGAAAGGCTGGATAAACTTAACACAAACAAATCGCCAGGACCGGATGGCATACATCCGAGAGTACTCAAGGAACTCAGTAAAGTTATATCGAGACCACTGTTCCTGATCTTTGCTGACAGTATTAGGACAGGAGATGTACCAGGGGATTGGAAGAAAGCTAACGTGATTCCAATATTCAAAAAGGGCCAGAGGCATATCCCGGGAAATTATAGGCCTGTCAGTTTGACATCAGTAGTATGTAAACTTCTGGAGGGGATGATAAGGGACTATATTGTAGAGTTTGCTAAGAACAACAACATCATCAGCAGTAATCAGCACGGGTTTACAAATGGGCGTTCTTGTCAAACCAATCTCCTTACATTCTACGAGGAGGTGAGCTGTGAGCTAGATAGGGGGAGACCAGTGGATGTGGTGTACTTGGATTTCGCTAAGGCGTTTGATACAGTTCCCCACAAGCGCTTAATTTATAAAATAAGGTCTGCAGGTATCGATAGCAGGGTTTGCTCTTGGATACGGAACTGGCTAAAAAGGCGGGTCCAAAGGGTAGTAATAAACAGCGCATACTCAGACTGGTCTGAGGTGGTAAGCGGGGTCCCCCAAGGCTCAGTCCTGGGACCAACCTTGTTCAATTTATTCATAAACAACATTGAGGTCGGGATCAGTAGTTCGATATCAGTTTTTGCAGATGACACAAAATTGGGCAGGGCAATAACTTCACAACATGAAGCAGATATCCTGCAGAATGACCTGGACAAAATAACAGAGTGGGCAACGACATGGCAAATGAGGTTTAACGTGGAGAAGTGTAAGGTTTTGCACTTGGGGACTAAAAACATAAAATCACAATACACGTTAGGAGGGGAGCCCTTGGGGGAATCAAAAATGGAGAAGGATCTGGGAGTATTGGTTGATGATAGATTAGGAAACAGCATGCAATGTCAAGCGGCAGCTTCCAAAGCCAACAGAATATTAGCATGCATAAAGAAAGGGATGCATTCCAGAGATAAGACTATAATCCTTCCACTTTATAAAACTCTGGTCCGACCGCATCTGGAGTATTCCGTCCAGTTCTGGTCGCCAGTCCTCAGGAGGGATGTGTTGGAGCTGGAGAGAGTCCAGAGAAGGGCAACTAAACTAATTAGGGGATTGGAGGACCTTGACTATGAAGAGCGTCTACAATCGCTCGATTTATTCTCCCTGGAGAAGAGACGTCTGAGGGGGGACATGATAGCAATTTATAAATATCTTAATGGGGATCCCAGCTTAGAAAAAAAGCTGTTCATTCGAAGGGATTGCATGAGGACTCGAGGGCATACAATGCGATTAGAGGAGAAGCGTTTTAACCTCAGGCAACGCGGGGGGTTCTTTACTGTTAGGGCAACAAGATTGTGGAATTCTCTACCACAAGAGGTGGTTTCTGCGGGTAGTATGGTGGCTTTCAAAAGACTCTTAGACTTACATCTCAAGGATCAGAACATTCAGGGGTATGGGAGATGATTACAGCCACACATGCCTACACAGGTTGAACTGGATGGACTATTGTCTTTATTCAACCTCACCTACTATGTAACTATGTAACTATGTAAGACTAGGCCCCGATTACAATTTTTTGTACCCTAAAGGCAGGATGAGGATGAGGAAGAGGAGTAGGAGGAGTTCGGAACAGGAGGCAAACTGAAGCACCCTGCAATCCTCGGCGCTGTAAGATGCGCTCAAAAAATTTGAAAGGTGTATCTCACACGTACCGATACAGACTATGCCGCAATTAAATTTTTTTTACCCCAAAAGGGTGTAGATTGAATAGCGGAATAGAAAATATGATATAAAAAGGTGTATCTCACACGACAAACCCAGACTAGGCCCCGATTACAATTTTTTGTACCCTAAAGGCAGGATGAGGAGTAGGAGGAGTTTGGAACAGGAGGCAAACTGAAGCACCCTGCAATCCTCGGAGGTGGAAGATGCGCCCCAAAAATTTGAAAGGTGTATCTCACACGTACCGATACAGACTATGCCGCAATTTATTTTTTTTTACCCCAAAAGGGTGTAGATTGAATAGCGGAATAGAAAATATAATATAAAAAGGTGTATATCACACGACAAACCCAGACTAGGCCCCGATTACAATTTTTTGTACCCTAAAGGCTGGATGAGGAGTAGGAAGAGTTCGGAACAGGAGGCAAACTGAAGCACCCTGCAATCCTCGGCGGTGGAAGATACGCCCCAAAAATTTGGAAGGTGTATCTCACACGTACCAATACAGACTATGCCGCAATTTAATTTTTTTTACCCCAAAAGGGTGTAGATTGAATAGCGGAATAGAAAATATGATATAAAAAAGTGTATCTCACACGTACAAACCCAGACTAGGCCCCGATTACAATTTGTTGTACCCTAAAGGCTGGATGAGGAGTAGGAAGAGTTCGGAACAGGAGGCAAACTGAAGCACCCTGCAATCCTCGGCGGTGGAAGATGCGCCCCAAAAATTTGGAAGGTGTATCTCACACGTACCAATACAGACTATGCCGCAATTTAATTTTTTTTACCCCAAAAGGGTATAGATTGAATAGCGGAATAGAAAATATGATATAAAAAAGTGTATCTCACACGTACAAACCCAGTCTAGGCCCCCGATTACAATTTGTTGTACCCTAAAGGCTGGATGAGGAGTAGGAAGAGTTCGGAACAGGAGGCAAACTGAAGCACCCTGCAATCCTCGGCGGTGGAAGATGCGCCCCAAAAATTTGGAAGGTGTATCTCACACGTACCAATACAGACTATGCCGCAATTTAATTTTTTTTACCCCAAAAGGGTGTAGATTGAACAGCTGAATAGAAAATATGATATAAAAAAGTGTATCTCACACGTACAAACCCAGACTAGGCCCCGATTACAATTTGTTGTACCCTAAAGGCTGGATGAGGAGTAGGAAGAGTTCGGAACAGGAGGCAAACTGAAGCACCCTGCAATCCTCGGCGGTGGAAGATGCACCCCAAAAATTTGGAAGGTGTATCTCATACGTACCAATACAGACTATGCCGCAATTTAATTTTTTTTACCCCAAAAGGGTGTAGATTGAATAGCGGAATAGAAAATATGATATAAAAAAGTGTATCTCACACATACAAACCCAGACTAGGCCCCGATTACAATTTTTTGTACCCTAAAGGCAGGATGAGGATGAGGAAGAGGAGTAGGAGAAGTTCGGAACAGGAGGCAAACTGAAACACCCTGCAATCCTCGGCGGTGGAAGATGCGCCCCAAAAATTTGGAAGTTGTATCTCATACGTACCGATACAGACTATGCCGCACCTTAATTTTTTTGACCCCAAAAGGGTGTAGATTTAAGAACGGAATAGAAAATATGATACAAAAAGGTGTATCTCACACGTACAAACCCAGACTAGGCCCCGATTACAATTTTTTGTACACTAAAGGCAGGATGACGGGTAGGAAGAGTTCGGAACAGGAGGCAAACTGAAGCAGCCTGCAATCCTCGGCGGTGGAAGATGCGCCCCAAAAATTTGGAAGGTGTATCTCACACGTACCGATACAGACTATGCCGAAATTTTATTTTTTTTACCCCGAAAGGGTGTAGATTGAATAGCAGAATAGAAAATATGATATAAAAAGGTGTATCTCACACGTACAAACCCAGACTAGGCCCCAATTACAATTTTTTGTACCCTAAAGGCAGGATGAGGATGAGGAAGAGGAGTAGGAGAAGTTCGGAACAGGAGGCAAACTGAAACACCCTGCAATCCTCGGCGCTTAAAGATGCGCTCAAAAAATTTGAAAGGTGTATCTCACACGTACCGATACAGACTATGCCGCAATTTAATTTTTTTTACCCCAAAAGGGTGTAGATTGAATAGCGGAATAGAAAATATGATATAAAAAGGTGTATCTCACACGACAAACCCAGACTAGGCCCCGATTACAATTTTTTGTACCCTAAAGGCAGGATCAGGAGTAGGAGGAGTTCGGAACAGGAGGCAAACTGAAGCACCCTGCATTTCTCGGAGGTGGAAGATGCGCCCCAAAAATTTGAAAGGTGTATCTCACACGTACCGATACAGACTATGCCGCAATTTATTTTTTTTACCCCAAAAGGGTGTAGATTGAATAGCGGAATAGAAAATATGATATAAAAAGATGTATCTCACACGACAAACCCAGACTAGGCCCCGATTACAATTTGTTGTACCCTAAAGGCTGGATGAGGAGTAGGAAGAGTTCGGAACAGGAGGCAAACTGAAGCACCCTGCAATCCTCGGCGGTGGAAGATGCGCCCCAAAAATTTGGAAGGTGTATCTCACACGTACCAATACAGACTATGCCGCAATTTAATTTTTTTTACCCCAAAAGGGTGTAGATTGAATAGCGGAATAGAAAATATGATATAAAAAAGTGTATCTCACATGTACAAACCCAGACTAGGCCCCGATTACAATTTTTTGTACCCTAAAGGCAGGATGAGGATGAGGAAGAGGAGTAGGAGGAGTTCGGAACAGGAGGCAAACTGAAGCACCCTGCAATCCTCGGCGCTGTAAGATGCGCTCAAAAAATTTGAAAGGTGTATCTCACACGTACCGATACAGACTATGCCGCAATTTAATTTTTTTTACCCCAAAAGGGTGTAGATTGAATAGCGGAATAGAAAATATGATATAAAAAGGTGTATCTCACACGTACAAACCCAGACTAGGCCCCGATTACAATTTTTTGTACCCTAAAGGCAGGATGAGGAGTAGCAGGAGTTCGGAACAGGAGGCAAACTGAAGCACCCTGCAATCCTCGGCGGTGGAAGATGCGCCCCAAAAATTTGGAAGGTGTATCTCACACGTACCAATACAGACTATGCCGCAACTTAATTTTTTTTACCCCAAAAGGGTGTAGATTTAATAACGGAATAGAAAATATGATATAAAAAGGTGTATCTCACATGTACAAACCCAGAATAGGCCCCGATTACAATTTGTTGTACCCTAAAGGCTGGATGAGGAGTAGGAAGAGTTTGGAACAGGAGGCAAACTGAAGCACCCTGCAATCCTCGGCGGTGGAAGATGCGCCCCAAAAATTTGGAAGGTGTATCTCACACGTACCAATACAGACTATGCCGCAATTTTATTTTTTTTTACCCCAAAAGGGTGTAGATTGAATAGCGGAATAGAAAATATGATATAAAAAGGTGTATCTCACACGTACAAACCCAGACTAGGCCCCGATTACAATTTTTTGTACCCTAAAGGCAGGATGAGGAGTAGGAGGAGTTCGGAACAAGAGGCAAACTGAAGCACCCTGCAATCCTCGACGGTGGAAGATGCGCCCCAAAAATTTGGAAGGTGTATCTCACACGTACCGATACAGACTATGCCGCAATTTAATTTTTTTTACCCCAAAAGGGTGTAGACTGAAAAGCGGGAATAGAAAATATGATATAAAATGGTGTATCTCACATGTACAAACCCAGACTAGGCCCCGATTACAATTTGTTGTACCCTAAAGGCTGGATGAGGAGTAGGAAGAGTTTGGAACAGGAGGCAAACTGAAGCACCCTGCAATCCTCGGCGGTGGAAGATGCGCCCCAAAAATTTGGAAGGTGTATCTCACACGTACCAATACAGACTATGCCGCAATTTTATTTTTTTTTACCCCAAAAGGGTGTAGATTGAATAGCGGAATAGAAAATATGATATAAAAAGGTGTATCTCACACGTACAAACCCAGACTAGGCCCCGATTACAATTTTTTGTACCCTAAAGGCAGGATGAGGAGTAGGAGGAGTTCGGAACAAGAGGCAAACTGAAGCACCCTGCAATCCTCGACGGTGGAAGATGCGCCCCAAAAATTTGGAAGGTGTATCTCACACGTACCGATACAGACTATGCCGCAATTTAATTTTTTTTACCCCAAAAGGGTGTAGACTGAAAAGCGGGAATAGAAAATATGATATAAAATGGTGTATCTCACATGTACAAACCCAGACTAGGCCCCGATTACAATTTGTTGTACCCTAAAGGCTGGATTAGGAGTAGGAGGAGTTTGGAACAGGAGGTAAACTGTAGCACCCTGCAATCCTCGGCGGTGGAAGATGCGCCCCCAAAATTTGGAAGGTGTACCTCACACGTACCAATACAGACTATGCCGCAATTTAATTTTTTTTTCCCCAAAAGGGTGTAGATTGAATAGCGGAATAGAAAATATGATATAAAAAGGTGTATCTCACACGTACAAACCCAGACTAGGCCCCGATTACAATTTGTTGTACCTTATAGGCTGGATGAGGAGTAGGAGTTCGGAACAGGAGGCAAACTGAAGCACCCTGCAATCCTCGGAGGTGGAAGATGCGCCCCAAAAATTTGAAAGGTGTATCTCACACGTACCGATACAGACTATGCCGCAATTCATTTTTTTTTACCCCAAAAGGGTGTAGATTGAATAGCGGAATAGAAAATATGATATAAAAAGATGTATCTCACACGACAAACCCAGACATGGCCCCGATTACAATTTGTTGTACCCTAAAGGCTGGATGAGGAGTAGGAAGAGTTCGGAACAGGAGGCAAACTGAAGCACCCTGCAATCCTCGGCGGTGGAAGATGCGCCCCAAAAATTTGGAAGGTGTATCTCACACGTACCAATACAGACTATGCCGCAATTTAATTTTTTTTACCCCAAAAGGGTGTAGATTGAATAGCGGAATAGAGAATATGATATAAAAAAGTGTATCTCACACGTACAAACCCAGACTAGGCCCCGATTACAATTTGTTGTACCCTAAAGGCTGGATGAGGAGTAGGAAGAGTTCGGAACAGGAGGCAAACTAAAGCACCCTGCAATCCTCGGCGGTGGAAGATGCGCCCCAAAAATTTGGAAGGTGTATCTCACACGTACCAATACAGACTATGCCGCAATTTAATTTTTTTTACCCCAAAAGGGTGTAGATTGAATAGCGGAATAGAAAATATGATATAAAAAAGTGTATCTCACACGTACAAACCCAGACTAGGCCCCGATTACAATTTTTTGTACCCTAAAGGCAGGATGAGGATGAGGAAGAGGAGTAGGAGGAGTTCGGAACAGGAGGCAAACTGAAGCACCCTGCAATCCTCGGCGCTGTAAGATGCGTTCAAAAAATTTGAAAGGTGTATCTCACACGTACCGATACAGACTATGCCGCAATTTAATTTTTTTTACCCCAAAAGGGTGTAGATTGAATAGCGGAATAGAAAATATGATATAAAAAGGTGTATCTCACACGTACAAACCCAGACTAGGCCCCGATTACAATTTTTTGTACCCTAAAGGCAGGATGAGGAGTAGCAGGAGTTCGGAACAGGAGGCAAACTGAAGCACCCTGCAATCCTCGGCGGTGGAAGATGCGCCCCAAAAATTTGGAAGGTGTATCTCACACGTACCGATACAGACTATGCCGCAACTTAATTTTTTTTACCCCAAAAGGGTGTAGATTTAATAACGGAATAGAAAATATGATATAAAAAGGTGTATCTCACACGTACAAACCCAGACTAGGCCCCGATTACAATTTTTTGTACACTAAAGGCAGGATGAGGAGTAGGAGGAGTTCGGAACAAGAGGCAAACTGAAGCAACCTGCAATCCTCGACGGTGGAAGATGCGCCCCAAAAATTTGGAAGGTGTATCTCACACGTACCGATACAGACTATGCCGCAATTTAATTTTTTTTTTCCCCAAAAGGGTGTAGACTGAAAAGCGGAATAGAAAATATGATATAAAATGGTGTATCTCACATGTACAAACCCAGACTAGGCCCCGATTACAATTTGTTGTACCCTAAAGGCTGGATTAGGAGTAGGAGGAGTTTGGAACAGGAGGTAAACTGTAGCACCCTGCAATCCTCGGCGGTGGAAGATGCGCCCCCAAAATTTGGAAGGTGTACCTCACACGTACCAATACAGACTATGCCGCAATTTAATTTTTTTTACCCCAAAAGGGTGTAGATTGAATAGCGGAATAGAAAATATGATATAAAAAGGTTTATCTCACACGTACAAACCCAGACTAGGCCCCGATTACAATTTGTTGTACCTTAAAGGCTGGATGAGGAGTAGGAGTTCGGAACAGGAGGCAAACTGAAGCACCCTGCAATCCTCGGAGGTGGAAGATGCGCCCCAAAAATTTGAAACGTGTATCTCACACGTACCGATACAGACTATGCCGCAATTTATTTTTTTTTACCCCAAAAGGGTGTAGATTGAATAGCGGAATAGAAAATATGATATAAAAAGATGTATCTCACACGACAAACCCAGACTAGGCCCCGATTACAATTTGTTGTACCCTAAAGGCTGGATGAGGAGTAGGAAGAGTTCGGAACAGGAGGCAAACTGAAGCACCCTGCAATCCTCGGCGGTGGAAGATGCGCCCCCAAAATTTGGAAGGTGTACCTCACACGTACCAATACAGACTATGCCGCAATTTAATTTTTTTTACCCCAAAAGGGTGTAGATTGAATAGCGGAATAGAAAATATGATATAAAAAGGTGTATCTCACACGTACAAACCCAGACTAGGCCCCGATTACAATTTGTTGTACCTTAAAGGCTGGATGAGGAGTAGGAGTTCGGAACAGGAGGCAAACTGAAGCACCCTGCAATCCTCGGAGGTGGAAGATGCGCCCCAAAAATTTGAAAGGTGTATCTCACACGTACCGATACAGACTATGCCGCAATTTATTTTTTTTTACCCCAAAAGGGTGTAGATTGAATAGCGGAATAGAAAATATGATATAAAAAGATGTATCTCACACGACAAACCCAGACTAGGCCCCGATTACAATTTGTTGTACCCTAAAGGCTGGATGAGGAGTAGGAAGAGTTCGGAACAGGAGGCAAACTGAAGCACCCTGCAATCCTCGGCGGTGGAAGATGCGCCCCAAAAATTTGGAAGGTGTATCTCACACGTACCAATACAGACTATGCCGCAATTTAATTTTTTTTACCCCAAAAGGGTGTAGATTGAATAGCGGAATAGAAAATATGATATAAAAAAGTGTATCTCACACGTACAAACCCAGACTAGGCCCCGATTACAATTTGTTGTACCCTAAAGGCTGGATGAGGAGTAGGAAGAGTTCGGAACAGGAGGCAAACTGAAGCACCCTGCAATCCTCGGCGGTGGAAGATGCGCCCCAAAAATTTGGAAGGTGTATCTCACACGTACCAATACAGACTATGCCGCAATTTAATTTTTTTTACCCCAAAAGGGTGTAGATTGAATAGCGGAATAGAAAATATGATATAAAAAAGTGTATCTCACACGTACAAACCCAGACTAGGCCCCGATTACAATTTTTTGTACCCTAAAGGCAGGATGAGGATGAGGAAGAGGAGTAGGAGGAGTTCGGAACAGGAGGCAAACTGAAGCACCCTGCAATCCTCGGCGCTGTAAGATGCGCTCAAAAAATTTGAAAGGTGTATCTCACACGTACCGATACAGACTATGCCGCAATTTAATTTTTTTTACCCCAAAAGGGTGTAGATTTAATAACGGAATAGAAAATATGATATAAAAAGGTGTATCTCACACGTACAAACCCAGACTAGGCCCCGATTACAATTTTTTGTACACTAAAGGCAGGATGAGGAGTAGGAGGAGTTCGGAACCAGAGGCAAACTGAAGCACCCTGCAATCCTCGAAGGGGAAGATGCGCCCCAAAAATTTTGAAGGTGTATCTCACACGTACCGATACAGACTATGCCGCAATTTAATTTTTTTTACCCCAAAAGGGTGTAGATTGAATAGCAGAATAGAAAATATGATATAAAAAGGTGTATCTCACACGTACAAACCCAGACTAGGCCCCGATTACAATTTTTTGTACCCTAAAGGCAGGATGAGGAGTAGCAGGAGTTCGGAACAGGAGGCAAACTGAAGCACCCTGCAATCCTCGGCGGTGGAAGATGCGCCCCAAAAATTTGGAAGGTGTATCTCACACGTACCGATACAGACTATGCCGCAACTTAATTTTTTTTACCCCAAAAGGGTGTAGATTTAATAATAGAATAGAAAATATGATATAAAAAGGTGTATCTCACACGTACAAACCCAGACTAGGCCCCGATTACAATTTGTTGTACCCTAAAGGCTGGATGAGGAGTAGGAGGAGTTCGGAAAGGGAGGCAAACTGAAGCACCCTGCAATCCTCGGCGGTGGAAGATGCGCCCCAAAAATTTGGAAGGTTTATCTCAAACATACCGATACAGACTATGCCGCAATTTAATTTTTTTTACCCCAAAAGGGTGTAGATTGAATAGCGGAATAGAAAATATGATATAAAAAGGTGTATCTCACACGTACAAACCCAGACTAGGCCCCGATTACAACTTTTTGTACCCTAAAGGCAGGATGAGGAGTAGGAGGAGTTCGGAACAAGAGGCAAACTGAAGCACCCTGCAATCCTCGACGGTGGAAGATGCGCCCCAAAAATTTGGAAGGTGTATCTCACACGTACCGATACAGACTATGCCGCAATTTAATTTTTTTTACCCCAAAAGGGTGTAGACTGAAAAGCGGAATAGAAAATATGATATAAAATGGTGTATCTCACATGTACAAACCCAGACTAGGCCCCGATTACAATTTGTTGTACCCTAAAGGCTGGATTAGGAGTAGGAGGAGTTTGGAACAGGAGGTAAACTGTAGCACCCTGTAATCCTCGGCGGTGGAAGATGCGCCCCCAAAATTTGGAAGGTGTATCTCACACGTACCAATACAGACTATGCCGCAATTTAATTTTTTTTTACCCCAAAAGGGTGTAGATTGAATAGCGAAATAGAAAATATGATATAAAAAGGTGTATCTCACACGTACAAACCCAGACTAGGCCCCGATTACAATTTGTTGTACCTTTAAGGCTGGATGAGGAGTAGGAGTTCGGAACAGGAGGCAAACTGAAGCACCCTGCAATCCTCGGCGGTGGAAGATGCGCCCCAAAAATTTGGAAGGTGTATCTCACACGAACCAATACAGACTATGCCACAATTTAATTTTTTTTACCCCAAAAGGGTGTAGATTGAATAGCGGAATTGAAAATATGATATAAAAAGGTGTATCTCACACGTACAAACCCAGACTAGGCCCCGATTACAATTTTTTGGACCCTAAAGGCAGGATGAGGAGTAGGAGGAGTTCGGAACAGGAGGCAAACTGAAGCACCTTGCAATCCTCGGTGGTGGAAGATGCGCCCCAAAAATTTGGAAGGTTTATCTCACACATACCGATACAGACTAAGCCGCAATTTAATTTTTTTTACCCCAAAAGGGTGTAGAATTGAATAGCGGAATAGAAAATATGATATAAAAAGGGGTATCTCACACGTACCAACCCAGACTAGGCCCCAATTACAATTTTTTGTACCCTAAAGGCAGGATGAGGAGTGGGAGGAGTTCGGAACAGGAGGCAAACTGAAGCACCCTGCAATCCTCGGCGGTGGAAGATGCGCCCCAAAAATTTGGAAGGTGTATCTCACACTTTCCAATACAGACTATGCCGCAATTTAATTTTTTTTACCCCAAAAGGGTGTAGATTGAATAGCGGAATAGAAAATATGATATAAAAAGGTGTATCTCACACGTACAAACCCAGACTAGGCCCCGATTACAATATGTTGTACCCTAAAGGCTGGATGAGGAGTAGGAAGAGTTCGGAACAGGAGGCAAACTGAAGCACCCTGCAATCCTCGGCGTTGGAAGATGCGCCCCAAAAATTTGGAAGGTGTATCTCACACGTACCAATACAGACTATGCCGCAATTTAATTTTTTTTACCCCAAAAGGGTGTAGATTGAATAGCGGAATAGAAAATATGATATAAAAAGGTGTATCTCACACGTACAAACCCAGACTAGGCCCCGATTACAATTTGTTGTACCCTAAAGACTGGATGAGGAGTAGGAAGAGTTCGGAACAGGAGGCAAACTGAAGCACCCTGCAATCCTCGGCGGTGGAAGATGCGCCCCAAAAATTTGGAAGGTGTATCTCACACGTACCAATACAGACTATGCCGCAATTTAATTTTTTTTACCCCAAAAGGGTGTAGATTGAATAGCGGAATAGAAAATATGATATAAAAAAGTGTATCTCACACGTACAAACCCAGACTAGGCCCCGATTACAATTTTTTGTACCCTAAAGGCAGGATGAGGAGTAGGAGGAGTTCGGAACAGGAGGCAAACTGAAGCACCCTGCAATCCTCGACGGTGGAAGATGCGCCCCAAAAATTTGGAAGGTGTATCTCACACGTACCGATACAGACTATGCCGCAATTTAATTTTTTTTACCCCAAAAGGGTGTAGATTTAATAACGGAATAGAAAATATGATATAAAAAGGTGTATCTCACATGTACAAACCCAGACTAGGCCCCGATTACAATTTTTTGTACCCTAAACGCAGGATGAGGATGAGGAAGAGGAGTAGGAGGAGTTCGGAAAAGGAGGCAAACTGAAGCACCCTGCAATCCTCGGCGCTGTAAGATGCGCTCAAAAAATTTGAAAGGTGTATCTCACACGTACCGATACAGACTATGCCGCAATTTAATTTTTTTTACCCCAAAAGGGTGTAGATTGAATAGCGGAATAGAAAATATGATATAAAAAGGTGTATCTCACACGTACAAACCCAGACTAGGCCCCGATTACAATTTTTTGTACCCTAAAGGCAGGATGAGGAGTAGCAGGAGTTCGGAACAGGAGGCAAACTGAAGCACCCTGCAATCCTCGGCGGTGGAAGATGCGCCCCAAAAATTTGGAAGGTGTATCTCACACGTACCGATACAGACTATGCCGCAATTTAATTTTTTTTACCCCAAAAGGGTGTAGATTTAATAACGGAATAGAAAATATGATATAAAAAGGTGTATCTCACACGTACAAACCCAGACTAGGCCCCGATTACAATTTTTTGTACACTAAAGGCAGGATGAGGAGTAGGAGGAGTTTGGAACCAGAGGCAAACTGAAGCACCCTGCAATCCTCGAAGGGGAAGATGCGCCCCAAAAATTTTGAAGGTGTATCTCACACGTACCGATACAGACTATGCCGCAATTTAATTTTTTTTACCCCAAAAGGGTGTAGATTGAATAGCAGAATAGAAAATATGATATAAAAAGGTGTATCTCACACGTACAAACCCAGACTAGGCCCCGATTACAACTTTTTGTACCCTAAAGGCAGGATGAGGAGAGGGAGGAGTTCGGAACATAAGGCAAACTAAAGCACCCTGCAATCCTCGGCGGTGGAAGATGCACCCCAAAAATTTGGAAGGAGTACCTCACACGTACCGATACAGACTATGCCACAATTTAATTTTTTTTACCCCAAAAGGTTGTAGATTGAATAGCAGAATAGAAAATATGATATAAAAAGGTGTATCTCACACGTACAAACCCAGAATAGGCCCCGATTACAATTTGTTGTACCCTAAAGGCTGGATGAGGAGTAGGAGGAGTTCGGAACAGGAGGCAAACTGAAGCACCCTGCAATCCTCGGCGGTGGAAGATGCGCCCCAAAAATTTGGAAGGTGTATCTCACACGTACCGATACAGACTATGCCGCAATTTAATTTTTTTTACCCCAAAAGGGTGTAGATTGAATAGCGGAATAGAAAATATGATATAAAAAAGTGTATCTCACACGTACAAACCCAGACTAGGCCCCGATTACAATTTGTTGTACCCTAAAGGCTGGATTAGGAGTAGGAGGAGTTCGGAACAGGAGGTAAACTGTAGCACCCTGCAATCCTCGGCGGTGGAAGATGCGCCCCCAAAATTTGGAAGGTGTACCTCACACGTACCAATACAGACTATGCTGCAATTTAATTTTTTTTACCCCAAAAGGGTGTAGATTGAATAGCGGAATAGAAAATATGATATAAAAAGGTGTATCTCACACGTACAAACCCAGACTAGGCCCCGATTACAATTTGTTGTACCTTAAAGGCTGGATGAGGAGTAGGAGTTCGGAACAGGAGGCAAACTGAAGCACCCTGCAATCCTCGGCGGTGGAAGATGCGCCCCAAAAATTTGGAAGGTGTATCTCACACGTACCAATACAGACTATGCCGCAATTTAATTTTTTTTTACCCCAAAAGGGTGTAGATTGAATAGCGGAATAGAAAATATGATATAAAAAAGTGTATCTCACACGTACAAACCCAGACTAGGCCCCGATTACAATTTGTTGTACCCTAAAGGCTGGATGAGGAGTAGGAAGAGTTCGGAACAGGAGGCAAACTGAAGCACCCTGCAATCCTCGGCGGTGGAAGATGCGCCCCAAAAATTTGGAAGGTGTATCTCACACGTACCAATACAGACTATGCCGCAATTTAATTTTTTTTACCCCAAAAGGGTGTAGATTGAATAGCGGAATAGAAAATATGATATAAAAAAGTGTATCTCACAAGTACAAACCCAGACTAGGCCCCGATTACAATTTGTTGTACCCTAAAGGCTGGATGAGGAGTAGGAAGAGTTCGGAACAGGAGGCAAACTGAAGCACCCTGCAATCCTCGGCGGTGGAAGATGCGCCCCAAAAATTTGGAAGGTGTATCTCACACGTACCAATACAGACTATGCCGCAATTTAATTTTTTTTACCCCAAAAGGGTGTAGATTGAATAGCGGAATAGAAAATATGATATAAAAAAGTGTATCTCACACGTACAAACCCAGACTAGGCCCCGATTACAATTTGTTGTACCCTAAAGGCTGGATGAGGAGTAGGAAGAGTTCGGAACAGGAGGCAAACTGAAGCACCCTGCAATCCTCGGCGGTGGAAGATGCGCCCCAAAAATTTGGAAGGTGTATCTCACACGTACCAATACAGACTATGCCGCAATTTTATTTTTTTTACCCCAAAAGGGTGTAGATTGAATAGCGGAATAGAAAATATGATATAAAAAGGTGTATCTCACACGTACAAACCGAGACTAGGCCCCGATTACAATTTTTTGTACCCTAAAGGCAGGATGAGGAGTAGGAGGAGTTCGGAACAGGAGGCAAACTGAAGCACCCTGCAATCCTCGACGGTGGAAGATGCGCCCCAAAAATTTGGAAGGTGTATCTCACACGTACCGATACAGACTATGCCGAAACTTAATTTTTTTTACCCCAAAAGGGTGTAGATTTAATAACGGAATAGAAAATATGATATAAAAAGGTGTATCTCACATGTACAAACCCAGACTAGGCCCCGATTACAATTTTTTGTACCCTAAAGGCAGGATGAGGATGAGGAAGAGGAGTAGGAGGAGTTCGGAACAGGAGGCAAACTGAAGCACCCTGCAATCCTCGGAGGTGGAAGATGCGCCCCAAAAATTTGGAAGGTGTATCTCACACGTACCAATACAGACTATGCCGCAATTTAATTTTTTTTTACCCCAAAAGGGTGTAGATTGAATAGCGGAATAGAAAATATGATATAAAAAAGTGTATCTCACACGTACAAACCCAGACTAGGCCCCGATTACAATTTTTTGTACCCTAAAGGCAGGATGAGGAGTAGCAGGAGTTCGGAACAGGAGGCAAACTGAAGCACCCTGCAATCCTCGGCGGTGGAAGATGCGCCCCAAAAATTTGGAAGGTGTATCTCACACGTACCGATACAGACTATGCCGCAACTTAATTTTTTTTACCCCAAAAGGGTGTAGATTTCATAAACGGAATAGAAAATATGATATAAAATGGTGTATCTCACACGTACAAACCCAGACTAGGCCCCGATTACAATTTTTTGTACACTAAAGGCAGGATGAGGAGTAGGAGGAGTTCGGAACCAGAGGCAAACTGAAGCACCCTGCAATCCTCGAAGGGGAAGATGCGCCCCAAAAATTTTGAAGGTGTATCTCACACGTACCGATACAGACTATGCCGCAATTTAATTTTTTTTACCCCAAAAGGGTGTAGATTGAATAGCAGAATAGAAAATATGATATAAAAAGGTGTATCTCACACGTACAAACCCAGACTAGGCCCCGATTACAATTTTTTGTACCCTAAAGGCAGGATGAGAAGTAGGAGGAGTTCGGAACAGGAGGCAAACTGAAGCACCCTGCAATCCTCGGAGGTGGAAGATGCGCCCCAAAAATTTGGAAGGTGTATCTCACACGTACCAATACAGACTATGCCGCAATTTTATTTTTTTTTACCCCAAAAGGGTGTAGATTGAATAGCGGAATAGAAAATATGATATAAAAAAGTGTATCTCACACGTACAAACCCAGACTAGGCCCCGATTACAATTTGTTGTACCCTAAAGGCTGGATGAGGAGTAGGAAGAGTTCGGAACAGGAGGCAAACTGAAGCACCCTGCAATCCTCGGCGGTGGAAGATGCGCCCCAAAAATTTGGAAGGTGTATCTCACACGTACCAATACAGACTATGCCGCAATTTAATTTTTTTTACCCCAAAAGGGTGTAGATTGAATAGCGGAATAGAAAATATGATATAAAAAAGTGTATCTCACAAGTACAAACCCAGACTAGGCCCCGATTACAATTTGTTGTACCCTAAAGGCTGGATGAGGAGTAGGAAGAGTTCGGAACAGGAGGCAAACTGAAGCACCCTGCAATCCTCGGCGGTGGAAGATGCGCCCCAAAAATTTGGAAGGTGTATCTCACACGTACCAATACAGACTATGCCGCAATTTAATTTTTTTTACCCCAAAAGGGTGTAGATTGAATAGCGGAATAGAAAATATGATATAAAAAAGTGTATCTCACACGTACAAACCCAGACTAGGCCCCGATTACAATTTGTTGTACCCTAAAGGCTGGATGAGGAGTAGGAAGAGTTCGGAACAGGAGGCAAACTGAAGCACCCTGCAATCCTCGGCGGTGGAAGATGCGCCCCAAAAATTTGGAAGGTGTATCTCACACGTACCAATACAGACTATGCCGCAATTTTATTTTTTTTACCCCAAAAGGGTGTAGATTGAATAGCGGAATAGAAAATATGATATAAAAAGGTGTATCTCACACGTACAAACCGAGACTAGGCCCCGATTACAATTTTTTGTACCCTAAAGGCAGGATGAGGAGTAGGAGGAGTTCGGAACAGGAGGCAAACTGAAGCACCCTGCAATCCTCGACGGTGGAAGATGCGCCCCAAAAATTTGGAAGGTGTATCTCACACGTACCGATACAGACTATGCCGAAACTTAATTTTTTTTACCCCAAAAGGGTGTAGATTTAATAACGGAATAGAAAATATGATATAAAAAGGTGTATCTCACATGTACAAACCCAGACTAGGCCCCGATTACAATTTTTTGTACCCTAAAGGCAGGATGAGGATGAGGAAGAGGAGTAGGAGGAGTTCGGAACAGGAGGCAAACTGAAGCACCCTGCAATCCTCGGAGGTGGAAGATGCGCCCCAAAAATTTGGAAGGTGTATCTCACACGTACCAATACAGACTATGCCGCAATTTAATTTTTTTTTACCCCAAAAGGGTGTAGATTGAATAGCGGAATAGAAAATATGATATAAAAAAGTGTATCTCACACGTACAAACCCAGACTAGGCCCCGATTACAATTTGTTGTACCCTAAAGGCTGGATGAGGAGTAGGAAGAGTTCGGAACAGGAGGCAAACTGAAGCACCCTGCAATCCTCGGCGGTGGAAGATGCGCCCCAAAAATTTGGAAGGTGTATCTCACACGTACCAATACAGACTATGCCGCAATTTAATTTTTTTTACCCCAAAAGGGTGTAGATTGAATAGCGGAATAGAAAATATGATATAAAAAAGTGTATCTCACAAGTACAAACCCAGACTAGGCCCCGATTACAATTTGTTGTACCCTAAAGGCTGGATGAGGAGTAGGAAGAGTTCGGAACAGGAGGCAAACTGAAGCACCCTGCAATCCTCGGCGGTGGAAGATGCGCCCCAAAAATTTGGAAGGTGTATCTCACACGTACCAATACAGACTATGCCGCAATTTAATTTTTTTACCCCAAAAGGGTGTAGATTGAATAGCGGAATAGAAAATATGATATAAAAAAGTGTATCTCACACGTACAAACCCAGACTAGGCCCCGATTACAATTTGTTGTACCCTAAAGGCTGGATGAGGAGTAGGAAGAGTTCGGAACAGGAGGCAAACTGAAGCACCCTGCAATCCTCGGCGGTGGAAGATGCGCCCCAAAAATTTGGAAGGTGTATCTCACACGTACCAATACAGACTATGCCGCAATTTTATTTTTTTTACCCCAAAAGGGTGTAGATTGAATAGCGGAATAGAAAATATGATATAAAAAGGTGTATCTCACACGTACAAACCGAGACTAGGCCCCGATTACAATTTTTTGTACCCTAAAGGCAGGATGAGGAGTAGGAGGAGTTCGGAACAGGAGGCAAACTGAAGCACCCTGCAATCCTCGACGGTGGAAGATGCGCCCCAAAAATTTGGAAGGTGTATCTCACACGTACCGATACAGACTATGCCGAAACTTAATTTTTTTTACCCCAAAAGGGTGTAGATTTAATAACGGAATAGAAAATATGATATAAAAAGGTGTATCTCACATGTACAAACCCAGACTAGGCCCCGATTACAATTTTTTGTACCCTAAAGGCAGGATGAGGATGAGGAAGAGGAGTAGGAGGAGTTCGGAACAGGAGGCAAACTGAAGCACCCTGCAATCCTCGGCGCTGTAAGATGCGCTCAAAAAATTTGAAAGGTGTATCTCACACGTACCGATACAGACTATGCCGCAATTTAATTTTTTTTACCCCAAAAGGGTGTAGATTGAATAGCGGAATAGAAAATATGATATAAAAAGGTGTATCTCATACGTACAAACCCAGACTAGGCCCCGATTACAATTTTTTGTACCCTAAAGGCAGGATGAGGAGTAGCAGGAGTTCGGAACAGGAGGCAAACTGAAGCACCCTGCAATCCTCGGCGGTGGAAGATGCGCCCCAAAAATTTGGAAGGTGTATCTCACACGTACCGATACAGACTATGCCGCAACTTAATTTTTTTTACCCCAAAAGGGTGTAGATTTCATAAACGGAATAGAAAATATGATATAAAATGGTGTATCTCACACGTACAAACCCAGACTAGGCCCCGATTACAATTTTTTGTACACTAAAGGCAGGATGAGGAGTAGGAGGAGTTCGGAACCAGAGGCAAACTGAAGCACCCTGCAATCCTCGAAGGGGAAGATGCGCCCCAAAAATTTTGAAGGTGTATCTCACACGTACCGATACAGACTATGCCGCAATTTAATTTTTTTTACCCCAAAAGGGTGTAGATTGAATAGCAGAATAGAAAATATGATATAAAAAGGTGTATCTCACACGTACAAACCCAGACTAGGCCCCGATTACAATTTTTTGTACCCTAAAGGCAGGATGAGAAGTAGGAGGAGTTCGGAACAGGAGGCAAACTGAAGCACCCTGCAATCCTCGGAGGTGGAAGATGCGCCCCAAAAATTTGGAAGGTGTATCTCACACGTACCAATACAGACTATGCCGCAATTTTATTTTTTTTTACCCCAAAAGGGTGTAGATTGAATAGCGGAATAGAAAATATGATATAAAAAAGTGTATCTCACACGTACAAACCCAGAATAGGCCCCGATTACAATTTATTGTACCCTAAAGGCTGGATGAGGAGTAGGAGGAGTTCGGAACAGGAGGCAAACTGAAGCACCCTGCAATCCTCGGCGGTGGAAGATGCGCCCCAAAAATTTGGAAGGTGTATCTCACACGTACCGATACAGACTATGCCGCAATTTAATTTTTTTTACCCCAAAAGGATGTAGACTGAAAAGCGGAATAGAAAATATGATATAAAATGGTGTATCTCACATGTACAAACCCAGACTAGGCCCCGATTACAATTTGTTGTACCCTAAAGGCTGGATTAGGAGTAGGAGGAGTTCGGAACAGGAGGTAAACTGTAGCACCCTGCAATCCTCGGCGGTGAAAGATGCGCCCCCAAAATTTGGAAGGTGTACCTCACACGTACCAATACAGACTATGCCGCAATTTAATTTTTTTTACCCCAAAAGGGTGTAGATTGAATAGCGGAATAGAAAATATGATATAAAAAGGTGTATCTCACACGTACAAACCCAGACTAGGCCCCGATTACAATTTGTTGTACCTTAAAGGCTGGATGAGGAGTAGGAGTTCGGAACAGGAGGCAAACTGAAGCACCCTGCAATCCTCGGCGGTGGAAGATGCGCCCCAAAAATTTGGAAGGTGTATCTCACACGTACCAATACAGACTATGCCGCAATTTAATTTTTTTTTACCCCAAAAGGGTGTAGATTGAATAGCGGAATAGAAAATATGATATAAAAAAGTGTATCTCACACGTACAAACCCAGACTAGGCCCCGATTACAATTTGTTGTACCCTAAAGGCTGGATGAGGAGTAGGAAGAGTTCGGAACAGGAGGCAAACTGAAGCACCCTGCAATCCTCGGCGGTGGAAGATGCGCCCCAAAAATTTGGAAGGTGTATCTCACACGTACCAATACAGACTATGCCGCAATTTTATTTTTTTTACCCCAAAAGGGTGTAGATTGAATAGCGGAATAGAAAATATGATATAAAAAGGTGTATCTCACACGTACAAACCGAGACTAGGCCCCGATTACAATTTTTTGTACCCTAAAGGCAGGATGAGGAGTAGGAGGAGTTCGGAACAGGAGGCAAACTGAAGCACCCTGCAATCCTCGACGGTGGAAGATGCGCCCCAAAAATTTGGAAGGTGTATCTCACACGTACCGATACAGACTATGCCGAAACTTAATTTTTTTTACCCCAAAAGGGTGTAGATTTAATAACGGAATAGAAAATATGATATAAAAAGGTGTATCTCACATGTACAAACCCAGACTAGGCCCCGATTACAATTTTTTGTACCCTAAAGGCAGGATGAGGATGAGGAAGAGGAGTAGGAGGAGTTCGGAACAGGAGGCAAACTGAAGCACCATGCAATCCTCGGCGCTGTAAGATGCGCTCAAAAAATTTGAAAGGTGTATCTCACACGTACCGATACAGACTATGCCGCAATTTAATTTTTTTTACCCCAAAAGGGTGTAGATTGAATAGCGGAATAGAAAATATGATATAAAAAGGTGTATCTCACACGTACAAACCCAGACTAGGCCCCGATTACAATTTGTTGTACCTTAAAGGCTGGATGAGGAGTAGGAGTTCGGAACAGGAGGCAAACTGAAGCACCCTGCAATCCTCGGCGGTGGAAGATGCGCCCCAAAAATTTGGAAGGTGTATCTCACACGTACCAATACAGACTATGCCGCAATTTAATTTTTTTTTACCCCAAAAGGGTGTAGATTGAATAGCGGAATAGAAAATATGATATAAAAAAGTGTATCTCACACGTACAAACCCAGACTAGGCCCCGATTACAATTTGTTGTACCCTAAAGGCTGGATGAGGAGTAGGAAGAGTTCGGAACAGGAGGCAAACTGAAGCACCCTGCAATCCTCGGCGGTGGAAGATGCGCCCCAAAAATTTGGAAGGTGTATCTCACACGTACCAATAAAGACTATGCCGCAATTTAATTTTTTTTACCCCAAAAGGGTGTAGATTGAATAGCGGAATAGAAAATATGATATAAAAAAGTGTATCTCACAAGTACAAACCCAGACTAGGCCCCGATTACAATTTGTTGTACCCTAAAGGCTGGATGAGGAGTAGGAAGAGTTCGGAACAGGAGGCAAACTGAAGCACCCTGCAATCCTCGGCGGTGGAAGATGCGCCCCAAAAATTTGGAAGGTGTATCTCACACGTACCAATACAGACTATGCCGCAATTTTATTTTTTTTACCCCAAAAGGGTGTAGATTGAATAGCGGAATAGAAAATATGATATAAAAAGGTGTATCTCACACGTACAAACCGAGACTAGGCCCCGATTACAATTTTTTGTACCCTAAAGGCAGGATGAGGAGTAGGAGGAGTTCGGAACAGGAGGCAAACTGAAGCACCCTGCAATCCTCGACGGTGGAAGATGCGCCCCAAAAATTTGGAAGGTGTATCTCACACGTACCGATACAGAATATGCCGAAACTTAATTTTTTTTACCCCAAAAGGGTGTAGATTTAATAACGGAATAGAAAATATGATATAAAAAGGTGTATCTCACATGTACAAACCCAGACTAGGCCCCGATTACAATTTTTTGTACCCTAAAGGCAGGATGAGGATGAGGAAGAGGAGTAGGAGGAGTTCGGAACAGGAGGCAAACTGAAGCACCCTGCAATCCTCGGCGCTGTAAGATGCGCTCAAAAAATTTGAAAGGTGTATCTCACACGTACCGATACAGACTATGCCACAATTTAATTTTTTTTACCCCAAAAGGGTGTAGATTGAATAGCAGAATAGAAAATATGATATAAAAAGGTGTATCTCACACGTACAAACCCCGAATAGGCCCTGATTACAATTTGTTGTACCCTAAAGGCTGGATGAGGAGTAGGAGGAGTTCGGAACATGAGGCAAACTGAAGCACCCTGCAATCCTCGGCGGTGGAAGATGCGCCCCAAAAATTTGGAAGGTTTATCTCACACATACCGATGCAGACTATGCCGCAATTTAATTTTTTTTACCCCAAAAGGGTGTAGATTGAATAGCGGAATAGAAAATATGATATAAAAAGGTGTATCTCACACATACAAACCCAGACTAGGCCCCAATTACAACTTTTTGTACCCTAAAGGCAGGATGAGGAGAGGGAGGAGTTCGGAACATAAGGCAAACTGAAGCACCCTGCAATCCTCGGCGGTGGAAGATGCACCCCAAAAATTTGGAAGGAGTACCTCACACGTACCGATACAGACTATGCCACAATTTAATTTTTTTTACCCCAAAAGGGTGTAGATTTAAGAACGGAATAGAAAATATGATACAAAAAGGTGTATCTCACACGTACAAACCCAGACTAGGCCCCGATTACAATTTTTTGTACACTAAAGGCAGGATGACGAGTAGGAGGAGTTCGGAACAGGAGGCAAACTGAAGCAGCCTGCAATCCTCGGCGGTGGAAGATGCGCCCCAAAAATTTGGAAGGTGTATCTCACATGTACCGATACAGACTATGCCGCAATTTTATTTTTTTTACCCCGAAAGGGTGTAGATTGAATAGCAGAATAGAAAATATGATATAAAAAGGTGTATCTCACACGTACAAACCCAGACTCCAGGAAGAAGGGGGGCCGTAACTCAGGAAAGGTTAGAAAGGTTGTGGTAGTTGGGGACTCAATTATCAAGAGGACAGAGAGGGAAATCTGTAAAAAAGATCTCGTGAACCGAACAGTTTGCTGTTTACCGGGCGCCCGAGTTCGGCACATCGCAGATCTGGCAGACAGATTGTTGTGCGGGGCTGGGGATGACCCAGCGGTCATGGTGCATGTGGGCACTAATGACAAAGTTAAAGGTAGGTGGAGGATCCTTAAGAACGATTTCAGGGACTTAGGTAATAGATTGAGGAAAAGGACCTCCAAGGTGGTTTTCTCTGAAATACTGCCTGTACCTCGAGCCACACAGGAGAGGCAGAAGGAGATTAGGGAACTTAACAAGTGGCTGAGGAATTGGTGTAGGAAGGAGGGGTTTGGGTTCCTGGAGAACTGGGCTGACTTCTCAGTCGGCTACCGGCTCTTTAGTAAGGATGGGCTGCACCTTAATGGGGACGGTACAGCTCTTTTGGGGAGAAAGATGGCCACCAAGTTGGAGGGGCTTTTAAACTAGGAGACGGGGGGGAGGGCTCAGAAGTAGAGTCAGTCAGGAGGAAGCAGAGGACTGAAGGCAGCTGTAGTGTCAGCAGCGACAGTAGGTCCACAAGGTCAATTGGCGGGTCTGTGCGGGAGAACCTCAGACCAAACAGGAATAAACATAACCGCCAATTGCGCTTAACTTCCTTAAAACTAAGAGGGGTATATGCTAATGCCAGGAGCCTAGCTAATAAAATGGATGAGTTGGAAATGTTAGTACATGAGGAGGACATAGACCTTGTGGGAATAACAGAGACTTGGTTCGACCCCTCACATGACTGGCTGGCCAATATCCAAGGGTATTCGGTGTACCGGAAGGACAGGGTAGGAAAAAGAGGGGGAGGGGTATGTCTCTATGTCAAGAACAATATAAAGGTGACAGAAAGGAGTGACATTACGGATGGGATGAGCATGGATTTAGAATCTGTGTGGGTTGAACTCCATAGGGAAGGAGAAAAGGGGAAAGTAATTGTGGGGGTTTGCTATAGGCCACCTAACCAAGGGGAGGAGGTAGAGCTGGAATTTTTAGCACTAATGGGTAAAGTGGCAAAATTGGGATCAGTCATCGTATTGGGGGACTTCAATTACCCCGACATTGACTGGGAAGAGGGGACTGCACACTCACAGAAGGCCCGCCTATTCACGGAAACCTTACTGGATAATTACATGTCACAGTTGGTGGATTCCCCCACCAGAGAAAACGCAGTCCTGGATCTATTGCTCACTAATGACCCAGACATAATCTCGGAGGTAGGAGTCCAGGACAACCTGGGCTCTAGCGATCACAGGATGATCACATTTAGTGTAAATAACAACATAACAAGACAAGTGGGGAACATAAGAACCCTAAACTTCAGAAGGGCAAACTTTCCAAAATTGTACTCAATGATGGAAAAGGTAAACTGGGACCAAACCCTGGGATCCCTGACCACAGAGGAAAAATGGGAATGCTTTAGGAACATATTAGGCAAAGGCATCTTGCAGTGCATTCCTATGGGAAATAAATTTAGAAGAGACAAAGCCAAACCTGGCTGGCTAAACTGTAGCGTCATAAAACTTATTAGGGGGAAAAAAATTGGCCTTCAAGAAGTATAAATCAGAGGGCACAGTATCGGCTTTCGAGCAATACAAGGAGGCAAATAAGAAAAGTAAACAAGAAATCAAGATGGCTAAAATCAACTTTGAAAGACAAATAGCGGAGGATAGTAAAAAAAACCCAAAGAAATTCTTTAAATATATCAACAGCAAAAAAACTAAGGCAGAGAATATTGCACACATAATTAACAATGATGGGAGGATGGTTACAGAGGACACTGAAAAAGCAACCGTGCTAAATGCTTTTTTCTCGTCAGTCTTTACACAGGAAAAGGAGGGGTACACTGACCATGACTGTATGGTTAGTAGTAATAAACAGGACTTGCCACCATGGCTAACAGAGGGGGAAATCAGGGAAAGGCTGGATAAACTTAACACAAACAAATCGCCAGGACCGGATGGCATACATCCGAGAGTACTCAAGGAACTCAGTAAAGTTATATCGAGACCACTGTTCCTGATCTTTGCTGACAGTATTAGGACAGGAGATGTACCAGGGGATTGGAAGAAAGCTAACGTGATTCCAATATTCAAAAAGGGCCAGAGGCATATCCCGGGAAATTATAGGCCTGTCAGTTTGACATCAGTAGTATGTAAACTTCTGGAGGGGATGATAAGGGACTATATTGTAGAGTTTGCTAAGAACAACAACATCATCAGCAGTAATCAGCACGGGTTTACAAATGGGCGTTCTTGTCAAACCAATCTCCTTACATTCTACGAGGAGGTGAGCTGTGAGCTAGATAGGGGGAGACCAGTGGATGTGGTGTACTTGGATTTCGCTAAGGCGTTTGATACAGTTCCCCACAAGCGCTTAATTTATAAAATAAGGTCTGCAGGTATCGATAGCAGGGTTTGCTCTTGGATACGGAACTGGCTAAAAAGGCGGGTCCAAAGGGTAGTAATAAACAGCGCATACTCAGACTGGTCTGAGGTGGTAAGCGGGGTCCCCCAAGGCTCAGTCCTGGGACCAACCTTGTTCAATTTATTCATAAACAACATTGAGGTCGGGATCAGTAGTTCGATATCAGTTTTTGCAGATGACACAAAATTGGGCAGGGCAATAACTTCACAACATGAAGCAGATATCCTGCAGAATGACCTGGACAAAATAACAGAGTGGGCAACGACATGGCAAATGAGGTTTAACGTGGAGAAGTGTAAGGTTTTGCACTTGGGGACTAAAAACATAAAATCACAATACACGTTAGGAGGGGAGCCCTTGGGGGAATCAAAAATGGAGAAGGATCTGGGAGTATTGGTTGATGATAGATTAGGAAACAGCATGCAATGTCAAGCGGCAGCTTCCAAAGCCAACAGAATATTAGCATGCATAAAGAAAGGGATGCATTCCAGAGATAAGACTATAATCCTTCCACTTTATAAAACTCTGGTCCGACCGCATCTGGAGTATTCCGTCCAGTTCTGGTCGCCAGTCCTCAGGAGGGATGTGTTGGAGCTGGAGAGAGTCCAGAGAAGGGCAACTAAACTAATTAGGGGATTGGAGGACCTTGACTATGAAGAGCGTCTACAATCGCTCGATTTATTCTCCCTGGAGAAGAGACGTCTGAGGGGGGACATGATAGCAATTTATAAATATCTTAATGGGGATCCCAGCTTAGAAAAAAAGCTGTTCATTCGAAGGGATTGCATGAGGACTCGAGGGCATACAATGCGATTAGAGGAGAAGCGTTTTAACCTCAGGCAACGCGGGGGGTTCTTTACTGTTAGGGCAACAAGATTGTGGAATTCTCTACCACAAGAGGTGGTTTCTGCGGGTAGTATGGTGGCTTTCAAAAGACTCTTAGACTTACATCTCAAGGATCAGAACATTCAGGGGTATGGGAGATGATTACAGCCACACATGCCTACACAGGTTGAACTGGATGGACTATTGTCTTTATTCAACCTCACCTACTATGTAACTATGTAACTATGTAAGACTAGGCCCCGATTACAATTTTTTGTACCCTAAAGGCAGGATGAGGATGAGGAAGAGGAGTAGGAGGAGTTCGGAACAGGAGGCAAACTGAAGCACCCTGCAATCCTCGGCGCTGTAAGATGCGCTCAAAAAATTTGAAAGGTGTATCTCACACGTACCGATACAGACTATGCCGCAATTAAATTTTTTTTACCCCAAAAGGGTGTAGATTGAATAGCGGAATAGAAAATATGATATAAAAAGGTGTATCTCACACGACAAACCCAGACTAGGCCCCGATTACAATTTTTTGTACCCTAAAGGCAGGATGAGGAGTAGGAGGAGTTTGGAACAGGAGGCAAACTGAAGCACCCTGCAATCCTCGGAGGTGGAAGATGCGCCCCAAAAATTTGAAAGGTGTATCTCACACGTACCGATACAGACTATGCCGCAATTTATTTTTTTTTACCCCAAAAGGGTGTAGATTGAATAGCGGAATAGAAAATATAATATAAAAAGGTGTATATCACACGACAAACCCAGACTAGGCCCCGATTACAATTTTTTGTACCCTAAAGGCTGGATGAGGAGTAGGAAGAGTTCGGAACAGGAGGCAAACTGAAGCACCCTGCAATCCTCGGCGGTGGAAGATACGCCCCAAAAATTTGGAAGGTGTATCTCACACGTACCAATACAGACTATGCCGCAATTTAATTTTTTTTACCCCAAAAGGGTGTAGATTGAATAGCGGAATAGAAAATATGATATAAAAAAGTGTATCTCACACGTACAAACCCAGACTAGGCCCCGATTACAATTTGTTGTACCCTAAAGGCTGGATGAGGAGTAGGAAGAGTTCGGAACAGGAGGCAAACTGAAGCACCCTGCAATCCTCGGCGGTGGAAGATGCGCCCCAAAAATTTGGAAGGTGTATCTCACACGTACCAATACAGACTATGCCGCAATTTAATTTTTTTTACCCCAAAAGGGTATAGATTGAATAGCGGAATAGAAAATATGATATAAAAAAGTGTATCTCACACGTACAAACCCAGTCTAGGCCCCCGATTACAATTTGTTGTACCCTAAAGGCTGGATGAGGAGTAGGAAGAGTTCGGAACAGGAGGCAAACTGAAGCACCCTGCAATCCTCGGCGGTGGAAGATGCGCCCCAAAAATTTGGAAGGTGTATCTCACACGTACCAATACAGACTATGCCGCAATTTAATTTTTTTTACCCCAAAAGGGTGTAGATTGAACAGCTGAATAGAAAATATGATATAAAAAAGTGTATCTCACACGTACAAACCCAGACTAGGCCCCGATTACAATTTGTTGTACCCTAAAGGCTGGATGAGGAGTAGGAAGAGTTCGGAACAGGAGGCAAACTGAAGCACCCTGCAATCCTCGGCGGTGGAAGATGCACCCCAAAAATTTGGAAGGTTTATCTTACACAAACCCATACAGACTATGCCGCAATTTAATTTTTTTTACCCCAAAAGGGTGTAGATTGAATAGCGGAATAGAAAATATGATATAAAAAAGTGTATCTCACACATACAAACCCAGACTAGGCCCCGATTACAATTTGTTGTACCCTAAAGCCTGGATGAGGAGTAGGAGGAGTTCGGAACAGGAGGCAAACTGAAGCACCCTGCAATCCTCGGCGGTGGAAAATGCGCCCCAAAAATTTGGAAGGTGTATCTCACACGTACCGATACAGACTATGCCGCAATTTAATTTTTTTACCCCAAAAGTGTGTAGATTGAATAGCGGAATAGAAAATATAATATAAAAAGGTGTATCTCACACGTACAAACCCAGACTAGGCCTCGATTACAATTTTTTGTACCCTAAAGGCAGGATGAGGAGTAGGAGGAGTTCGAAACAGGAGGCAAACTGAAGCACCCTGCAATCCTCGACGGTGGAAGATGCGCCCCAAAAATTTGGAAGGTGTATCTCATACGTACCAATACAGACTATGCCGCAATTTAATTTTTTTTACCCCAAAAGGGTGTAGATTGAATAGCGGAATAGAAAATATGATATAAAAAAGTGTATCTCACACATACAAACCCAGACTAGGCCCCGATTACAATTTGTTGTACCCTAAAGCCTGGATGAGGAGTAGGAGGAGTTCGGAACAGGAGGCAAACTGAAGCACCCTGCAATCCTCGGCGGTGGAAGATGCACCCCAAAAATTTGGAAGGTTTATCTTACACAAACCCATACACACTATGCCGCAATTTAATTTTTTTTACCCCAAAAGGGTGTAGATTGAATAGCGGAATAGAAAATATGATATAAAAAAGTGTATCTCACACATACAAACCCAGACTAGGCCCCGATTACAATTTTTTGTACCCTAAAGGCAGGATGAGGATGAGGAAGAGGAGTAGGAGAAGTTCGGAACAGGAGGCAAACTGAAACACCCTGCAATCCTCGGCGGTGGAAGATGCGCCCCAAAAATTTGGAAGTTGTATCTCATACGTACCGATACAGACTATGCCGCACCTTAATTTTTTTGACCCCAAAAGGGTGTAGATTTAAGAACGGAATAGAAAATATGATACAAAAAGGTGTATCTCACACGTACAAACCCAGACTAGGCCCCGATTACAATTTTTTGTACACTAAAGGCAGGATGACGGGTAGGAAGAGTTCGGAACAGGAGGCAAACTGAAGCAGCCTGCAATCCTCGGCGGTGGAAGATGCGCCCCAAAAATTTGGAAGGTGTATCTCACACGTACCGATACAGACTATGCCGAAATTTTATTTTTTTTACCCCGAAAGGGTGTAGATTGAATAGCAGAATAGAAAATATGATATAAAAAGGTGTATCTCACACGTACAAACCCAGACTAGGCCCCAATTACAATTTTTTGTACCCTAAAGGCAGGATGAGGATGAGGAAGAGGAGTAGGAGAAGTTCGGAACAGGAGGCAAACTGAAACACCCTGCAATCCTCGGCGCTTAAAGATGCGCTCAAAAAATTTGAAAGGTGTATCTCACACGTACCGATACAGACTATGCCGCAATTTAATTTTTTTTACCCCAAAAGGGTGTAGATTGAATAGCGGAATAGAAAATATGATATAAAAAGGTGTATCTCACACGACAAACCCAGACTAGGCCCCGATTACAATTTTTTGTACCCTAAAGGCAGGATCAGGAGTAGGAGGAGTTCGGAACAGGAGGCAAACTGAAGCACCCTGCATTTCTCGGAGGTGGACGATGCGCCCCAAAAATTTGAAAGGTGTATCTCACACGTACCGATACAGACTATGCTGCAATTTATTTTTTTTACCCCAAAAGGGTGTAGATTGAATAGCGGAATAGAAAATATGATATAAAAAGATGTATCTCACACGACAAACCCAGACTAGGCCCCGATTACAATTTGTTGTACCCTAAAGGCTGGATGAGGAGTAGGAAGAGTTCGGAACAGGAGGCAAACTGAAGCACCCTGCAATCCTCGGCGGTGGAAGATGCGCCCCAAAAATTTGGAAGGTGTATCTCACACGTACCAATACAGACTATGCCGCAATTTAATTTTTTTTACCCCAAAAGGGTGTAGATTGAATAGCGGAATAGAAAATATGATATAAAAAAGTGTATCTCACATGTACAAACCCAGACTAGGCCCCGATTACAATTTTTTGTACCCTAAAGGCAGGATGAGGATGAGGAAGAGGAGTAGGAGGAGTTCGGAACAGGAGGCAAACTGAAGCACCCTGCAATCCTCGGCGCTGTAAGATGCGCTCAAAAAATTTGAAAGGTGTATCTCACACGTACCGATACAGACTATGCCGCAATTTAATTTTTTTTACCCCAAAAGGGTGTAGATTGAATAGCGGAATAGAAAATATGATATAAAAAGGTGTATCTCACACGTACAAACCCAGACTAGGCCCCGATTACAATTTTTTGTACCCTAAAGGCAGGATGAGGAGTAGCAGGAGTTCGGAACAGGAGGCAAACTGAAGCACCCTGCAATCCTCGGCGGTGGAAGATGCGCCCCAAAAATTTGGAAGGTGTATCTCACACGTACCGATACAGACTATGCCGCAACTTAATTTTTTTTACCCCAAAAGGGTGTAGATTTAATAACGGAATAGAAAATATGATATAAAAAGGTGTATCTCACATGTACAAACCCAGACTAGGCCCCGATTACAATTTTTTGTACACTAAAGGCAGGATGAGGAGTAGGAGGAGTTCGGAACCAGAGGCAAACTGAAGCACCCTGCAATCCTCGAAGGGGAAGATGCGCCCCAAAAATTTTGAAGGTGTATCTCACACGTACCGATACAGACTATGCCGCAATTTAATTTTTTTTACCCCAAAAGGGTGTAGATTGAATAGCAGAATAGAAAATATGATATAAAAAGGTGTATCTCACACGTACAAACCCAGACTAGGCCCCGATTACAATTTTTTGTACCCTAAAGGCAGGATGAGGATGAGGAAGAGGAGAAGGAGGAGTTCGGAACAGGAGGCAAACTGAAGCACCCTGCAATCCTCGGCGCTGTAAGATGCGCTCAAAAAATTTGAAAGGTGTATCTCACACGTACCGATACAGACTATGCCGCAATTTAATTTTTTTACCCCAAAAGGGTGTAGATTGAATAGCGGAATAGAAAATATGATATAAAAAGGTGTATCTCACACGTACAAACCCAGACTAGGCCCCGATTACAACTTTTTGTACCCTAAAGGCAGGATGAGGAGAGGGAGGAGTTCGGAACATAAGGCAAACTAAAGCACCCTGCAATCCTCGGCGGTGGAAGATGCACCCCAAAAATTTGGAAGGAGTACCTCACACGTACCGATACAGACTATGCCACAATTTAATTTTTTTTACCCCAAAAGGTTGTAGATTGAATAGCAGAATAGAAAATATGATATAAAAAGGTGTATCTCACACGTACAAACCCAGAATAGGCCCCGATTACAATTTGTTGTACCCTAAAGGCTGGATGAGGAGTAGGAGGAGTTCGGAACAGGAGGCAAACTGAAGCACCCTGCAATCCTCGGCGGTGGAAGTTGCGCCCCAAAAATTTGGAAGGTGTATCTCACACGTACCAATACAGACTATGCCGCAATTTAATTTTTTTACCCCAAAAGGGTGTAGATTGAATAGCGGAATAGAAAATATGATATAAAAAAGTGTATCTCACACGTACAAACCCAGACTAGGCCCCGATTACAATTTGTTGTACCCTAAAGGCTGGATGAGGAGTAGGAAGAGTTCGGAACAGGAGGCAAACTGAAGCACCCTGCAATCCTCGGCGGTGGAAGATGCGCCCCAAAAATTTGGAAGGTGTATCTCACACGTACCAATACAGACTATGCCGCAATTTTATTTTTTTTTACCCCAAAAGGGTGTAGATTGAATAGCGGAATAGAAAATATGATATAAAAAGGTGTATCTCACACGTACAAACCCAGACTAGGCCCCGATTACAATTTTTTGTACCCTAAAGGCAGGATGAGGAGTAGGAGGAGTTCGGAACAAGAGGCAAACTGAAGCACCCTGCAATCCTCGACGGTGGAAGATGCGCCCCAAAAATTTGGAAGGTGTATCTCACACGTACCGATACAGACTATGCCGCAATTTAATTTTTTTTACCCCAAAAGGGTGTAGACTGAAAAGCGGAATAGAAAATATGATATAAAATGGTGTATCTCACATGTACAAACCCAGACTAGGCCCCGATTACAATTTGTTGTACCCTAAAGGCTGGATTAGGAGTAGGAGGAGTTTGGAACAGGAGGTAAACTGTAGCACCCTGCAATCCTCGGCGGTGGAAGATGCGCCCCCAAAATTTGGAAGGTGTATCTCACACGTACCGATACAGACTATGCCGCAATTCATTTTTTTTTACCCCAAAAGGGTGTAGATTGAATAGCGGAATAGAAAATATGATATAAAAAGATGTATCTCACACGACAAACCCAGACTAGGCCCCGATTACAATTTTTTGTACACTAAAGGCAGGATGAGGAGTAGGAGGAGTTCGGAACAAGAGGCAAACTGAAGCAACCTGCAATCCTCGACGGTGGAAGATGCGCCCCAAAAATTTGGAAGGTGTATCTCACACGTACCGATACAGACTATGCCGCAATTTAATTTTTTTTACCCCAAAAGGGTGTAGACTGAAAAGCGGAATAGAAAATATGATATAAAATGGTGTATCTCACATGTACAAACCCAGACTAGGCCCCGATTACAATTTGTTGTACCCTAAAGGCTGGATTAGGAGTAGGAGGAGTTTGGAACAGGAGGTAAACTGTAGCACCCTGCAATCCTCGGCGGTGGAAGATGCGCCCCCAAAATTTGGAAGGTGTACCTCACACGTACCAATACAGACTATGCCGCAATTTAATTTTTTTTACCCCAAAAGGGTGTAGATTGAATAGCGGAATAGAAAATATGATATAAAAAGGTTTATCTCACACGTACAAACCCAGACTAGGCCCCGATTACAATTTGTTGTACCTTAAAGGCTGGATGAGGAGTAGGAGTTCGGAACAGGAGGCAAACTGAAGCACCCTGCAATCCTCGGAGGTGGAAGATGCGCCCCAAAAATTTGAAACGTGTATCTCACACGTACCGATACAGACTATGCCGCAATTTATTTTTTTTTACCCCAAAAGGGTGTAGATTGAATAGCGGAATAGAAAATATGATATAAAAAGATGTATCTCACACGACAAACCCAGACTAGGCCCCGATTACAATTTGTTGTACCCTAAAGGCTGGATGAGGAGTAGGAAGAGTTCGGAACAGGAGGCAAACTGAAGCACCCTGCAATCCTCGGCGGTGGAAGATGCGCCCCCAAAATTTGGAAGGTGTACCTCACACGTACCAATACAGACTATGCCGCAATTTAATTTTTTTTACCCCAAAAGGGTGTAGATTGAATAGCGGAATAGAAAATATGATATAAAAAGGTGTATCTCACACGTACAAACCCAGACTAGGCCCCGATTACAATTTGTTGTACCTTAAAGGCTGGATGAGGAGTAGGAGTTCGGAACAGGAGGCAAACTGAAGCACCCTGCAATCCTCGGAGGTGGAAGATGCGCCCCAAAAATTTGAAAGGTGTATCTCACACGTACCGATACAGACTATGCCGCAATTTATTTTTTTTTACCCCAAAAGGGTGTAGATTGAATAGCGGAATAGAAAATATGATATAAAAAGATGTATCTCACACGACAAACCCAGACTAGGCCCCGATTACAATTTGTTGTACCCTAAAGGCTGGATGAGGAGTAGGAAGAGTTCGGAACAGGAGGCAAACTGAAGCACCCTGCAATCCTCGGCGGTGGAAGATGCGCCCCAAAAATTTGGAAGGTGTATCTCACACGTACCAATACAGACTATGCCGCAATTTAATTTTTTTTACCCCAAAAGGGTGTAGATTGAATAGCGGAATAGAAAATATGATATAAAAAAGTGTATCTCACACGTACAAACCCAGACTAGGCCCCGATTACAATTTGTTGTACCCTAAAGGCTGGATGAGGAGTAGGAAGAGTTCGGAACAGGAGGCAAACTGAAGCACCCTGCAATCCTCGGCGGTGGAAGATGCGCCCCAAAAATTTGGAAGGTGTATCTCACACGTACCAATACAGACTATGCCGCAATTTAATTTTTTTTACCCCAAAAGGGTGTAGATTGAATAGCGGAATAGAAAATATGATATAAAAAAGTGTATCTCACACGTACAAACCCAGACTAGGCCCCGATTACAATTTTTTGTACCCTAAAGGCAGGATGAGGATGAGGAAGAGGAGTAGGAGGAGTTCGGAACAGGAGGGAAACTGAAGCACCCTGCAATCCTCGGCGCTGTAAGATGCGCTCAAAAAATTTGAAAGGTGTATCTCACACGTACCGATACAGACTATGCCGCAATTTAATTTTTTTTACCCCAAAAGGGTGTAGATTTAATAACGGAATAGAAAATATGATATAAAAATTTGTATCTCACACGTACAAACCCAGACTAGGCCCCGATTACAATTTTTTGTACACTAAAGGCAGGATGAGGAGTAGGAGGAGTTCGGAACCAGAGGCAAACTGAAGCACCCTGCAATCCTCGAAGGGGAAGATGCGCCCCAAAAATTTTGAAGGTGTATCTCACACGTACCGATACAGACTATGCCGCAATTTAATTTTTTTTACCCCAAAAGGGTGTAGATTGAATAGCAGAATAGAAAATATGGTATAAAAAGGTGTATCTCACACGTACAAACCCAGACTAGGCCCCGATTACAATTTTTTGTACCCTAAAGGCAGGATGAGGATGAGGAAGAGGAGAAGGAGGAGTTCGGAACAGGAGGCAAACTGAAGCACCCTGCAATCCTCGGCGCTGTAAGATGCGCTCAAAAAATTTGAAAGGTGTATCTCACACGTACCGATACAGACTATGCCGCAATTTAATTTTTTTTACCCCAAAAGGGTGTAGATTGAATAGCGGAATAGAAAATATGATATAAAAAGGTGTATCTCACACGTACAAACCCAGACTAGGCCCCGATTACAATTTTTTGTACCCTAAAGGCAGGATGAGGAGTAGCAGGAGTTCGGAACAGGAGGCAAACTGAAGCACCCTGCAATCCTCGGCGGTGGAAGATGCGCCCCAAAAATTTGGAAGGTGTATCTCACACGTACCGATACAGACTATGCCGCAACTTAATTTTTTTTACCCCAAAAGGGTGTAGATTTAATAATAGAATAGAAAATATGATATAAAAAGGTGTATCTCACACGTACAAACCCAGACTAGGCCCCGATTACAATTTGTTGTACCCTAAAGGCTGGATGAGGAGTAGGAGGAGTTCGGAAAGGGAGGCAAACTGAAGCACCCTGCAATCCTCGGCGGTGGAAGATGCGCCCCAAAAATTTGGAAGGTTTATCTCAAACATACCGATACAGACTATGCCGCAATTTAATTTTTTTTACCCCAAAAGGGTGTAGATTGAATAGCGGAATAGAAAATATGATATAAAAAGGTGTATCTCACACGTACAAACCCAGACTAGGCCCCGATTACAACTTTTTGTACCCTAAAGGCAGGATGAGGAGTAGGAGGAGTTCGGAACAAGAGGCAAACTGAAGCACCCTGCAATCCTCGACGGTGGAAGATGCGCCCCAAAAATTTGGAAGGTGTATCTCACACGTACCGATACAGACTATGCCGCAATTTAATTTTTTTTACCCCAAAAGGGTGTAGACTGAAAAGCGGAATAGAAAATATGATATAAAATGGTGTATCTCACATGTACAAACCCAGACTAGGCCCCGATTACAATTTGTTGTACCCTAAAGGCTGGATTAGGAGTAGGAGGAGTTTGGAACAGGAGGTAAACTGTAGCACCCTGTAATCCTCGGCGGTGGAAGATGCGCCCCCAAAATTTGGAAGGTGTATCTCACACGTACCAATACAGACTATGCCGCAATTTAATTTTTTTTTACCCCAAAAGGGTGTAGATTGAATAGCGAAATAGAAAATATGATATAAAAAGGTGTATCTCACACGTACAAACCCAGACTAGGCCCCGATTACAATTTGTTGTACCTTAAAGGCTGGATGAGGAGTAGGAGTTCGGAACAGGAGGCAAACTGAAGCACCCTGCAATCCTCGGCGGTGGAAGATGCGCCCCAAAAATTTGGAAGGTGTATCTCACACGAACCAATACAGACTATGCCACAATTTAATTTTTTTTACCCCAAAAGGGTGTAGATTGAATAGCGGAATAGAAAATATGATATAAAAAGGTGTATCTCACACGTACAAACCCAGACTAGGCCCCGATTACAATTTTTTGGACCCTAAAGGCAGGATGAGGAGTAGGAGGAGTTCGGAACAGGAGGCAAACTGAAGCACCTTGCAATCCTCGGTGGTGGAAGATGCGCCCCAAAAATTTGGAAGGTTTATCTCACACATACCGATACAGACTAAGCCGCAATTTAATTTTTTTTACCCCAAAAGGGTGTAGAATTGAATAGCGGAATAGAAAATATGATATAAAAAGGGGTATCTCACACGTACCAACCCAGACTAGGCCCCAATTACAATTTTTTGTACCCTAAAGGCAGGATGAGGAGTGGGAGGAGTTCGGAACAGGAGGCAAACTGAAGCACCCTGCAATCCTCGGCGGTGGAAGATGCGCCCCAAAAATTTGGAAGGTGTATCTCACACTTTCCAATACAGACTATGCCGCAATTTAATTTTTTTTACCCCAAAAGGGTGTAGATTGAATAGCGGAATAGAAAATATGATATAAAAAGGTGTATCTCACACGTACAAACCCAGACTAGGCCCCGATTACAATATGTTGTACCCTAAAGGCTGGATGAGGAGTAGGAAGAGTTCGGAACAGGAGGCAAACTGAAGCACCCTGCAATCCTCGGCGTTGGAAGATGCGCCCCAAAAATTTGGAAGGTGTATCTCACACGTACCAATACAGACTATGCCGCAATTTAATTTTTTTTACCCCAAAAGGGTGTAGATTGAATAGCGGAATAGAAAATATGATATAAAAAGGTGTATCTCACACGTACAAACCCAGACTAGGCCCCGATTACAATTTGTTGTACCCTAAAGACTGGATGAGGAGTAGGAAGAGTTCGGAACAGGAGGCAAACTGAAGCACCCTGCAATCCTCGGCGGTGGAAGATGCGCCCCAAAAATTTGGAAGGTGTATCTCACACGTACCAATACAGACTATGCCGCAATTTAATTTTTTTTACCCCAAAAGGGTGTAGATTGAATAGCGGAATAGTAAATATGGTATAAAAAAGTGTATCTCACACGTACAAACCCAGACTAGGCCCCGATTACAATTTTTTGTACCCTAAAGGCAGGATGAGGAGTAGGAGGAGTTCGGAACAGGAGGCAAACTGAAGCACCCTGCAATCCTCGACGGTGGAAGATGCGCCCCAAAAATTTGGAAGGTGTATCTCACACGTACCGATACAGACTATGCCGCAATTTAATTTTTTTTACCCCAAAAGGGTGTAGATTTAATAACGGAATAGAAAATATGATATAAAAAGGTGTATCTCACATGTACAAACCCAGACTAGGCCCCGATTACAATTTTTTGTACCCTAAACGCAGGATGAGGATGAGGAAGAGGAGTAGGAGGAGTTCGGAAAAGGAGGCAAACTGAAGCACCCTGCAATCCTCGGCGCTGTAAGATGCGCTCAAAAAATTTGAAAGGTGTATCTCACACGTACCGATACAGACTATGCCGCAATTTAATTTTTTTTACCCCAAAAGGGTGTAGATTGAATAGCGGAATAGAAAATATGATATAAAAAGGTGTATCTCACACGTACAAACCCAGACTAGGCCCCGATTACAATTTTTTGTACCCTAAAGGCAGGATGAGGAGTAGCAGGAGTTCGGAACAGGAGGCAAACTGAAGCACCCTGCAATCCTCGGCGGTGGAAGATGCGCCCCAAAAATTTGGAAGGTGTATCTCACACGTACCGATACAGACTATGCCGCAATTTAATTTTTTTTACCCCAAAAGGGTGTAGATTTAATAACGGAATAGAAAATATGATATAAAAAGGTGTATCTCACACGTACAAACCCAGACTAGGCCCCGATTACAATTTTTTGTACACTAAAGGCAGGATGAGGAGTAGGAGGAGTTTGGAACCAGAGGCAAACTGAAGCACCCTGCAATCCTCGAAGGGGAAGATGCGCCCCAAAAATTTTGAAGGTGTATCTCACACGTACCGATACAGACTATGCCGCAATTTAATTTTTTTTACCCCAAAAGGGTGTAGATTGAATAGCAGAATAGAAAATATGATATAAAAAGGTGTATCTCACACGTACAAACCCAGACTAGGCCCCGATTACAACTTTTTGTACCCTAAAGGCAGGATGAGGAGAGGGAGGAGTTCGGAACATAAGGCAAACTAAAGCACCCTGCAATCCTCGGCGGTGGAAGATGCACCCCAAAAATTTGGAAGGAGTACCTCACACGTACCGATACAGACTATGCCACAATTTAATTTTTTTTACCCCAAAAGGTTGTAGATTGAATAGCAGAATAGAAAATATGATATAAAAAGGTGTATCTCACACGTACAAACCCAGAATAGGCCCCGATTACAATTTGTTGTACCCTAAAGGCTGGATGAGGAGTAGGAGGAGTTCGGAACAGGAGGCAAACTGAAGCACCCTGCAATCCTCGGCGGTGGAAGATGCGCCCCAAAAATTTGGAAGGTGTATCTCACACGTACCGATACAGACTATGCCGCAATTTAATTTTTTTTACCCCAAAAGGGTGTAGATTGAATAGCGGAATAGAAAATATGATATAAAAAAGTGTATCTCACACGTACAAACCCAGACTAGGCCCCGATTACAATTTGTTGTACCCTAAAGGCTGGATTAGGAGTAGGAGGAGTTCGGAACAGGAGGTAAACTGTAGCACCCTGCAATCCTCGGCGGTGGAAGATGCGCCCCCAAAATTTGGAAGGTGTACCTCACACGTACCAATACAGACTATGCTGCAATTTAATTTTTTTTACCCCAAAAGGGTGTAGATTGAATAGCGGAATAGAAAATATGATATAAAAAGGTGTATCTCACACGTACAAACCCAGACTAGGCCCCGATTACAATTTGTTGTACCTTAAAGGCTGGATGAGGAGTAGGAGTTCGGAACAGGAGGCAAACTGAAGCACCCTGCAATCCTCGGCGGTGGAAGATGCGCCCCAAAAATTTGGAAGGTGTATCTCACACGTACCAATACAGACTATGCCGCAATTTAATTTTTTTTTACCCCAAAAGGGTGTAGATTGAATAGCGGAATAGAAAATATGATATAAAAAAGTGTATCTCACACGTACAAACCCAGACTAGGCCCCGATTACACTTTGTTGTACCCTAAAGGCTGGATGAGGAGTAGGAAGAGTTCGGAACAGGAGGCAAACTGAAGCACCCTGCAATCCTCGGCGGTGGAAGATGCGCCCCAAAAATTTGGAAGGTGTATCTCACACGTACCAATACAGACTATGCCGCAATTTAATTTTTTTTACCCCAAAAGGGTGTAGATTGAATAGCGGAATAGAAAATATGATATAAAAAAGTGTATCTCACAAGTACAAACCCAGACTAGGCCCCGATTACAATTTGTTGTACCCTAAAGGCTGGATGAGGAGTAGGAAGAGTTCGGAACAGGAGGCAAACTGAAGCACCCTGCAATCCTCGGCGGTGGAAGATGCGCCCCAAAAATTTGGAAGGTGTATCTCACACGTACCAATACAGACTATGCCGCAATTTAATTTTTTTTACCCCAAAAGGGTGTAGATTGAATAGCGGAATAGAAAATATGATATAAAAAAGTGTATCTCACACGTACAAACCCAGACTAGGCCCCGATTACAATTTGTTGTACCCTAAAGGCTGGATGAGGAGTAGGAAGAGTTCGGAACAGGAGGCAAACTGAAGCACCCTGCAATCCTCGGCGGTGGAAGATGCGCCCCAAAAATTTGGAAGGTGTATCTCACACGTACCAATACAGACTATGCCGCAATTTTATTTTTTTTACCCCAAAAGGGTGTAGATTGAATAGCGGAATAGAAAATATGATATAAAAAGGTGTATCTCACACGTACAAACCGAGACTAGGCCCCGATTACAATTTTTTGTACCCTAAAGGCAGGATGAGGAGTAGGAGGAGTTCGGAACAGGAGGCAAACTGAAGCACCCTGCAATCCTCGACGGTGGAAGATGCGCCCCAAAAATTTGGAAGGTGTATCTCACACGTACCGATACAGACTATGCCGAAACTTAATTTTTTTTACCCCAAAAGGGTGTAGATTTAATAACGGAATAGAAAATATGATATAAAAAGGTGTATCTCACATGTACAAACCCAGACTAGGCCCCGATTACAATTTTTTGTACCCTAAAGGCAGGATGAGGATGAGGAAGAGGAGTAGGAGGAGTTCGGAACAGGAGGCAAACTGAAGCACCCTGCAATCCTCGGCGCTGTAAGATGCGCTCAAAAAATTTGAAAGGTGTATCTCACACGTACCGATACAGACTATGCCGCAATTTAATTTTTTTTACCCCAAAAGGGTGTAGATTGAATAGCGGAATAGAAAATATGATATAAAAAGGTGTATCTCATACGTACAAACCCAGACTAGGCCCCGATTACAATTTTTTGTACCCTAAAGGCAGGATGAGGAGTAGCAGGAGTTCGGAACAGGAGGCAAACTGAAGCACCCTGCAATCCTCGGCGGTGGAAGATGCGCCCCAAAAATTTGGAAGGTGTATCTCACACGTACCGATACAGACTATGCCGCAACTTAATTTTTTTTACCCCAAAAGGGTGTAGATTTCATAAACGGAATAGAAAATATGATATAAAATGGTGTATCTCACACGTACAAACCCAGACTAGGCCCCGATTACAATTTTTTGTACACTAAAGGCAGGATGAGGAGTAGGAGGAGTTCGGAACCAGAGGCAAACTGAAGCACCCTGCAATCCTCGAAGGGGAAGATGCGCCCCAAAAATTTTGAAGGTGTATCTCACACGTACCGATACAGACTATGCCGCAATTTAATTTTTTTTACCCCAAAAGGGTGTAGATTGAATAGCAGAATAGAAAATATGATATAAAAAGGTGTATCTCACACGTACAAACCCAGACTAGGCCCCGATTACAATTTTTTGTACCCTAAAGGCAGGATGAGAAGTAGGAGGAGTTCGGAACAGGAGGCAAACTGAAGCACCCTGCAATCCTCGGAGGTGGAAGATGCGCCCCAAAAATTTGGAAGGTGTATCTCACACGTACCAATACAGACTATGCCGCAATTTTATTTTTTTTTACCCCAAAAGGGTGTAGATTGAATAGCGGAATAGAAAATATGATATAAAAAAGTGTATCTCACACGTACAAACCCAGAATAGGCCCCGATTACAATTTATTGTACCCTAAAGGCTGGATGAGGAGTAGGAGGAGTTCGGAACAGGAGGCAAACTGAAGCACCCTGCAATCCTCGGCGGTGGAAGATGCGCCCCAAAAATTTGGAAGGTGTATCTCACACGTACCGATACAGACTATGCCGCAATTTAATTTTTTTTACCCCAAAAGGGTGTAGACTGAAAAGCGGAATAGAAAATATGATATAAAATGGTGTATCTCACATGTACAAACCCAGACTAGGCCCCGATTACAATTTGTTGTACCCTAAAGGCTGGATTAGGAGTAGGAGGAGTTCGGAACAGGAGGTAAACTGTAGCACCCTGCAATCCTCGGCGGTGAAAGATGCGCCCCCAAAATTTGGAAGGTGTACCTCACACGTACCAATACAGACTATGCCGCAATTTAATTTTTTTTACCCCAAAAGGGTGTAGATTGAATAGCGGAATAGAAAATATGATATAAAAAGGTGTATCTCACACGTACAAACCCAGACTAGGCCCCGATTACAATTTGTTGTACCTTAAAGGCTGGATGAGGAGTAGGAGTTCGGAACAGGAGGCAAACTGAAGCACCCTGCAATCCTCGGCGGTGGAAGATGCGCCCCAAAAATTTGGAAGGTGTATCTCACACGTACCAATACAGACTATGCCGCAATTTAATTTTTTTTACCCCAAAAGGGTGTAGATTGAATAGCGGAGTAGAAAATATGATATAAAAAAGTGTATCTCACACGTACAAACCCAGACTAGGCCCCGATTACAATTTGTTGTACCCTAAAGGCTGGATGAGGAGTAGGAAGAGTTCGGAACAGGAGGCAAACTGAAGCACCCTGCAATCCTCGGCGGTGGAAGATGCGCCCCAAAAATTTGGAAGGTGTATCTCACACGTACCAATACAGACTATGCCGCAATTTTATTTTTTTTACCCCAAAAGGGTGTAGATTGAATAGCGGAATAGAAAATATGATATAAAAAGGTGTATCTCACACGTACAAACCGAGACTAGGCCCCGATTACAATTTTTTGTACCCTAAAGGCAGGATGAGGAGTAGGAGGAGTTCGGAACAGGAGGCAAACTGAAGCACCCTGCAATCCTCGACGGTGGAAGATGCGCCCCAAAAATTTGGAAGGTGTATCTCACACGTACCGATACAGACTATGCCGAAACTTAATTTTTTTTACCCCAAAAGGGTGTAGATTTAATAACGGAATAGAAAATATGATATAAAAAGGTGTATCTCACATGTACAAACCCAGACTAGGCCCCGATTACAATTTTTTGTACCCTAAAGGCAGGATGAGGATGAGGAAGAGGAGTAGGAGGAGTTCGGAACAGGAGGCAAACTGAAGCACCATGCAATCCTCGGCGCTGTAAGATGCGCTCAAAAAATTTGAAAGGTGTATCTCACACGTACCGATACAGACTATGCCGCAATTTAATTTTTTTTACCCCAAAAGGGTGTAGATTGAATAGCGGAATAGAAAATATGATATAAAAAGGTGTATCTCACACGTACAAACCCAGACTAGGCCCCGATTACAATTTGTTGTACCTTAAAGGCTGGATGAGGAGTAGGAGTTCGGAACAGGAGGCAAACTGAAGCACCCTGCAATCCTCGGCGGTGGAAGATGCGCCCCAAAAATTTGGAAGGTGTATCTCACACGTACCAATACAGACTATGCCGCAATTTAATTTTTTTTACCCCAAAAGGGTGTAGATTGAATAGCGGAATAGAAAATATGATATAAAAAAGTGTATCTCACACGTACAAACCCAGACTAGGCCCCGATTACAATTTGTTGTACCCTAAAGGCTGGATGAGGAGTAGGAAGAGTTCGGAACAGGAGGCAAACTGAAGCACCCTGCAATCCTCGGCGGTGGAAGATGCGCCCCAAAAATTTGGAAGGTGTATCTCACACGTACCAATACAGACTATGCCGCAATTTAATTTTTTTTACCCCAAAAGGGTGTAGATTGAATAGCGGAATAGAAAATATGATATAAAAAAGTGTATCTCACAAGTACAAACCCAGACTAGGCCCCGATTACAATTTGTTGTACCCTAAAGGCTGGATGAGGAGTAGGAAGAGTTCGGAACAGGAGGCAAACTGAAGCACCCTGCAATCCTCGGCGGTGGAAGATGCGCCCCAAAAATTTGGAAGGTGTATCTCACACGTACCAATACAGACTATGCCGCAATTTAATTTTTTTTACCCCAAAAGGGTGTAGATTGAATAGCGGAATAGAAAATATGATATAAAAAAGTGTATCTCACACGTACAAACCCAGACTAGGCCCCGATTACAATTTGTTGTACCCTAAAGGCTGGATGAGGAGTAGGAAGAGTTCGGAACAGGAGGCAAACTGAAGCACCCTGCAATCCTCGGCGGTGGAAGATGCGCCCCAAAAATTTGGAAGGTGTATCTCACACGTACCAATACAGACTATGCCGCAATTTTATTTTTTTTACCCCAAAAGGGTGTAGATTGAATAGCGGAATAGAAAATATGATATAAAAAGGTGTATCTCACACGTACAAACCGAGACTAGGCCCCGATTACAATTTTTTGTACCCTAAAGGCAGGATGAGGAGTAGGAGGAGTTCGGAACAGGAGGCAAACTGAAGCACCCTGCAATCCTCGACGGTGGAAGATGCGCCCCAAAAATTTGGAAGGTGTATCTCACACGTACCGATACAGAATATGCCGAAACTTAATTTTTTTTACCCCAAAAGGGTGTAGATTTAATAACGGAATAGAAAATATGATATAAAAAGGTGTATCTCACATGTACAAACCCAGACTAGGCCCCGATTACAATTTTTTGTACCCTAAAGGCAGGATGAGGATGAGGAAGAGGAGTAGGAGGAGTTCGGAACAGGAGGCAAACTGAAGCACCCTGCAATCCTCGGCGCTGTAAGATGCGCTCAAAAAATTTGAAAGGTGTATCTCACACGTACCGATACAGACTATGCCGCAATTTAATTTTTTTTACCCCAAAAGGGTGTAGATTGAATAGCGGAATAGAAAATATGATATAAAAAGGTGTATCTCATACGTACAAACCCAGACTAGGCCCCGATTACAATTTTTTGTACACTAAAGGCAGGATGAGGAGTAGGAGGAGTTCGGAACCAGAGGCAAACTGAAGCACCCTGCAATCCTCGAAGGGGAAGATGCGCCCCAAAAATTTTGAAGGTGTATCTCACACGTACCGATACAGACTATGCCGCAATTTAATTTTTTTTACCCCAAAAGGGTGTAGATTGAATAGCAGAATAGAAAATATGATATAAAAAGGTGTATCTTACACGTACAAACCCAGACTAGGCCCCGATTACAATTTTTTGTACCCTAAAGGCAGGATGAGAAGTAGGAGGAGTTCGGAACAGGAGGCAAACTGAAGCACCCTGCAATCCTCGGAGGTGGAAGATGCGCCCCAAAAATTTGGAAGGTGTATCTCACACGTACCAATACAGACTATGCCGCAATTTTATTTTTTTTTACCCCAAAAGGGTGTAGATTGAATAGCGGAATAGAAAATATGATATAAAAAAGTGTATCTCACACGTACAAACCCAGAATAGGCCCCGATTACAATTTATTGTACCCTAAAGGCTGGATGAGGAGTAGGAGGAGTTCGGAACAGGAGGCAAACTGAAGCACCCTGCAATCCTCGGCGGTGGAAGATGCGCCCCAAAAATTTGGAAGGTGTATCTCACACGTACCGATACAGACTATGCCGCAATTTAATTTTTTTTACCCCAAAAGGGTGTAGACTGAAAAGCGGAATAGAAAATATGATATAAAATGGTGTATCTCACATGTACAAACCCAGACTAGGCCCCGATTACAATTTGTTGTACCCTAAAGGCTGGATTAGGAGTAGGAGGAGTTCGGAACAGGAGGTAAACTGTAGCACCCTGCAATCCTCGGCGGTGAAAGATGCGCCCCCAAAATTTGGAAGGTGTACCTCACACGTACCAATACAGACTATGCCGCAATTTAATTTTTTTTACCCCAAAAGGGTGTAGATTGAATAGCGGAATAGAAAATATGATATAAAAAGGTGTATCTCACACGTACAAACCCAGACTAGGCCCCGATTACAATTTGTTGTACCTTAAAGGCTGGATGAGGAGTAGGAGTTCGGAACAGGAGGCAAACTGAAGCACCCTGCAATCCTCGGCGGTGGAAGATGCGCCCCAAAAATTTGGAAGGTGTATCTCACACGTACCAATACAGACTATGCCGCAATTTAATTTTTTTTACCCCAAAAGGGTGTAGATTGAATAGCGGAATAGAAAATATGATATAAAAAAGTGTATCTCACACGTACAAACCCAGACTAGGCCCCGATTACAATTTGTTGTACCCTAAAGGCTGGATGAGGAGTAGGAAGAGTTCGGAACAGGAGGCAAACTGAAGCACCCTGCAATCCTCGGCGGTGGAAGATGCGCCCCAAAAATTTGGAAGGTGTATCTCACACGTACCAATACAGACTATGCCGCAATTTTATTTTTTTTACCCCAAAAGGGTGTAGATTGAATAGCGGAATAGAAAATATGATATAAAAAGGTGTATCTCACACGTACAAACCGAGACTAGGCCCCGATTACAATTTTTTGTACCCTAAAGGCAGGATGAGGAGTAGGAGGAGTTCGGAACAGGAGGCAAACTGAAGCACCCTGCAATCCTCGACGGTGGAAGATGCGCCCCAAAAATTTGGAAGGTGTATCTCACACGTACCGATACAGACTATGCCGAAACTTAATTTTTTTTACCCCAAAAGGGTGTAGATTTAATAACGGAATAGAAAATATGATATAAAAAGGTGTATCTCACATGTACAAACCCAGACTAGGCCCCGATTACAATTTTTTGTACCCTAAAGGCAGGATGAGGATGAGGAAGAGGAGTAGGAGGAGTTCGGAACAGGAGGCAAACTGAAGCACCATGCAATCCTCGGCGCTGTAAGATGCGCTCAAAAAATTTGAAAGGTGTATCTCACACGTACCGATACAGACTATGCCGCAATTTAATTTTTTTTACCCCAAAAGGGTGTAGATTGAATAGCGGAATAGAAAATATGATATAAAAAGGTGTATCTCATACGTACAAACCCAGACTAGGCCCCGATTACAATTTTTTGTACCCTAAAGGCAGGATGAGGAGTAGCAGGAGTTCGGAACAGGAGGCAAACTGAAGCACCCTGCAATCCTCGGCGGTGGAAGATGCGCCCCAAAAATTTGGAAGGTGTATCTCACACGTACCGATACAGACTATGCCGCAACTTAATTTTTTTTACCCCAAAAGGGTGTAGATTTAATAACGGAATAGAAAATATGATATAAAATGGTGTATCTCACACGTACAAACCCAGACTAGGCCCCGATTACAATTTTTTGTACACTAAAGGCAGGATGAGGAGTAGGAGGAGTTCGGAACCAGAGGCAAACTGAAGCACCCTGCAATCCTCGAAGGGGAAGATGCGCCCCAAAAATTTTGAAGGTGTATCTCACACGTACCGATACAGACTATGCCGCAATTTAATTTTTTTTACCCCAAAAGGGTGTAGATTGAATAGCAGAATAGAAAATATGATATAAAAAGGTGTATCTCACACGTACAAACCCAGACTAGGCCCCGATTACAATTTTTTGTACCCTAAAGGCAGGATGAGAAGTAGGAGGAGTTCGGAACAGGAGGCAAACTCAAGCACCCTGCAATCCTCGGAGGTGGAAGATGCGCCCAAAAAATTTGGAAGGTGTATCTCACACGTACCAATACAGACTATGCCGCAATTTTATTTTTTTTTACCCCAAAAGGGTGTAGATTGAATAGCGGAATAGAAAATATGATATAAAAAAGTGTATCTCACACGTACAAACCCAGAATAGGCCCCGATTACAATTTATTGTACCCTAAAGGCTGGATGAGGAGTAGGAGGAGTTCGGAACAGGAGGCAAACTGAAGCACCCTGCAATCCTCGGCGGTGGAAGATGCGCCCCAAAAATTTGGAAGGTGTATCTCACACGTACCGATACAGACTATGCCGCAATTTAATTTTTTTTACCCCAAAAGGGTGTAGACTGAAAAGCGGAATAGAAAATATGATATAAAATGGTGTATCTCACATGTACAAACCCAGACTAGGCCCCGATTACAATTTGTTGTACCCTAAAGGCTGGATTAGGAGTAGGAGGAGTTCGGAACAGGAGGTAAACTGTAGCACCCTGCAATCCTCGGCGGTGGAAGATGCGCCCCCAAAATTTGGAAGGTGTACCTCACACGTACCAATACAGACTATGCCGCAATTTAATTTTTTTTACCCCAAAAGGGTGTAGATTGAATAGCGGAATAGAAAATATGATATAAAAAGGTGTATCTCACACGTACAAACCCAGACTAGGCCCCGATTACAATTTGTTGTACCTTAAAGGCTGGATGAGGAGTAGGAGTTCGGAACAGGAGGCAAACTGAAGCACCCTGCAATCCTCGGCGGTGGAAGATGCGCCCCAAAAATTTGGAAGGTGTATCTCACACGAACCAATACAGACTATGCCGCAATTTAATTTTTTTTACCCCAAAAGGGTGTAGATTGAATAGCGGAATAGAAAATATGATATAAAAAGGTGTATCTCACACGTACAAACCCAGACTAGGCCCCGATTACAATTTTTTGGACCCTAAAGGCAGGATGAGGAGTAGGAGGAGTTCGGAACAGGAGGCAAACTGAAGCACCCTGCAATCCTCGGTGGTGGAAGATGCGCCCCAAAAATTTGGAAGGTTTATCTCACACATACCGATACAGACTATGCCGCAATTTAATTTTTTTTACCCCAAAAGGGTGTAGAATTGAATAGCGGAATAGAAAATATGATATAAAAAGGTGTATCTCACACGTACCAACCCAGACTAGGCCCCAATTACAATTTTTTGTACCCTAAAGGCAGGATGAGGAGTGGGAGGAGTTCGGAACAGGAGGCAAACTGAAGCACCCTGCAATCCTCGGCGGTGGAAGATGCGCCCCAAAAATTTGGAAGGTGTATCTCACACTTTCCAATACAGACTATGCCGCAATTTAATTTTTTTTACCCCAAAAGGGTGTAGATTGAATAGCGGAATAGAAAATATGATATAAAAAGGTGTATCTCACACGTACAAACCCAGACTAGGCCCCGATTACAATTTGTTGTACCCTAAAGGCTGGATGAGGAGTAGGAAGAGTTCGGAACAGGAAGCAAACTGAAGCACCCTGCAATCCTCGGCGTTGGAAGATGCGCCCCAAAAATTTGGAAGGTGTATCTCACACGTACCAATACAGACTATGCCGCAATTTAATTTTTTTTACCCCAAAAGGGTGTAGATTGAATAGCGGAATAGAAAATATGATATAAAAAGGTGTATCTCATACGTACAAACCCAGACTAGGCCCCGATTACAATTTGTTGTACCCTAAAGGCTGGATGAGGAGTAGGAAGAGTTCGGAACAGGAGGCAAACTGAAGCACCCTGCAATCCTCGGCGGTGGAAGATGCGCCCCAAAAATTTGGAAGGTGTATCTCACACGTACCAATACAGACTATGCCGTAATTTAATTTTTTTTACCCCAAAAGGGTGTAGATTGAATAGCGGAATAGAAAATATGATATAAAAAAGTGTATCTCACACGTACAAACCCAGACTAGGCCCCGATTACAATTTGTTGTACCCTAAAGGCTGGATGAGGAGTAGGAAGAGTTCGGAACAGGAGGCAAACTGAAGCACCCTGCAATCCTCGGCGGTGGAAGATGCGCCCCAAAAATTTGGAAGGTGTATCTCACACGTACCAATACAGACTATGCCGCAATTTTATTTTTTTTACCCCAAAAGGGTGTAGATTGAATAGCGGAATAGAAAATATGATATAAAAAGGTGTATCTCACACGTACAAACCCAGACTAGGCCCCGATTACAATTTTTTGTACCCTAAAGGCAGGATGAGGAGTAGGAGGAGTTCGGAACAGGAGGCAAACTGAAGCACCCTGCAATCCTCGACGGTGGAAGATGCGCCCCAAAAATTTGGAAGGTGTATCTCACACGTACCGATACAGACTATGCCGCAACTTAATTTTTTTTACCCCAAAAGGGTGTAGATTTAATAACGGAATAGAAAATATGATATAAAAAGGTGTATCTCACATGTACAAACCCAGACTAGGCCCCGATTACAATTTTTTGTACCCTAAAGGCAGGATGAGGATGAGGAAGAGGAGTAGGAGGAGTTCGGAACAGGAGGCAAACTGAAGCACCCTGCAATCCTCAGCGCTGTAAGATGCGCTCAAAAAATTTGAAAGGTGTATCTCACACGTACCGATACAGACTATGCCGCAATTTAATTTTTTTTACCCCAAAAGGGTGTAGATTGAATAGCGGAATAGAAAATATGATATAAAAAGGTGTATCTCACACGTACAAACCCAGACTAGGCCCCCGATTACAATTTTTTGTACCCTAAAGGCAGGATGAGGAGTAGCAGGAGTTCGGAACAGGAGGCAAACTGAAGCACCCTGCAATCCTCGGCGGTGGAAGATGCGCCCCAAAAATTTGGAAGGTGTATCTCACACGTACCGATACAGACTTTGCCGCAACTTAATTTTTTTTACCCCAAAAGGGTGTAGATTTAATAACGGAATAGAAAATATGATATAAAAAGGTGTATCTCACACGTACAAACCCAGACTAGGCCCCGATTACAATTTTTTGTACACTAAAGGCAGGATGAGGAGTAGGAGGAGTTCGGAACCAGAGGCAAACTGAAGCACCCTGCAATCCTCGAAGGGGAAGATGCGCCCCAAAAATTTTGAAGGTGTATCTCACACGTACCGATACAGACTATGCCGCAATTTAATTTTTTTTACCCCAAAAGGGTGTAGATTGAATAGCAGAATAGAAAATATGATATAAAAAGGTGTATCTCACACGTACAAACCCAGACTAGGCCCCGATTACAATTTTTTGTACCCTAAAGGCAGGATGAGGATGAGGAAGAGGAGAAGGAGGAGTTCGGAACAGGAGGCAAACTGAAGCACCCTGCAATCCTCGGCGCTGTAAGATGCGCTCAAAAAATTTGAAAGGTGCATCTCACACGTACCGATACAGACTATGCCGCAATTTAATTTTTTTACCCCAAAAGGGTGTAGATTGAATAGCGGAATAGAAAATATGATATAAAAAGGTGTATCTCACACGTACAAACCAGGACTAGGCCCCGATTAAAATTTTTTGTACCCTAAAGGCAGGATGAGGAGTAGGAGGAGTTCGGAACAGGAGGCAAACTGAAGCACCCTGCAATCCTCGGCGGTGGAAGATGCGCCCCAAAAATTTGGAAGGTGTATCTCACACGAACCAATACAGACTGTCACGTACCTGGTCCTGAAGCCGAAATGCCGAGAGGGCTCTCCTTGCGGCTGAGTGCTTGGTGTCCCTGAAGGTGGTAACAGGAAGCACGAAGCCCAAAGAAGCAGGGATTGCCAGCTGTGCCCCAGATGAGGGTTGATGGTAGGAATATATCTCTGCAGGTGAACACCAGAGGAGGTGAGCACTAGGACCCAGGAGTGCTGTGGTAGCTGCAGACTGCACACGGCTGGAAGTAGTTTGTAATGGAGAGTGCAGCTGGCAGGATCAACAGGTAAGTACTGGAAGCAGGTTCTGCAGGCTGGGTACAGCAGGTGGGCACCAAGGCAGGTCACAGCAGACAAGGCACAGCCAAAGGCGTAGTCGGGGACAGAAGCAGAGGTCAGTAAGCCAGAGGTCAGCAGATCAGATAGCAGAGTCGTGGTTAGGCAAGCCGGGGTCATACACAGGGCAGATGACAAGAGAAGATCCGTGAACAATCCGAGGTCAGAGCTGGGAGCGAGACAAGAGGAACCCAAGAACAAGCCGGGTTGTCAACAGGTGATCAGAAGCAGCAACAAACACAGGAAGCAGGAAACAGGAAACAGGAAGCTGAAGACCAGTCAGCAATGTTCATGTGCCACAGATATCCTTTTAAAGGCCAGAGGGTACTGGGATTGGACATCCACTTTGTGGGCCAGCACGCACACGTCTTCGCCCTAGCGGACGTGCGTTTGCAATACGTGCGTGCGTATTCATGCGGCTAGTTCCCTGACAGTGCCCCCCCCTTATGGGCAGCCTCCGGATGCCCAAACGTGACACCTTCTCAGGGTTTCTGTTGAAGAATTCTTGCAGTAACCTGGGGGCATGAATATTTACCTCAGGCTCCCATGAATTTTCTTCAGGTGGATATCCCTTCCACTTAACAAGATACTGAATATGTCTTCCTCGCTTTCTGCAATCCAGTATTGCTTCCACCTCAAATTCAGTTTCCTCGCCAATAGTAATTGGAGGTGGCGGTGGGTTCTCCCTTCCTGGGAAACGATCTGGAACAGCAGGTTTAAGAAGAGACACATGGAAGACTGGGTGAATTTTGTAAGATTGCGGAAGAGAAAGTTCGAAAGCCACAGGATTGATGATTCTTTTAATTCCGAAAGGTCCGATGAACCTTGGTCCCAGCTTACGAGAAGGACAAGGGAGTTTTAGGTTGGCCGTAGACAGCCACACTCTGTCACCAACCTTGAAGGCCGGATTCTCCCTTCTCTTCTTATCATAATTCCTTTTATAGTCATCCTGGGCCTTTTGTATTGCCTCCTGCAGGGTCTGGTAATTCGTAAAGATGGAGGTTAATCTATCTTGTACTGCGGGCACATCAGTTTCTGGCAGAGAATCTGGAAAAAAGCATGGATGAAAGCCATAGTTAGCCCAGAATGGTGTTTGGTTGGTGGCCGCGTGCACTGAGTTATTGTAGGCAAATTCAGCACAGGGGAGCAGAGATACCCAGTTGTCCTGTGAAAAGGTGGAGAAACACCGAAGATACTGCTCTAAGGTCTGGTTGGTCCTCTCTGTCTGACCATTGATTTGTGGGTGGTAGGCTGAGGACAAGCAGACATCAATATTTAAAGCTTTGCAAAGGGTTCTCCAGAATTTGGAGGTAAATTGCACACCTCTGTCTGATACAATGCTTTTGGGCAAGCCGTGAAGTCTCACTACTTCTTTAATAAAAGCCTGAGCCGTGTCTGTGGCTGAAGGTGTGCCCACCATAGGCACAAAATGCGACATCTTAGATAATCGATCAATGACTACAAAGATGGATGTGAATCCCTCAGCCGGAGGCAGGTTCACTACTGTGGGTATGACAGCGGTGCGTTCAAAAACAGCAGAGGCTGGAGCAGAGACCTCATGTGCGGTATTCTGGCAAGCAGAAAAGCACGTAGAGGGTATGCTGTGCAGGCGACCTTCTAGTTGCATATAGCCTTCTTGTAAATTCTGTACGGCTTGTGTGAGGGCTGTAACTTGTTGGCACAAAGCCTCTAGCGGAGACGCACCTCTGTCGGCTTCAGACATTTTATGGCTGACTGGTACTGTCACGTACCTGGTCCTGAAGCCGAAATGCCGAGAGGGCTCTCCTTGCGGCTGAGTGCTTGGTGTCCCTGAAGGTGGTAACAGGAAGCACGAAGCCCAAAGAAGCAGGGATTGCCAGCTGTGCCCCAGATGAGGGTTGATGGTAGGAATATATCTCTGCAGGTGAACACCAGAGGAGGTGAGCACTAGGACCCAGGAGTGCTGTGGTAGCTGCAGACTGCACACGGCTGGAAGTAGTTTGTAATGGAGAGTGCAGCTGGCAGGATCAACAGGTAAGTACTGGAAGCAGGTTCTGCAGGCTGGGTACAGCAGGTGGGCACCAAGGCAGGTCACAGCAGACAAGGCACAGCCAAAGGCGTAGTCGGGGACAGAAGCAGAGGTCAGTAAGCCAGAGGTCAGCAGATCAGATAGCAGAGTCGTGGTTAGGCAAGCCGGGGTCATACACAGGGCAGATGACAAGAGAAGATCCGTGAACAATCCGAGGTCAGAGCTGGGAGCGAGACAAGAGGAATCCAAGAACAAGCCGGGTTGTCAACAGGTGATCAGAAGCAGCAACAAACACAGGAAGCAGGAAACAGGAAACAGGAAGCTGAAGACCAGTCAGCAATGTTCATGTGCCACAGATATCCTTTTAAAGGCCAGAGGGTACTGGGATTGGACATCCACTTTGTGGGCCAGCACGCACACGTCTTCGCCCTAGCGGACGTGCGTTTGCAATACGTGCGTGCGTATTCATGCGGCTAGTTCCCTGACACAGACTATGCCGCAATTTAATTTTTTTTACCCCAAAAGGGTGTAGATTGAATAGCGGAATAGAAAATATGATATAAAAAGGTGTATCTCACACGTACAAACCCAGACTAGGCCCCGATTACAATTTTTTGGACCCTAAAGGCAGGATGAGGAGTAGGAGGAGTTCGGAACAGGAGGCAAACTGAAGCACCCTGCAATCCTCGGTGGTGGAAGATGCGCCCCAAAAATTTGGAAGGTTTATCTCACACATACCGATACAGACTATGCCGCAATTTAATTTTTTTTACCCCAAAAGGGTGTAGATTGAATAGCGGAATAGAAAATATGATATAAAAAAGTGTATCTCACACGTACAAACCCAGAATAGGCCCCGATTACAATTTGTTGTACCCTAAAGGCTGGATGAGGAGTAGGAGGAGTTCGGAACAGGAGGCAAACTGAAGCACCCTGCAATCCTCGACGGTGGAAGATGCGCCCCAAAAATTTGGAAGGTTTATCTCACACATACCGATACAGACTATGCCGCAATTTAATTTTTTTTACCCCAAAAGGGTGTAGATTGAATAGCGGAATAGAAAATATGATATAAAAAGGTGTATCTCACACGTACAAACCCAGACTAGGCCCCGATTACAACTTTTTGTACCCTAAAGGCAGGATGAGGAGAGGGAGGAGTTTGGAACATAAGGCAAACTAAAGCACCCTGCAATCCTCGGCGGTGGAAGATGCACCCCAAAAATTTGGAAGGAGTACCTCACACGTACCGATACAGACTATGCCACAATTTAATTTTTTTTACCCCAAAAGGTTGTAGATTGAATAGCAGAATAGAAAATATGATATAAAAAGGTGTATCTCACACGTACAAACCCAGAATAGGCCCCGATTACAATTTGTTGTACCCTAAAGGCTGGATGAGGAGTAGGAGGAGTTCGGAACAGGAGGCAAACTGAAGCACCCTGCAATCCTCGGCGGTGGAAGATGCGCCCCAAAAATTTGGAAGGTGTATCTCACACGTACCAATACAGACTATGCCGCAATTTAATTTTTTTTACCCCAAAAGGGTGTAGATTGAATAGCGGAATAGAAAATATGATATAAAAAAGTGTATCTCACACGTACAAACCCAGACTAGGCCCCGATTACAATTTGTTGTACCCTAAAGGCTGGATGAGGAGTAGGAAGAGTTCGGAACAGGAGGCAAACTGAAGCACCCTGCAATCCTCGGCGGTGGAAGATGCGCCCCAAAAATTTGGAAGGTGTATCTCACACGTACCAATACAGACTATAACGCAATTTTATTTTTTTTACCCCAAAAGGGTGTAGATTGAATAGCGGAATAGAAAATATGATATAAAAAGGTGTATCTCACACGTACAAACCCAGACTAGGCCCCTATTACAATTTTTTGTACCCTAAAGGCAGGATGAGGAGTAGGAGGAGTTCGGAACAAGAGGCAAACTGAAGCACTCTGCAATCCTCGATGGTGGAAGATGCGCCCCAAAAATTTGGAAGGTGTATCTCACACGTACCGATACAGACTATGCCGCAATTTAATTTTTTTTACCCCAAAAGGGTGTAGATTGAATAGCAGAATAGAAAATATGATATAAAAAAGTGTATCTCACACGTACAAACCCAGACTAGGCCCCGATTACAATTTGTTGTACCCTAAAGGCTGGATTAGGAGTAGGAGGAGTTCGGAACAGGAGGTAAACTGTAGCACCCTGCAATCCTCGGCGGTGGAAGATGCGCCCCCAAAATTTGGAAGGTGTACCTCACACGTACCAATACAGACTATGCCGCAATTTAATTTTTTTTACCCCAAAAGGGTGTAGATTGAATAGCGGAATAGAAAATATGATATAAAAAGGTGTATCTCACACGTACAAACCCAGACTAGGCCCCGATTACAATTTGTTGTACCTTAAAGGCTGGATGAGGAGTAGGAGTTCGGAACAGGAGGCAAACTGAAGCACCCTGCAATCCTCGGCGGTGGAAGATGCGCCCCAAAAATTTGGAAGGTGTATCTCACACGAACCAATACAGACTATGCCGCAATTTAATTTTTTTTACCCCAAAAGGGTGTAGATTGAATAGCGGAATAGAAAATATGATATAAAAAGGTGTATCTCACACGTACAAACCCAGACTAGGCCCCGATTACAACTTTTTGTACCCTAAAGGCAGGATGAGGAGAGGGAGGAGTTTGGAACATAAGGCAAACTAAAGCACCCTGCAATCCTCGGCGGTGGAAGATGCACCCCAAAAATTTGGAAGGAGTACCTCACACGTACCGATACAGACTATGCCACAATTTAATTTTTTTTACCCCAAAAGGTTGTAGATTGAATAGCAGAATAGAAAATATGATATAAAAAGGTGTATCTCACACGTACAAACCCAGAATAGGCCCCGATTACAATTTGTTGTACCCTAAAGGCTGGATGAGGAGTAGGAGGAGTTCGGAACAGGAGGCAAACTGAAGCACCCTGCAATCCTCGGCGGTGGAAGATGCGCCCCAAAAATTTGGAAGGTGTATCTCACACGTACCAATACAGACTATGCCGCAATTTAATTTTTTTTACCCCAAAAGGGTGTAGATTGAATAGCGGAATAGAAAATATGATATAAAAAAGTGTATCTCACACGTACAAACCCAGACTAGGCCCCGATTACAATTTGTTGTACCCTAAAGGCGGGATGAGGAGTAGGAAGAGTTCGGAACAGGAGGCAAACTGAAGCACCCTGCAATCCTCGGCGGTGGAAGATGCGCCCCAAAAATTTGGAAGGTGTATCTCACACGTACCAATACAGACTATAACGCAATTTTATTTTTTTTACCCCAAAAGGGTGTAGATTGAATAGCGGAATAGAAAATATGATATAAAAAGGTGTATCTCACACGTACAAACCCAGACTAGGCCCCGATTACAATTTTTTGTACCCTAAAGGCAGGATGAGGAGTAGGAGGAGTTCGGAACAAGAGGCAAACTGAAGCACTCTGCAATCCTCGATGGTGGAAGATGCGCCCCAAAAATTTGGAAGGTGTATCTCACACGTACCGATACAGACTATGCCGCAATTTAATTTTTTTTACCCCAAAAGGGTGTAGATTGAATAGCGGAATAGAAAATATGATATAAAAAAGTGTATCTCACACGTACAAACCCAGACTAGGCCCCGATTACAATTTGTTGTACCCTAAAGGCTGGATTAGGAGTAGGAGGAGTTCGGAACAGGAGGTAAACTGTAGCACCCTGCAATCCTCGGCGGTGGAAGATGCGCCCCCAAAATTTGGAAGGTGTACCTCACACGTACCAATACAGACTATGCCGCAATTTAATTTTTTTTACCCCAAAAGGGTGTAGATTGAATAGCGGAATAGAAAATATGATATAAAAAGGTGTATCTCACACGTACAAACCCAGACTAGGCCCCGATTACAATTTGTTGTACCTTAAAGGCTGGATGAGGAGTAGGAGTTCGGAACAGGAGGCAAACTGAAGCACCCTGCAATCCTCGGCGGTGGAAGATGCGCCCCAAAAATTTGGAAGGTGTATCTCACACGAACCAATACAGACTATGCCGCAATTTAATTTTTTTTACCCCAAAAGGGTGTAGATTGAATAGCGGAATAGAAAATATGATATAAAAAGGTGTATCTCACACGTACAAACCCAGACTAGGCCCCGATTACAATTTTTTGGACCCTAAAGGCAGGATGAGGAGTAGGAGGAGTTCGGAACAGGAGGCAAACTGAAGCACCCTGCAATCCTCGGTGGTGGAAGATGCGCCCCAAAAATTTGGAAGGTTTATCTCACACATACCGATACAGACTATGCCGCAATTTAATTTTTTTTACCCCAAAAGGGTGTAGATTGAATAGCGGAATAGAAAATATGATATAAAAAAGTGTATCTCACACGTACAAACCCAGAATAGGCCCCGATTACAATTTGTTGTACCCTAAAGGCTGGATGAGGAGTAGGAGGAGTTCGGAACAGGAGGCAAACTGAAGCACCCTGCAATCCTCGGCGGTGGAAGATGCGCCCCAAAAATTTGGAAGGTTTATCTCACACATACCGATACAGACTATGCCGCAATTTAATTTTTTTTACCCCAAAAGGGTGTAGATTGAATAGCGGAATAGAAAATATGATATAAAAAGGTGTATCTCACACGTACAAACCCAGACTAGGCCCCGATTACAACTTTTTGTACCCTAAAGGCAGGATGAGGAGAGGGAGGAGTTTGGAACATAAGGCAAACTAAAGCACCCTGCAATCCTCGGCGGTGGAAGATGCACCCCAAAAATTTGGAAGGAGTACCTCACACTTACCGATACAGACTATGCCACAATTTAATTTTTTTTTACCCCAAAAGGTTGTAGATTGAATAGCAGAATAGAAAATATGATATAAAAAGGTGTATCTCACACGTACAAACCCAGAATAGGCCCCGATTACAATTTGTTGTACCCTAAAGGCTGGATGAGGAGTAGGAGGAGTTTGGAACAGGAGGCAAACTGAAGCACCCTGCAATCCTCGGCGGTGGAAGATGCGCCCCAAAAATTTGGAAGGTGTATCTCACACGTACCAATACAGACTATGCCGCAATTAAATTTTTTTTACCCCAAAAGGGTGTAGATTGAATAGCGGAATAGAAAATATGATATAAAAAAGTGTATCTCACACGTACAAACCCAGACTAGGCCCCGATTACAATTTGTTGTACCCTAAAGGCTGGATGAGGAGTAGGAAGAGTTCGGAACAGGAGGCAAACTGAAGCACCCTGCAATCCTCGGCGGTGGAAGATGCGCCCCAAAAATTTGGAAGGTGTATCTCACACGTACCAATACAGACTATGCCGCAATTTTATTTTTTTTACCCCAAAAGGGTGTAGATTGAATAGCGGAATAGAAAATATGATATAAAAAGGTGTATCTCACACGTACAAACCCAGACTAGGCCCCGATTACAATTTTTTGTACCCTAAAGGCAGGATGAGGAGTAGGAGGAGTTCGGAACAAGAGGCAAACTGAAGCACTCTGCAATCCTCGACGGTGGAAGATGCGCCCCAAAAATTTGGAAGGTGTATCTCACACGTACCGATACAGACTATGCCGCAATTTAATTTTTTTTACCCCAAAAGGGTGTAGATTGAATAGCGGAATAGAAAATATGATATAAAAAAGTGTATCTCACACGTTCAAACCCAGACTAGGCCCCGATTACAATTTGTTGTACCCTAAAGGCTGGATTAGGAGTAGGAGGAGTTCGGAACAGGAGGTAAACTGTAGCACCCTGCAATCCTCGGCGGTGGAAGATGCGCCCCCAAAATTTGGAAGGTGTACCTCACACGTACCAATACAGACTATGCCGCAATTTAATTTTTTTTACCCCAAAAGGGTGTAGATTGAATAGCGGAATAGAAAATATGATATAAAAAGGTGTATCTCACACGTACAAACCCAGACTAGGCCCCGATTACAATTTGTTGTACCTTAAAGGCTGGATGAGGAGTAGGAGTTCGGAACAGGAGGCAAACTGAAGCACCCTGCAATCCTCGGCGGTGGAAGATGCGCCCCAAAAATTTGGAAGGTGTATCTCACACGAACCAATACAGACTATGCCGCAATTTAATTTTTTTTACCCCAAAAGGGTGTAGATTGAATAGCGGAATAGAAAATATGATATAAAAAGGTGTATCTCACACGTACAAACCCAGACTAGGCCCCGATTACAATTTTTTGGACCCTAAAGGCAGGATGAGGAGTAGGAGGAGTTCGGAACAGGAGGCAAACTGAAGCACCCTGCAATCCTCGGTGGTGGAAGATGCGCCCCAAAAATTTGGAAGGTTTATCTCACACATACCGATACAGACTATGCCGCAATTTAATTTTTTTTACCCCAAAAGGGTGTAGATTGAATAGCGGAATAGAAAATATGATATAAAAAAGTGTATCTCACACGTACAATCCCAGAATAGGCCCCGATTACAATTTGTTGTACCCTAAAGGCTGGATGAGGAGTAGGAGGAGTTCGGAACAGGAGGCAAACTGAAGCACCCTGCAATCCTCGGCGGTGGAAGATGCGCCCCAAAAATTTGGAAGGTTTATCTCACACATACCGATACAGACTATGCCGCAATTTAATTTTTTTTACCCCAAAAGGGTGTAGATTGAATAGCGGAATAGAAAATATGATATAAAAAGGTGTATCTCACACGTACAAACCCAGACTAGGCCCCGATTACAACTTTTTGTACCCTAAAGGCAGGATGAGGAGAGGGAGGAGTTTGGAACATAAGGCAAACTAAAGCACCCTGCAATCCTCGGCGGTGGAAGATGCACCCCAAAAATTTGGAAGGAGTACCTCACACGTACCGATACAGACTATGCCACAATTTAATTTTTTTTACCCCAAAAGGTTGTAGATTGAATAGCAGAATAGAAAATAAGATATAAAAAGGTGTATCTCACACGTACAAACCCAGACTATGCCCCGATTACAATTTGTTGTACCTTAAAGGCTGGATGAGGAGTAGGAGTTCGGAACAGGAGGCAAACTGAAGCACCCTGCAATCCTCGGCGGTGGAAGATGCGCCCCAAAAATTTGGAAGGTGTATCTCACACGAACCAATACAGACTATGCCGCAATTTAATTTTTTTTACCCCAAAAGGGTGTAGATTGAATAGCGGAATAGAAAATATGATATAAAAAGGTGTATCTCACACGTACAAACCCAGACTAGGCCCCGATTACAATTTTTTGGACCCTAAAGGCAGGATGAGGAGTAGGAGGAGTTCGGAACAGGAGGCAAACTGAAGCACCCTGCAATCCTCGGCGGTGGAAGATGCGCCCCAAAAATTTGGAAGGTTTATCTCACACATACCGATACAGACTATGCCGCAATTTAATTTTTTTTACCCCAAAAGGGTGTAGATTGAATAGCGGAATAGAAAATATGATAAAAAAAGGTGTATCTCACACGTACAAACCCAGACTAGGCCCCGATTACAACTTTTTGTACCCTAAAGGCAGGATGAGGAGAGGGAGGAGTTTGGAACATAAGGCAAACTAAAGCACCCTGCAATCCTCGGCGGTGGAAGATGCACCCCAAAAATTTGGAAGGAGTACCTCACACGTACCGATACAGACTATGCCACAATTTAATTTTTTTTACCCCAAAAGGTTGTAGATTGAATAGCAGAATAGAAAATATGATATAAAAAGGTGTATCTCACACGTACAAACCCAGAATAGGCCCCGATTACAATTTGTTGTACCCTAAAGGCTGGATGAGGAGTAGGAGGAGTTCGGAACAGGAGGCAAACTGAAGCACCCTGCAATCCTCGGCGGTGGAAGATGCGCCCCAAAAATTTGGAAGGTGTATCTCACACGTACCAATACAGACTATGCCGCAATTTAATTTTTTTTACCCCAAAAGGGTGTAGATTGAATAGCGGAATAGAAAATATGATATAAAAAAGTGTATCTCACACGTACAAACCCAGACTAGGCCCCGATTACAATTTGTTGTACCCTAAAGGCTGGATGAGGAGTAGGAAGAGTTCGGAACAGGAGGCAAACTGAAGCACCCTGCAATCCTCGGCGGTGGAAGATGCGCCCCAAAAATTTGGAAGGTGTATCTCACACGTACCAATACAGACTATAACGCAATTTTATTTTTTTTACCCCAAAAGGGTGTAGATTGAATAGCGGAATAGAAAATATGATATAAAAAGGTGTATCTCACACGTACAAACCCAGACTAGGCCCCGATTACAATTTTTTGTACCCTAAAGGCAGGATGAGGAGTAGGAGGAGTTCGGAACAAGAGGCAAACTGAAGCACTCTGCAATCCTCGATGGTGGAAGATGCGCCCCAAAAATTTGGAAGGTGTATCTCACACGTACCGATACAGACTATGCCGCAATTTAATTTTTTTTACCCCAAAAGGGTGTAGATTGAATAGCGGAATAGAAAATATGATATAAAAAAGTGTATCTCACACGTACAAACCCAGACTAGGCCCCGATTACAATTTGTTGTACCCTAAAGGCTGGATTAGGAGTAGGAGGAGTTCGGAACAGGAGGTAAACTGTAGCACCCTGCAATCCTCGGCGGTGGAAGATGCGCCCCCAAAATTTGGAAGGTGTACCTCACACGTACCAATACAGACTATGCCGCAATTTAATTTTTTTTACCCCAAAAGGGTGTAGATTGAATAGCGGAATAGAAAATATGATATAAAAAGGTGTATCTCACACGTACAAACCCAGACTAGGCCCCGATTACAATTTGTTGTACCTTAAAGGCTGGATGAGGAGTAGGAGTTCGGAACAGGAGGCAAACTGAAGCACCCTGCAATCCTCGGCGGTGGAAGATGCGCCCCAAAAATTTGGAAGGTGTATCTCACACGAACCAATACAGACTATGCCGCAATTTAATTTTTTTTACCCCAAAAGGGTGTAGATTGAATAGCGGAATAGAAAATATGATATAAAAAGGTGTATCTCACACGTACAAACCCAGACTAGGCCCCGATTACAATTTTTTGGACCCTAAAGGCAGGATGAGGAGTAGGAGGAGTTCGGAACAGGAGGCAAACTGAAGCACCCTGCAATCCTCGGTGGTGGAAGATGCGCCCCAAAAATTTGGAAGGTTTATCTCACACATACCGATACAGACTATGCCGCAATTTAATTTTTTTTACCCCAAAAGGGTGTAGATTGAATAGCGGAATAGAAAATATGATATAAAAAAGTGTATCTCACACGTACAATCCCAGAATAGGCCCCGATTACAATTTGTTGTACCCTAAAGGCTGGATGAGGAGTACGAGGAGTTCGGAACAGGAGGCAAACTGAAGCACCCTGCAATCCTCGGCGGTGGAAGATGCGCCCCAAAAATTTGGAAGGTTTATCTCACACATACCGATACAGACTATGCCGCAATTTAATTTTTTTTACCCCAAAAGTGTGTAGATTGAATAGCGGAATAGAAAATATGATATAAAAAGGTGTATCTCACACGTACAAACCCAGACTAGGCCCCGATTACAACTTTTTGTACCCTAAAGGCAGGATGAGGAGAGGGAGGAGTTTGGAACATAAGGCAAACTAAAGCACCCTGCAATCCTCGGCGGTGGAAGATGCACCCCAAAAATTTGGAAGGAGTACCTCACACGTACCGATACAGACTATGCCACAATTTAATTTTTTTTACCCCAAAAGGTTGTAGATTGAATAGCAGAATAGAAAATATGATATAAAAAGGTGTATCTCACACGTACAAACCCAGACTATGCCCCGATTACAATTTGTTGTACCTTAAAGGCTGGATGAGGAGTAGGAGTTCGGAACAGGAGGCAAACTGAAGCACCCTGCAATCCTCGGCGGTGGAAGATGCGCCCCAAAAATTTGGAAGGTGTATCTCACACGAACCAATACAGACTATGCCGCAATTTAATTTTTTTTACCCCAAAAGGGTGTAGATTGAATAGCGGAATAGAAAATATGATATAAAAAGGTGTATCTCACACGTACAAACCCAGACTAGGCCCCGATTACAATTTTTTGGACCCTAAAGGCAGGATGAGGAGTAGGAGGAGTTCGGAACAGGAGGCAAACTGAAGCACCCTGCAATCCTCGGCGGTGGAAGATGCGCCCCAAAAATTTGGAAGGTTTATCTCACACATACCGATACAGACTATGCCGCAATTTAATTTTTTTTACCCCAAAAGGGTGTAGATTGAATAGCGGAATAGAAAATATGATAAAAAAAGGTGTATCTCACACGTACAAACCCAGACTAGGCCCCGATTACAACTTTTTGTACCCTAAAGGCAGGATGAGGAGAGGGAGGAGTTTGGAACATAAGGCAAACTAAAGCACCCTGCAATCCTCGGCGGTGGAAGATGCACCCCAAAAATTTGGAAGGAGTACCTCACACGTACCGATACAGACTATGCCACAATTTAATTTTTTTTACCCCAAAAGGTTGTAGATTGAATAGCAGAATAGAAAATATGATATAAAAAGGTGTATCTCACACGTACAAACCCAGAATAGGCCCCGATTACAATTTGTTGTACCCTAAAGGCTGGATGAGGAGTAGGAGGAGTTCGGAACAGGAGGCAAACTGAAGCACCCTGCAATCCTCGGCGGTGGAAGATGCGCCCCAAAAATTTGGAAGGTGTATCTCACACGTACCAATACAGACTATGCCGCAATTTAATTTTTTTTACCCCAAAAGGGTGTAGATTGAATAGCGGAATAGAAAATATGATATAAAAAAGTGTATCTCACACGTACAAACCCAGACTAGGCCCCGATTACAATTTTTTGTACCCTAAAGGCAGGATGAGGAGTAGGAGGAGTTCGGAACAAGAGGCAAACTGAAGCACCCTGCAATCCTCGACGGTGGAAGATGCGCCCCAAAAATTTGGAAGGTGTATCTCACACGTACCGATACAGACTATGCCGCAATTTAATTTTTTTTACCCCAAAAGGGTGTAGATTGAATAGCGGAATAGAAAATATGATATAAAAAAGTGTATCTCACACGTACAAACCCAGACTAGGCCCCGATTACAATTTGTTGTACCCTAAAGGCTGGATTAGGAGTAGGAGGAGTTCGGAACAGGAGGTAAACTGTAGCACCCTGCAATCCTCGGCGGTGGAAGATGCGCCCCCAAAATTTGGAAGGTGTACCTCACACGTACCAATACAGACTATGCCGCAATTTAATTTTTTTTACCCCAAAAGGGTGTAGATTGAATAGCGGAATAGAAAATATGATATAAAAAGGTGTATCTCACACGTACAAACCCAGACTAGGCCCCGATTACAATTTGTTGTACCTTAAAGGCTGGATGAGGAGTAGGAGTTCGGAACAGGAGGCAAACTGAAGCACCCTGCAATCCTCGGTGGTGGAAGATGCGCCCCAAAAATTTGGAAGGTTTATCTCACACATACCGATACAGACTATGCCGCAATTTAATTTTTTTTACCCCAAAAGGGTGTAGATTGAATAGCGGAATAGAAAATATGATATAAAAAAGTGTATCTCACACGTACAATCCCAGAATAGGCCCCGATTACAATTTGTTGTACCCTAAAGGCTGGATGAGGAGTAGGAGGAGTTCGGAACAGGAGGCAAACTGAAGCACCCTGCAATCCTCGGCGGTGGAAGATGCGCCCCAAAAATTTGGAAGGTTTATCTCACACATACCGATACAGACTATGCCGCAATTTAATTTTTTTTACCCCAAAAGGGTGTAGATTGAATAGCGGAATAGAAAATATGATATAAAAAGGTGTATCTCACACGTACAAACCCAGACTAGGCCCCGATTACAACTTTTTGTACCCTAAAGGCAGGATGAGGAGAGGGAGGAGTTTGGAACATAAGGCAAACTAAAGCACCCTGCAATCCTCGGCGGTGGAAGATGCACCCCAAAAATTTGGAAGGAGTACCTCACACGTACCGATACAGACTATGCCACAATTTAATTTTTTTTACCCCAAAAGGTTGTAGATTGAATAGCAGAATAGAAAATATGATATAAAAAGGTGTATCTCACACGTACAAACCCAGACTATGCCCCGATTACAATTTGTTGTACCTTAAAGGCTGGATGAGGAGTAGGAGTTCGGAACAGGAGGCAAACTGAAGCACCCTGCAATCCTCGGCGGTGGAAGATGCGCCCCAAAAATTTGGAAGGTGTATCTCACACGAACCAATACAGACTATGCCGCAATTTAATTTTTTTTACCCCAAAAGGGTGTAGATTGAATAGCGGAATAGAAAATATGATATAAAAAGGTGTATCTCACACGTACAAACCCAGACTAGGCCCCGATTACAATTTTTTGGACCCTAAAGGCAGGATGAGGAGTAGGAGGAGTTCGGAACAGGAGGCAAACTGAAGCACCCTGCAATCCTCGGCGGTGGAAGATGCGCCCCAAAAATTTGGAAGGTTTATCTCACACATACCGATACAGACTATGCCGCAATTTAATTTTTTTTACCCCAAAAGGGTGTAGATTGAATAGCGGAATAGAAAATATGATAAAAAAAGGTGTATCTCACACGTACAAACCCAGACTAGGCCCCGATTACAACTTTTTGTACCCTAAAGGCAGGATGAGGAGAGGGAGGAGTTTGGAACATAAGGCAAACTAAAGCACCCTGCAATCCTCGGCGGTGGAAGATGCACCCCAAAAATTTGGAAGGAGTACCTCACACGTACCGATACAGACTATGCCACAATTTAATTTTTTTTACCCCAAAAGGTTGTAGATTGAATAGCAGAATAGAAAATATGATATAAAAAGGTGTATCTCACACGTACAAACCCAGAATAGGCCCCGATTACAATTTGTTGTACCCTAAAGGCTGGATGAGGAGTAGGAGGAGTTCGGAACAGGAGGCAAACTGAAGCACCCTGCAATCCTCGGCGGTGGAAGATGCGCCCCAAAAATTTGGAAGGTGTATCTCACACGTACCAATACAGACTATGCCGCAATTTAATTTTTTTTACCCCAAAAGGGTGTAGATTGAATAGCGGAATAGAAAATATGATATAAAAAAGTGTATCTCACACGTACAAACCCAGACTAGGCCCCGATTACAATTTTTTATACCCTAAAGGCAGGATGAGGAGTAGGAGGAGTTCGGAACAAGAGGCAAACTGAAGCACCCTGCAATCCTCGACGGTGGAAGATGCGCCCCAAAAATTTGGAAGGTGTATCTCACACGTACCGATACAGACTATGCCGCAATTTAATTTTTTTTACCCCAAAAGGGTGTAGATTGAATAGCGGAATAGAAAATATGATATAAAAAAGTGTATCTCACACGTACAAACCCAGACTAGGCCCCGATTACAATTTGTTGTACCCTAAAGGCTGGATTAGGAGTAGGAGGAGTTCGGAACAGGAGGTAAACTGTAGCACCCTGCAATCCTCGGCGGTGGAAGATGCGCCCCCAAAATTTGGAAGGTGTACCTCACACGTACCAATACAGACTATGCCGCAATTTAATTTTTTTTACCCCAAAAGGGTGTAGATTGAATAGCGGAATAGAAAATATGATATAAAAAGGTGTATCTCACACGTACAAACCCAGACTAGGCCCCGATTACAATTTGTTGTACCTTAAAGGCTGGATGAGGAGTAGGAGTTCGGAACAGGAGGCAAACTGAAGCACCCTGCAATCCTCGGCGGTGGAAGATGCGCCCCAAAAATTTGGAAGGTGTATCTCACACGAACCAATACAGACTATGCCGCAATTTAATTTTTTTTACCCCAAAAGGGTGTAGATTGAATAGCGGAATAGAAAATATGATATAAAAAGGTGTACCTCACACGTACAAACCCAGACTAGGCCCCAATTACAATTTTTTGGACCCTAAAGGCAGGATGAGGAGTAGGAGGAGTTCGGAACAGGAGGCAAACTGAAGCACCCTGCAATCCTCGGTGGTGGAAGATGCGCCCCAAAAATTTGGAAGGTTTATCTCACACATACCGATACAGACTATGCCGCAATTTAATTTTTTTTACCCCAAAAGGGTGTAGAATTGAATAGCGGAATAGAAAATATGATATAAAAAGGTGTATCTCACACGTACCAACCCAGACTAGGCCCCAATTACAATTTTTTGTACCCTAAAGGCAGGATGAGGAGTGGGAGGAGTTCGGAACAGGAGGCAAACTGAAGCACCCTGCAATCCTCGGCGGTGGAAGATGCGCCCCAAAAATTTGGAAGGTGTATCTCACACTTTCCAATACAGACTATGCCGCAATTTAATTTTTTTTACCCCAAAAGGGTGTAGATTGAATAGCGGAATAGAAAATATGATATAAAAAGGTGTATCTCACACGTACAAACCCAGACTAGGCCCCGATTACAATTTGTTGTACCCTAAAGGCTGGATGAGGAGTAGGAAGAGTTCGGAACAGGAGGCAAACTGAAGCACCCTGCAATCCTCGGCGTTGGAAGATGCGCCCCAAAAATTTAGAAGGTGTATCTCACACGTACCAATACAGACTATGCCGCAATTTAATTTTTTTTACCCCAAAAGGGTGTAGATTGAATAGCAGAATAGAAAATATGATATAAAAAGGTGTATCTCACACGTACAAACCCAGACTAGGCCCCGATTACAATTTTTTGGACCCTAAAGGCAGGATGAGGAGTAGGAGGAGTTCGGAACAGGAGGCAAACTGAAGCACCCTGCAATCCTCAGCGGTGGAAGATGCGCCCCAAAAATTTGTAAGGTGTACCTCACACGTACCAATACAGACTATGCCGCAATTTAATTTTTTTACCCCAAAAGGGAGTAGATTGAATAGCGGAATAGAAAATATGATATAAAAAGGTGTATCTCACACGTACAAACCCAGACTAGGCTCCTATTACAATTTTTTGTACCCTAAAGGCAGGTTGAGGAGTAGGAGGAGTTCGGAACAGGAGGCAAACTGAAGCACCCTGCAATCCTCGGCGGTGAAAGATGCGCCCCAAAAATTTGGAAGGTGTATCTCACACGTACCGATACAGACTATGCCGCAATTTAACTTTTTTTACCCCAAAAGGGTGTAGATTGTATAGCGGAATAGAAAATATGATATAAAAAAGTGTATCTCACACGTACAAACCCAGACTAGGCCCCGATTACAATTTTTTGTACCCTAAAGGCTGGATGAGGAGTAGGAGGAGTTCGGAACATGAGGCAAACTGAAGCACCCTGCAATCCTCGGCGGTGGAAGATGCGCCCCAAAAATTTGGAAGGTGTATCTCACACGTACCAATACAGACTATGCCGCAATTTAATTTTTTTTACTCCAAAAGGGTGTAAATTGAATAGCGGAATAGAAAATATGATATAAAAAGATGTATCTCACACGTACAAACCCAGACTAGGCCCTGATTACAATTTTTTGTACCCTAAAGGCTGGATGAGGAGTAGGAGGAGTTCGGAACAGGAGGCAAACTGAAGCACCCTGCAATCCTCGGCCGTTAAAGATGCGCCCCAAAAATTTGTAAGGTGTACTTCACATGTACCGATACAGACTATGCCGCAATTTAATTTTTTTTACCCCAAAGGGGTGTAGATTGAATAGCGAAATAGAAAACATGATATAAAAAGGTGTATCTCACACGTAGAAACCCAGACTAGGCCCCGATTACAATTTTTTGTACCCTAAAGGCAGGATGAGGAGGAGTTCGGAACAGGAGGCAAACTGAAGCACCCTGCAATCCTCGGCGGTGAAAGATGCGCCCCAAAAATTTGGAAGGTGTATCTCACACGTACCGATACAGACTATGCCGCAATTTCATTTTTTTTACTCCAAAAGGGTGTAGATTGAATAGCGGAATAGAAAATATGATATAAAAAGTGTATCTCACACGTACAAACTCAGACTAGGCCCCGATTACAATTTGTTGTACCCTAAAGGCTGGATGAGGAGTAGGAGGAGTTCGGAACAGGAGGCAAACTGAAGCACTCTGCAATCCTCGGCCGTGGAAGATGCGCCCCAAAAATTTGGAAGGTGTACCTCACACGTACCAATACAGACTATGCCGCAATTTAATTTTTTTTACCCCAAAAGGGTGTAGATTGAATAGCGGAATAGAAAATATGATATAAAAAAGTGTATCTCACACGTACAAACCCAGACTAGGCCCCGATTACAATTTGTTGTACCCTAAAGGCAGGATGAGGAGTAGGAGGAGTTCGGAACAGGAGGCAAACTGAAGCACCCTGCAATCCTCGGCGGCGGAAGATGCGCCCCAAAAATTTGGAAGGTGTATCTCACACGTACCGATACAGACTATGCCGCAATTTAATTTTTTTTACCCCAAAAGGGTGTAGATTGAATAGCGGAATAGAAAATATGATATAAAAAGGTGTATCTCACACTTACAAACCCAGACTAGGCCCCAATTACAATTTGTTGTACCCTAAAGGCAGGATGAGGAGTAGGAGGAGTTCGGAACAGGAGGCAAACTGAAGCACCCTTCAATCCTCGGCGGTGGAAGATGCGCCTCAAAAATTTGGAAGGTGTACCTCACACGTACCGATACAGACTATGCCGCAATTAAATTTTTTTTACCCCAAAAGGGTGTAGATTGAATAGCGAAATAGAAAATATGATATAAAAAGGTGTATCTCACACGTACAAACCCAGACTAGGCACCGATTACAATTTTTTTTATCCTAAAGGCAGGATGAGGATTAGGAGGTGTTCGGAACAGGAGGCAAACTGAAGCACCCTGCAATCCTCGGCGGTGGAAGATGCGCCCCAAAAATTTGGAAGGTGTACCTCACACGTCCCAATACAGACTATGCCGCAATTTAATTTTTTTTACTCCAAAAGGGTGTAGATTGAATAGCGGAATAGAAAATATGATATAAAAAGATGTATCTCACACGTACAAACCCAGACTAGGCCCTGATTACAATTTTTTGTACCCTAAAGGCTGGATGAGGAGTAGGAGGAGTTCGGAACAGGAGGCAAACTGAAGCACCCTGCAATCCTCGGCCGTTAAAGATGCGCCCCAAAAATTTGTAAGGTGTACTTCACATGTACCGATACAGACTATGCCGCAATTTAATTTTTTTTACCCCAAAGGGGTGTAGATTGAATAGCGAAATAGAAAACATGATATAAAAAGGTGTATCTCACACGTAGAAACCCAGACTAGGCCCCGATTACAATTTTTTGTACCCTAAAGGCAGGCTGAGGAGGAGTTCGGAACAGGAGGCAAACTGAAGCACCCTGCAATCCTCGGCGGTGAAAGATGCGCCCCAAAAATTTGGAAGGTGTATCTCACACGTACCGATACAGACTATGCCGCAATTTCATTTTTTTTACTCCAAAAGGGTGTAGATTGAATAGCGGAATAGAAAATATGATATAAAAAGTGTATCTCACACGTACAAACTCAGACTAGGCCCCGATTACAATTTGTTGTACCCTAAAGGCTGGATGAGGAGTAGGAGGAGTTCGGAACAGGAGGCAAACTGAAGCACCCTGCAATCCTCGGCCGTGGAAGATGCGCCCCAAAAATTTGGAAGGTGTACCTCACACGTACCAATACAGACTATGCCGCAATTTAATTTTTTTTACCCCAAAAGGGTGTAGATTGAATAGCGGAATAGAAAATATGATATAAAAAAGTGTATCTCACACGTACAAACCCAGACTAGGCCCCGATTACAATTTGTTGTACCCTAAAGGCAGGATGAGGAGTAGGAGGAGTTCGGAACAGGAGGCAAACTGAAGCACCCTGCAATCCTCGGCGGCGGAAGATGCGCCCCAAAAATTTGGAAGGTGTATCTCACACGTACCGATACAGACTATGCCGCAATTTAATTTTTTTTACCCCAAAAGGGTGTAGATTGAATAGCGGAATAGAAAATATGATATAAAAAGGTGTATCTCACACTTACAAACCCAGACTAGGCCCCAATTACAATTTGTTGTACCCTAAAGGCAGGATGAGGAGTAGGAGGAGTTCGGAACAGGAGGCAAACTGAAGCACCCTTCAATCCTCGGCGGTGGAAGATGCGCCTCAAAAATTTGGAAGGTGTACCTCACACGTACCGATACAGACTATGCCGCAATTTAATTTTTTTTACCCCAAAAGGGTGTAGATTGAATAGCGAAATAGAAAATATGATATAAAAAGGTGTATCTCACACGTACAAACCCAGACTAGGCACCGATTACAATTTTTTTTATCCTAAAGGCAGGATGAGGATTAGGAGGTGTTCGGAACAGGAGGCAAACTGAAGCACCCTGCAATCCTCGGCGGTGGAAGATGCGCCCCAAAAATTTGGAAGGTGTATCTCACACGTTCCGATACAGACTATGCCGCAATTTAATTTTTTTTACCCCAAAAGGCTGTAGATTGAATAGCGGAATAGAAAATATGATATAAAAAGGTGTATCTCACACTTACAAACCCAGACTAGGCCCCGATTACAATTTTTTGTACCCTAAAGGCAGGATGAGGAGTAGGAGGAGTTCGGAACAGGAGGCAAACTGAAGCACCCTGCAATGCTCGGCGGTGTAAGATGCACCCAAAAATTTTGGAAGGTGTATCTCACAAGTACCGATACAGACTATGCCGCAATTTAATTTTTTTTACCCCAAAAGGGTGTAGATTGAATAGCGGAATAGAAAATATGATATAAAAAGGTGTATCTCACACGTACAAACCCAGACTAGGCCCCGATTACATTTTTTTGTACCCTAAAGGCTGGATGAGGATGAGGAAGAGGAGTAGGAGGAGTTCGGAACAGGAGGCAAACTGAAGCACCCTGCAATGCTCGGCGGTGTAAGATGCACCCAAAAATTTTGAAAAGTGTATCTCACACGTACCCATACAGACTATGCCGCAATTTAATTTTTTTTACCCCAAAATGGTGTTTATTGAATAGCGGAATAGAGAAAAGTATATAAAATTGGTGAATTTTCGATAGCACATGTGAACACAGCAGTGTCTTATGTTTTATGCCACGGTCAGCAGCAGGCTATGAAGGGAAAAAAAATTCCCCTTTAAACTTGTAATTTTTAAATAGCAGATTAGTACAGACTATGCCACAATTTAAATTTTTTTAACCCAAAAGGGTGTATATTGAATAGTGGAATAGAAAAAAGTATATAAAAAAGTATATAAAATTGGTGATTTTTCAATTGCACATGTGAACACAGCAGTGTCTTATGTTTTTTGTCACGGTCAGCTCAGCAGCAGGCTATGAAGGGAAAAAAAATAAAAAATTCCCCTTTAACTTTGTAATTTTTAAATAGCAGATTAGAACAGCAATCTGTAGTAAAATATAGCTGAACGCTGCACACAGATAGATTTTTTTCTCCCTCCTCCTCCTCCTCAGTGGGCTCAAGTGAGGGCAAAAAGATTGTTCACTGCACCACTCCCCACACAGCAAAATCGATGTAGATCACTAACGGTCAATTGTTTTATCCTGTGTCTCCTATCTGTCCCTGCCTAATCTCTCCAGCCTGTCCCTAAAATGCTCAAATATCTTTCCCTGCCTACACTCCGACCTGTCCCTGCATTCTTTTTGGGCACAATGTTGTTTTTCCCTGTCTGTCCCTAATCAGCAGCAGCCAGCACGTATGATGTGTGCTCTCTCCCTACACTACAGCAGACTGACGCACCGCGCTGTGTCTCTCGAGCTTATAAAGACATGGGTCACATGCTTCAGATGGCCAATCACAGCTACTAATACATTAGTAGGCATGACTGGTATGGCTTAAGGCACACCAGTTAAACGCTTGTTGATTGGCTGTTGAAAGCCCGCCATTAAAAGCGCGCCATTACATACAAAACAGGAAATAAAATTACCGAACACGGATTTTAAACCCGAACATACAGTAAAGTTTTCGGGTCCGTGTCCGGGTAGCAAAAATCCAATTATCCGGTACGGACCCGAATAATACAGTCCATGTTCGCTCAACACTAATCTCCGCCAGTAACCTGCTTCCTAAGCTCTGGAAAACGGGATCCGTGATTCTGGCTATAGTTACCCCAATAACTCGACAGTACAAGTTTTGGAGTGAAACCAGAATGAACTGTTTATTAAAACCAACTCACAGACTTTTATACATTTGAGAAGTATGTCATTGGCCAGTCAAATATTTACACAAAATATCCCACAATAGTTACGATAACTAGGTAGGGCTGACCATGATATCATTAACATACCAATTAACTGAGCACTTAAATCAGCCTAGGTGGAATGCACAGAATGCTAGCAGGCAAACAATAGATGACACGATCAACCACCTGAACAATCAGGGATCTCATTCCAGGCCAGACACACCGGCATCGAGATCCCAAAGAACAATAGACAGCATTAAAGTGTAACACATCCCCACAGCAGACATGCTGTCTCTCCTAGTTCATGGACGCCCAAATTAGGAGCTGCACTTCCTGTGCCTGACAGTCTATAGAAATAAGATAGATCGCCATTTCCTGAGAGATAGGGTTAATGCATATTAATGTCCCATTTGAAGTAGTCCAACCATATTCTCAGTGTTCACTACCCTCTTGGTCACCCTGCATCCAAAATAGACGCAGGGTGATTTAGACATAAGAGAGCCCCATAAGGCTGGGCATGGTGCCCCCCAACCTCTCTAAAGGAATTTGGAGTCCACAACCCCCATGCACAAAGTGACTCCTGTCACATCAGGTAAATGCATGTGGGCTAATTTTTGGGGCCTGAAATGACCGACACTTACTTCTTTATCCTGTGAATGCCTAATTTTTCAGACTGGAATTGAAAATCAATGGGTCTGGAAAGGTTCCGCCAAATTGTGGAATGGATGCAGACCCATTTTACAGATGTGTGAATGGACCCTATATGTATTAGACGTGTATTTACTAGTGATGTCGCGAACCTAAAATTCGCGGTTCGCGAACGGCGAACGCGAACATCGGCAAATGTTCGCGAACCGGCGAACCGGGCGAACGCCATAGACTTCAATAGGCAGGCGAATTTTAAAACACACAGGGACTCTTGCTGGCCACAATAGTGATGGAAAAGTTGTTTCAAGGGGACTAACACCTGGACTGTGGCATGCCGGAGAGGGATCACGCAAAAAAAAGTTCTTAAAAATTATAATTTTTTGATAGAGAGCCAATTATTGGAAAAATTAAAAAAAAATAAAAATAAAAAATTTCTTTGGATTTAGCATCTGGGGGGTCTAAAAAGTGTACCTGTGAAGTTTCAGCTCTGTAGCATGTCCAGAACCCCTAAAAAACAGCATTTTTCTTATATTTTCAGGAATATGGCTTCTCTGCGGCTGGCTTTTACTCTTGCAGGCATTTAGCGGGCATTTTTTTAGGCAGGCATGTCATTTTTTGTATTTAGTGTCTGGGGGGTCTAAAAAGTGTACCTGTCAATTTTCAGCTCTGTAGCATGTCCAGAACCCCTAACAAACAGCATTTTTCTTATATTTTCAGGAATATGGCTTCTCTGCGGCTGGCTTTTTCTCTTGCAGGCATTTAGCGGGCATTTTTTTAGGCAGGCATGTCATTTTTTGTATTTAGTGTCTGGGGGGTCACAAAAGTGTACCTGTCAAGTTTCAGATCTGTAGCATGTCCAGAACCCCTAAAAAACAGCATTTTTCTTATATTTTCAGGAATACGGCTTCTCTGCGGCTGGCTTTTTCTCTTGCAGGCATTTATCGGGCATTTTTTTAGGCAGGCATGTAATTTTTTGTATTTAGTGTCTGGGGGGTCACAAAAGTGTACCTGTCAAGTTTCAGATCTGTAGCATGTCCAGAACCCCTAAAAAACAGCATTTTTCTTATATTTTCAGGAATACGGCTTCTCTGCGGCTGTCTTTTTCTCTTGCAGGCATTTATCGGGCATTTTTTTTAGGCAGGCATGTCATTTTTTGTATTTAGTGTCTGGGGGGTCACAAAAGTGTACCTGTCAAGTTTCAGATCTGTAGCATGTCCAGAACCCCTAAAAAACAGCATTTTTCTTATATTTTCAGGAATACGGCTTCTCTGCGGCTGTCTTTTTCTCTTGCAGGCATTTATCGGGCATTTTTTTAGGCAGGCATGTCATTTTTTGTATTTAGTGTCTGGGGGGTCACAAAAGTGTACCTGTCAAGTTTCAGATCTGTAGCATGTCCAGAACCCCTAAAAAACAGCATTTTTCTTATATTTTCAGGAATACGGCTTCTCTGCGGCTGTCTTTTTCTCTTGCAGGCATTTATCGGGCATTTTTTTAGGCAGGCATGTCATTTTTTGTATTTAGTGTCTGGGGGGTCACAAAAGTGTACCTGTCAAGTTTCAGCTCTGTAGCATGTCCAGAACCCCTAAAAAACAGCATTTTTCTTATATTTTCAGGAATACGGCTTCTCTGCGGCTGTCTTTTTCTCTTGCAGGCATTTATCGGGCATTTTTTTAGGCAGGCATGTCATTTTTTGTATTTAGTGTCTGGGGGGTCACAAAAGTGTACCTGTCAAGTTTCAGATCTGTAGCATGTCCAGAACCCCTAAAAAACAGCATTTTTCTTATATTTTCAGGAATACGGCTTCTCTGCGGCTGTCTTTTTCTCTTGCAGGCATTTATCGGGCATTTTTTTAGGCAGGCATGTCATTTTTTGTATTTAGTGTCTGGGGGGTCACAAAAGTGTACCTGTCAAGTTTCAGATCTGTAGCATGTCCAGAACCCCTAAAAAACAGCATTTTTCTTATATTTTCAGGAATACGGCTTCTCTGCGGCTGTCTTTTTCTCTTGCAGGCATTTATCGGGCATTTTTTTAGGCAGGCATGTCATTTTTTGTATTTAGTGTCTGGGGGGTCACAAAAGTGTACCTGTCAAGTTTCAGCTCTGTAGCATGTCCAGAACCCCTAAAAAACAGCATTTTTCTTATATTTTCAGGAATACGGCTTCTCTGCGGCTGTCTTTTTCTCTTGCAGGCATTTATCGGGCATTTTTTTAGGCAGGCATGTCATTTTTTGTATTTAGTGTCTGGGGGGTCACAAAAGTGTACCTGTCAAGTTTCAGATCTGTAGCATGTCCAGAACCCCTAAAAAACAGCATTTTTCTTATATTTTCAGGAATACGGCTTCTCTGCGGCTGTCTTTTTCTCTTGCAGGCATTTATCGGGCATTTTTTTAGGCAGGCATGTCATTTTTTGTATTTAGTGTCTGGGGGGTCACAAAAGTGTACCTGTCAAGTTTCAGATCTGTAGCATGTCCAGAACCCCTAAAAAACAGCATTTTTCTTATATTTTCAGGAATACGGCTTCTCTGCGGCTGTCTTTTTCTCTTGCAGGCATTTATCGGGCATTTTTTTAGGCAGGCATGTCATTTTTTGTATTTAGTGTCTGGGGGGTCACAAAAGTGTACCTGTCAAGTTTCAGATCTGTAGCATGTCCAGAACCCCTAAAAAACAGCATTTTTCTTATGATTTTTAGTAGAAAACTAATGCAGTGTCTTTCCAGCTGTCTTTTTTTCTTTCTGGCAAGCTGAAATATGATATGCCAAGGCAAACATGCCTATCAGTTGAGCTATGACACAGACAACACTGCACACATGGGGAAATATGTAAAACAAAAAACAGGAAAAGGAAATTAGGTGACGGTAACAAAACATGATATTGTGATTGGCCAAATAAAAAGTCACCTCGCGATGAGGTCGCGCCAAAGTCGCGCTAAGTCGCGCCAAAGTCGCACTGGAAGCGACGCTACTTTAGTGGTAGCGGCAGTGTAAACCAGCACTAAAACATCCAGTGTGTGAATACGATCAGGTATGATGTTTTATCGGTCAAGTAGTGTAAGGGTTACGCCCGTTGCCCGCTTCACAGTGACAGACCAAACTCTGACAGACCAAACTCCCCGTTTAACAGTCAGTCAGTCCATTTGCACAACCGCAAACTCCCAATTTGCACAAGGTTGGATACCAAGCTAGCCATGTCCCGTTCCTTGTCCTCACTGACATCATTGAAGGTCTCTTCCTCCACCCAGCCACATACAACACCAAGGGTCCCCGAAAGGTGAGAACAAGCCCCCTGGGACGCCTGCTGTGGCTGGTATTCCACCTCCTCAAAGCCACCTTCCTCCTCTGACTTCTCTTCTTCAGACTCCTCTCTCTGCGTTGCCACAGGTCCAGCAATTGACAACGACAAGGCTGCTTCTGGTGGTGATGAGGACCACAACTCTTCCTCTTCATGCTCATCTACAGCCTGATCCAGTACTCTTCGCAGGGCACGCTCCAGAAAAAACGCATATGGGATGAGGTCGATGATGTTGCCTTGGGTTCGACTGACCACCAGGGTTGTCATCTCCGCAAAAGGACGCATGAGCCTACAGCCATTGTTCATGAGCATTCAGTAACGCGGCCAAAAAATACCCAGCTCCGCAGAAAGAATGAAAGAAAATGAATGGTTTTTTTTATGAAAAATTATCCTGCGGATCGCTTTTGGTCTGTACACAATGAAGCAACGACCTTATCATCTGGGGTGTGCCAACACAATCCTAGAGGTGATCGCTTCATTGTGATACGCAAGCCCCTTCACCACGACAAGGTAACGATCACGAAGGGGAATTGACACATGTATGTGCCTTTTTTTTTGTTTTTTGTTTTTTTGCAGCCACAGTGTAGCACCAGAGGCCAGAAAAATTAGGCATGTACACATGCATGAAAAAGTAGGTATTGTTGCAGCCGCTGCTGTAGCAGCGGCCTGAAAAATTGAGGTTTTAAGGCAGAAAGTGCACTAAAACATTGCTGCTTGAACCGTAGTTGGTGGCGGAGACGTCACGTAAGTCATCCGGCATGCAGAGAATGATTATATACAGCAGCGTGTGGACCATTTTTAGGCCAAGGCATCTCAGTCATCACCAGGCCTTTTTTAGTCAAATGCATCCCCCACTGTCAGTCCCTTCGGGATCCATGCCTCATTCATCTTAATAAACGTGAGGTAATCAAGACTTTTTTGACCTAGGCGACTTCTCTTCTCAGTGACAATACCTCCTGCTGCGCTGAAGGTCCTTTCTGACAGCACACTTGAAGCGGGGCAGGCCAGAAGTTCAATGGCAAACTGGGATAGCTCAGGCCACAGGTCAAGCCTGCACACCCAGTAGTCAAGGGGTTCATCGCTCCTCAGAGTGTCGATATCTGCAGTTAAGGCAAGGTAGTCTGCTACCTGTCGGTCGAGTCGTTCTCTGAGGGTGGACCCCGAAGGGCTGTGGCGATGCATAGGACTAAAAAAGCTCCGCATGTCCTCCATCAACAAGACGTCTGTAAAGCGTCCTGTCCTTGCCGGCGTGGTTGTGGTGGTAGGAGGAGGATTACTTTCACCTCTTCCCCTGTTGGATTCCCGTTGTGCTGTGACATCACCCTTATACGCTGTGTAGAGCATAGTTTTTAACTTATTTTGTAGCTGCTGCATCCTTTGCGACTGCCGGTAATTGGGTAACATGTCACAGACTTTCTGCTTATACCGGGGGTCTAGTAGCGTGGCCACCCAGTACAGGTCGTTCTCCTTCAGCCTTTTTATACGAGGGTCTCTCAACAGGCATGACAGCATGAAAGACCCCATTTGGACAAGGTTGGATGCCGAGCTACTCATGTCCAATTCCTCGTCCTCACTGATGTCATTGAAGGTGTGTTCTTCCCCCCAGCCACGTACAACACCATGGGTACCAGATAGGTGACAACGAGCACCCTGGGATGCCTGCTGTGGTTGGTGTTCCTCCTCCTCAAAGCCACATTCCTCCTCTGACTCCTCTTCCTCACACTCCTCTTCCAGTGTTGCCGCAGGTCCAGCAATCGATGGTAAGGCTGTTTCTGGTGGTGGTGATGGTGACCACAACTCTTCCTCTTCCTCTTCACGCTCATCTACGGCCTGATCCAGCACTCTTCGCAGGGCACGCTCCAGGAAAAAAACATATGGGATGATGTCGCTGATGGTGCCTTCAGTGCGACTCACTAGGTTTGTCACCTCCTCAAAAGGACGCATGAGCCTACAGGCATTGCGCATGAGCGTCCAGTAGCGTGGCAAAAAAATACCCAGCTCCGCAGAGGCTGTCCTAGCACCCCGGTCATACAAATACTCGTTGACCGCTTTTTCTTGTTGGAGCAGGCGGTCGAACATTAGCAGTGTTGAATTCCAACGTGTCGGGCTGTCGCAAATCAAGCGCCTCACTGGCATGTTGTTTCGCCGCTGAATATCTGCAAAGTGCGCCATGGCCGTGTAGGAACGCCTGAAATGGCCACACACCTTCCTGGCCTGCTTGAGGACGTCCTGTAAGCCTGGGTACTTCTGCACAAAACGTTGCACAATCAGATTCAACACATGTGCCATGCACGGCACATGTGTCAACTTGCCCAAATTCAATGCCGCCAACAAATTGCTCCCGTTGTCACACACCACTTTGCCGATCTCCAGTTGGTGCGGGGTCAGCCACTGATCCACCTGTGCATTCAGGGCGGACAGTAGTGCTGGTCCGGTGTGACTCTCTGCTTTCAGGCAAGTCAACCCCAAGACAGCGTGACACTGTCGTATCCGGCATGTGGAATAGCCCCTGGGGAGCTGGGGGGGTGCAGTTGGTGTGGAGCAAGACGCAACAGCAGAAGAGGACTCAGCCGAGGAGGTTAGCAAAGAGGATGGAGTAGGAGGAGTAGAGGAGGTGGCAGCAGGCCTGCCTGCAAGTCGTGGCGGTGTCACCAACTCCTCTGCAGCAGAGCCACGCATTCCATGCTTGGCAGCCGCCAGCAGGTTTACCCAATGCGCAGTGTACGTTATATACCTGCCCTGACCGTGCTTTGCAGACCAGCTATCAGTGGTCAGATGGACCCTTGCCCCAACACTGTGTGCCAGACGTGACATGATTTCTTTTTCCACAATAGAGTACAGGTTGGGGATTGCCTTTTGTGAAAAATAATTTCGGCCGGGTACCTTCCACTGCGGTGTCCCAATAGCGACAAATTTTTTGAAGGCCTCAGACTCCACCAGCTTGTATGGTAAAAGCTGGCGGGCTAAGAGTTCCGACAAGCCAGCTGTCAGACGCCGGGCAAGGGGGTGACTCTGCGAGATTGGCTTTTTGCGCTCAAACATTTCCTTCACAGACACCTGACTGTGGGCAGGTGACGAGCAGGAACTGCTGAAGGTGAGAGGCGGAGGGGCGGGTTGTTGATAGGGGGCATGGAGGACAGCAGTGGTTGACGTGGCTGAAGATGCTGGACCAGGAGGAGGATGGTGGCTTTCAGTTTGTGTGCTGCTTTTACTCATGTGTTGATCCCATAGGCGTTTGTGATGTGAGATCATGTGCCTTCGCAAAGCAGTTGTACCTAGGTGGGTGTTGGACTTCCCACGACTCAGTTTCTTTTGGCACAGGTTACAAATGGCATCGCTGATATCAGAGGCAGACACACAAAAAAAATGCCACACTGCTGAGCTTTGCAAGGACGGCATTCTGGTGGTGGCAACAGCTTGCGTTGATTGGCGTGCTGTCTGGCTGACCCCGGGTGCCGAATCTACATGCTGTCTGACTGCGCCACTAGCTCCTTGCGATGACCTCCTCCCCCTGCTTCCAACTCGTCTCCTCCTCCTCTCTGTCTCCCCATCTGAACTTTCCCCCTCTTCATCTGCTCTTCGAGCAGGCACCCAGGTGACATCCACAGACACATCGTCATCATCAGCCGCTTCACTTGACAACTCAGCAAAGGCAGCAGCAGCAGGTACAACATCATCATCATCACAATGTACGTCCATGTGTATAATGCTGCCTGACTGAGACATATCCCCGTTATCTACATCCTCTGGCACTAATAGTTGCGCATCACTTATTTCTTCAAACTGATGTGAAAATAACTCCTCTGACGGATCAAGTGAAGCGGCTGTGGTGCTAGTGTTGGTGGTGGTGCCGGCGGGCTGGCGAGTGGTAAATTGAGAGGTGCCCGAAGCTGAGCTGGAGGAGGATGGTGCATTAAGGTTCCGAGCGGAAGCTGTAGACGATTGGGTGTCCTGTGTAAGCCAGTCAACTATGGCCTCAGAATTTTTTGAGTTCAGGGGCTGTGGTGGCCTCTGAACACTGGGCATTATTCTAGAGCCTAAGGAAATCACAGCACCACGACCACGACGGCCCTTGCGGGGTGGCCTGCCTCTGCCTGTCATTTTTATTTTAATGTGTTGTTACTGTTGTACTATGAGTGCAAGCTGCTGTGCCACCTTATATATCAGTGGTGGGTGGGCAGTGGCACAGTACACTCTCTGTGGACCTGACAGCAGTCACTGGCACCCAGGCAACTGCAATTTAAAAAATATATATATATTTTTTTACTTTGCAAGCTGCTGTGCCACCTTATATATCAGTGGTGGGTGGGCAGTGGCACAGTACACTCTCTGTGGACCTGACAGCAGTCACTGGCACCCAGACAACTGCAATTTAAAAAATATATATATATTTTTTTACTTTGCAAGCTGCTGTGCCACCTTATATATCAGTGGTGGGTGGGCAGTGGCACAGTACACTCTCTGTGGACCTGACAGCAGTCACTGGCACCCAGGCAACTGCAATTTAAAAAAATATATATATATTTTTTACTTTGCAAGCTGCTGTGCCACCTTATATATCAGTGGTGGGTGGGTGGGCAGTGGCACAGTACACTCTCTGTGGACCTGACAGCAGTCACTGGCACCCAGGCAACTGCAATTTAAAAAAATATATATATTTTTTTTACTTTGCAAGCTGCTGTGCCACCTTATATATCAGTGGTGGGTGGGCAGTGGCACAGTACACTCTCTGTGGACCTGACAGCAGTCACTGGCACCCAGGCAACTGCAATTTAAAAAAATATATATATTTTTTTTACTTTGCAAGCTGCTGTGCCACCTTATATATCAGTGGTGGGTGGGCACACAGTGGCACTGCAGTGGGCACAGTACACTCTGTGGACCTGACAGTCACTGGCAGCCCAGGCAACTGCAATAATAAAAAATATTTTTTTTTTCAATTTATTGCAACAAGATGCTGTGCCAACGTATATATATCAGTTGTGGGCAGTGCACTGCAGTGGGTACAGTGCACTCTGTGGACCTGACACAGCACTCACTGCAATTATGACAGAGAAAAAAAAAATATTTTTTAAAATGCCAGGTACTGTGCCTGTGCCACCCGAAATGAGTGTGGTGTGCACACAGTACAGTCTGTGGTAGGTCTGTGGCCTCTCACACACAGCGGGCAGGCAACTGCAGTGTACAATAGATATATATATATATATATATATATAAAGAAAAAAATCTATTACCTTACCAGCCCTTGAAAGGGCTTTTGGGGACACTATATATATATATATATGTATATATATAAAAATAAAAAAATCCTCAATTACCAGCCCTTAAAAGGGCTTTTGGGGACACTAGATAGATATAGATATATATATATATGAAGAAACAACTCAATTACCAGCCCTTAAAAGGGCTTTTGGGGACGCTAGGTATATATATATATATATATATATAAAAAAAAAAAAAACACAAATACCAGCCCTTAGAAGGGCTTTTTGGGGTGCTGATATTACAGCAGTAGTGGACCAAGAACACTGCAAGACCAGGAACACTGACTAACTGTCCCTAGCTTAACAGCAGCAGCAGCAGCAGCAGCTCTCTCCCTATTCTCACTACACACACTGCTTCAGAATGATCTAAGATGGATGCTGCCCTTGCTTATTTATAGGAGGTGGGAGGGTGTGGGAGGGAGGTACGCTGATTGGCTGGAAATGTGTCTGCTGACTGTAAAGTTCAGGGTCAAAGTTTGCCTCAATGATGTCTTATGGGGGGCGGACCGAACATCGCATATGTTCGCCGGCAGCGGCGAACGCGAACATGCTAAGTTCGCCGGGAACTGTTCGCCGGCGAACAGTTCTATACATCTCTAGTATTTACCGGCTGCTGTCAGTTCTGGCTGATTTATGAAAAAAATATATATATTTTTTGCTGTAAAAAAAAAAAAACAATTTGGGGCAACTTTTTCAATTGCAATACTTCTGTTATGACATTGTCCATGTGCTGGGACTATTTGTGCACAGCTAGTACATCTTTTGTGGCTGCAAATATGACCTAAAGGTTTTTAAAGTTCGCCTCCCATTAAAGTAAAAAAATTGATTTTTTGAGAAAATTCACGGCTGATATTCGTGAACCGCTCTGGCCGATGTTCGTCCATCACTACATATGTGATTTGGTGGTGCGAGGACGTGGTGGGGAAGGAGTCTTGCTGGTTGAGGGGTGGAACATTGTGAGGGGTCTGTGAAGTGCTGGGAGTGGCTGTGTGGGGAGTCGTCACTTCCCCAGCTGGCTGCCCAGTGGGCAGCAACACTGCTGTGGGCCCCCAACCAACACTACCTGCTGGGGCAGCCGATTGCGCTGGTTGGGAGGCCTGTGGCAATGTCGCCTCTTTATCTACCAACAGGTGGCAGATGGCCAGCACCTGAGTATCGACATGTACCCGATCCTGCAGCCGCTGGCCTGCCAAGGTGGTCAGGCTGTAACGCACATCCTGTTGAACCTGTATCAATGTGTTATGACAAGTAATCAGGAGGTGCTGTTTCGTTGTCAACATTGATACAGACTCCTGTACGTGCCCCAGCAACCGTACAAACTCACTTGATTCAGCAGTCTCATTTAGGATCTCAATCTGGGCAACCAGCCTCTCTGCCAAATCTACAAGAGATGGACGAGGTGGGAGCCGTGACGATCCAGCTGCATCCAAAGCTGGCTAAAAAAAAAAAACATCTTTAGAAAGCTTCATTAGAAAATACTTAAAGATTAGTTACACAGCATAAACACCAAAAGCAGACATTAGAACAGTTGGATGTCCTTCTAACAAGCACTTGCTCATAGTAATGCTACCCAAGCTAGGAACACTTCTGATAATGGGTACACATTATAGGAGGGTTGCACAGTATGAACAGGGTGAACAGTAGCTGCTGTCTGCTCGCTGGAGAGGATCGATCTGCCCATCCACATTTCCTTTAAGCTGTCTGGCTTAAACATCATTTATGAAAAGGGATAGGATATGGCACCTTTTTTGGCTTCCTAATCTTATTGGACTTCAGACGCCCATATTGGAGGTCTCGGGTCAGCTCACCCTATCACACCATCCAAGCTGCATACATATATCAGCAGCCTACACCGCCAGTCAGATCAAGCCCAGCTTCCTTGGTTTTAACCCTTTGTACAAGCTATTTGAGTCTAGACACTATCAACCCTAATACTTACTTGAGCTTCCCCTGAAGAAGAAGAGAAAGTTTATTATCTTCGAAACATGTCGGGTTAAAGTTCTGTTATTTGGTTGAAAATTGGTGTCATTTGGTATAGCTTGTATATGTTTTTAATTTTTTGTTTATACACATTTAATAAAAATCACCATTATTATCTAAATCACCTTTGATTATTACAATACTAGATCTTTCTGTGCCTAAAAAGTCCCACTCAGGGGAACCCCTCTCCATGTAATAAATGCTCCATGACACCAAAAAACAAGGCACACATGAAGTCTGCCTTTGCAAATCCAAGCCTGCCAGGAATGGAAATGGCCTTGATTTGTATGAACCTTTTGGGGGTATAGAAAAGATACAACTCTTACCTAACGTTCAGGCTCAGTTGCTTTTGCTGCCGGTGCAGCGCCTGAATGTCCCTGCACAAATGCAAAGCAGACAATGTAGGCCACGTCCAAACAACATTGCTAACATTTTCATGGAACGTTTCCACCTTGTTAACTTAGATCACATTGGATGCAGAATCCTCACCAGCTCCTGGTCCAGCTCCAGCTGCTCCTTCACGAGGGGTCTGATGTTCTTTAAAAAAGGACAAGAAAAAGCTTAGGAACTAACATTAGGCTGTAAGGATTATTGGCCATTTTCAAACATGGTTTCATGGATTAAGCACTGAGGCCAAACATTCCCAACTGTTTCCCAGGGCTTATAGGACACAGGCAGCTTTCTTCGGATGGCCCCACAGATATCATTCATCCTGTTGGCTACATGCTGGTAGGAGCAGCGTACACTCTCACCCACTGCATTAACGGCATCCTGGATTTCACCCCACAGGTGTTGCCTCTCTGTTGTTGAGGTCATATGGGCCCTGGTCCCTGCAATCTGGGCGTAACCTGCCAGATAGGCCTGGACCAGGAACCTGGTTCTGCCCGTGGGTGAAACGGGGAAGCCAGGAGGCAGTGGACAAGCGGATTCTCCTCAAAGGGCCCTCTCCAGGGCTGGAGGCTGAAAGGGAAGAACAAACATAAGAAAATGCATCCGTTAGAAAACTGCACATGAGGGCAACTGAAACTTACCAAACGACTCAAAAGGTGGGTTACTTACTGGTGTTGGGGGTGGGGGTTGGGGAGGGGCACGGAGCCTAAATATAGGCTGAAAAGGAAGAACAAACATGAGAAAATGCATCCGCTAGAAAACTGTACATGAGGGCAACTGACACTTACCAAACAATTTAAGAGGGGGGTTACTGGTGTTGGGGGTTGGACACGGAGCCCAAATATAGGCTGGAAAGGAAGATCAAACATGAGAAAACGCATCCGCTAGAAAACTGCACATGAGGGCAACTGACACTTACCAAACGACACAAAAATTGGGGTTTCTGGTTGTGGTGGTAGGGGGGGGGGGGCAGGGAGCCCAAATATAGGCTGAAAAGGAAGAACAAACATGAGAAAACGCATCCGCTAGAAAATTGCAAATGAGGGCAACTGACACTAACCCTAAATCGCATATCCCAAAAACGAAATAAAAAAGGGGTTTCTGTTCAAAGGGTTCATGTGTAAATCAGGTGTGCATCATGACAGGCATTTGCTCTAGAATCTGAGACCAAAAAAATAAAAAATTTGGGGTCCAGCTAATGCATAAAATGCCCCCCAAACCTGCAACCATGTGATCATTCACTGTGGAGGATGGTATGTGTGGACGGAGCTTGGCTGCCAAGAGACACCTTCCCCCCCAAGAAGTTTTCAGCGAGGATGCCAAAATAAAAGGCCGCTGTGGCATCCCTAGTGGTGTGTGCGGAGACGTAAATATGCATAAAAAATGCTGTCACTGTCTGCGTAAGAAGACATATCTGGAGTAAAGCAGGAGGGTCGGGGGAGAGAGATCTCCAGAGATTTTGTTATGAGGTTCCAACAGGGTCTAAAATATATATGCATGTGTGAGAATAAAGTCTGGACATTGCAATGAAGGACAAATTGTCTGGATCAAAGAGTACCTTTTTGTTTTTCAAATGAAATCACCAGGTACCAATGTGTTCACACATCCAGGAGCTGTGGGGATCGGTGGTCCTCCCTGGGAACATATAGGGATGAGTGGGCCCAAAGTGCTGGATCTGGGGTAAAAGGCATGGTGGATATGTAAAAACATGCATGGTGTCATGAAGGAGTAATAGCGCTCTGTATGGAGGTAGAGGGTACCTGGATAGGGGTGCCAAACGGTGTCCCGATGGTTGTCCAGTAGCTGACAGCAGCGGGCAAACTGTCCGTGCCCACTTCGGTTTAAATGTGAAGTCTGAGGATGCCTGCGCAGTGCGGTGGAATTACCGCGCACGCGCGAGGTGCTGCCAATGGGCTCCCCCACCTCTGGGACGCACACCTTGTCCCCAGATGCAGAAGCGTGGCGTGGCTGGTGTCCTCAGACTTCACATTAAAACAACGGCAGGCACGGACCGTTTGCCCGCTGCTGTCAGCTACTGGACAACCATCGGGACACCGTTTGGCACCCCTAGCCAGGTACCTTCTACCTCCATACACAGCGCTATTACTCCTACATGACACCATGCATGTTTTTACATATCCACCATGCCTTTTACCCCAGATCCAGCACTTTGGGCCCACTCATCCCTATATGTTCCCAGGGAGGACCACCAATCCCCACAGCTCGTGGATGTGTGAATACATTGGTACCTGGTGATTTCATTTGAAAAACAAAAAGGTACTCTTTGATCCAGACAATTTTTCCTGCATTGCAATGTCTAGACTTTATTCTCACACATGCATATATATTTTAGACCCTGTTGGAACCTCATAACAAAATCTCTGGAGATCTCTCTCCCCCAGCCCTCCTGCATTGATCTGGCACAGGCACAAGGTATAACTTACCTTCTCTTTGTTACCTATGTTTTACTCCAGATATGTCCTCTTACGCAGACAGTGACAGCATTTTTTATGCATATTTACTTCTCCACACACACCACTAGGGACGCCACAGCGGCCTTTCATTTTCGCATCCTCGCTGAAAACTCCTCGGGGGGAAGGTGTCTCTTGGCAGCCAAGCTCCGTCCACACACACCATCCTCCACAGCAGATCTACAAACATTCTTCCTGATTTTACCCGCTGTGACTCTCTTGTTGCCTTCTATAATCACCCGGTATGCATTCATTTTTGTTTTATTTTTGTCATATCCTCTTGATCCTACGTGATCAATGTTATATGATGTTATACAATCCAGTAACTAACATGATACCATTTACTGTACTGTTTAGGAAATCAATGTTCTCCATCTATATACCCCTGAAGAAAGGCACACTCGCCTGAAACGCATTGGGTTGGAGGATTTCCTTTTCTATCATCATATACACCACAGTATATGTATATTTATGTCTCTCACATGGCTTCATATCCATGCTATACATCTTTGTAAATGTTGTTTAATTGTATATTGATTGATCTCATGATCTAATTTATCTTGCTATAAATAAACTATTGATTTTACTCTTTTTTGGAAGTATGATTGCCGTTAAAGCCCCACACCCGGGGGGAATTTTTTGTCTTGTTACAGTCTTTTGTGATGTTGGCAACCCACCTCCAGGATTTCCTTTAACTGGGGACATACCACTACCAGCAGATATAATCCGGTCTGTTGGTGTCATTAAAAAGACCCAGAGTTTCATTGGTGAGATTCACTGTTATATCTGTCCCACAGGTTGTAGATCCGATAAATCTACTTCTGGTGCCAAAACTAAGGTTAAAGCACATCTGTGGACTACCTAGTTGCCCCGATACCCAAATTGGATTGGCCAGCAAAGAGCAAGAGTCAGGGCTAACATTTAAACTATAACTGATGTTACCCTATAGGAATGTGTCATTAAATTCAGTAGTGTGTTAAGAGTGGAGATCAGGCAGTGGTAGTTAGTGGAATGTGCAGTTTAAATATTAATAGATAATCCAGTGTAGTAGATAAACATATATATATATATATATATATATATATATATATATATATATATATATATATGTTTATCAGCTATTGCAGGAGTGAAGTAAATACTTGTATATTTATCAGTTTTTGTAGGATATATTCACCAGTGCAGTATACGTGTATATCAGCCAAGACCAGTGCATATATCCGCCAGAGCAGTATATATATATATATATATATATATATATATATATATATAGTGATGAGCCGAACACCGCCCGGTTCGGTTCGCACCAATACACTGCGAACAGAGGAAACGTTTGTTCGAATAAACAAACCCCATTGTAATCTATGGGACTCGAACCTCGAAAATCAAACAGCCTCATTTTGAAGGCTTAAATGCAAGTTATTGCCTCAAAAAAGTGTATGGGGTCCGGGTACTGACCTGTGGAACATGTAGCAATGAAAAAAAAGTTTTTTAAAACGATCGTTTTTAAAGGAGCAGTGATTTACTGATTTTAATGAGGCTTAAAGTGAAACTATAAAAATGAAAAATTCCTTCAAATATCGTAACTGGGGGGTCCCCTGAATGTGCCTGTAAAATAGTGCATCTCTACAATGTATGTAGCCTGCTGCAGCAATACTGACATTTCTAAAGCAAAATATGTCATATACTGTACAAATATAGATACAAATTTCAAATCACATGTACTTGTCATACAGGTTCAGAAAAATTGGGCCTTGGTTGTTGATAGTGACTAAAAACTGTAACCCCTCACAGTTACTCTTGCTGGGCACAGGAACGGGCCCTGCTGCTAAAAATCCATACACATTTGAAATCGCATCTACTTGTCATACAGGTGCCAAAAATTGGGCCTTTGGTGTTGCTGGTGCCTGAACACCGTAACCAAGCTTTCACAGTTACTCTTGCTGGGCGCAGGAATGAGACCTGCTGGTAAGAATTCCATACAAATTTGAAATTGCATGTGCTATACAGGTGCCACAAATTGGGCCTCTGCTATTGGTGGTGCCTGAACGCTGTAACCAACCCCCTTACAGTTACTCTTGCTGGGAGCAGGAATGGGACCTGCTGGTAAGAATTCCATACAAATTTGAAATCGCATGTAATTGTCATACAGGTGCCAAAAATTAGGCCTTTGGTGTTGCTGGTGCCTGAACACCGTAACCAAGACCTCACAATTACTCTTGCTGGGTGCAGGAATGGGACCTGCTGGTAAGAATTCCATACAAATTTGAAATTGCATGTGCTATACAGGTGCCAAAAATTGGGCCTCTGCTGTTGGTGGAGCCTGAACACCATAACCAAGCCCTCGCAGTTACTCTTGCTGGGTGCAGGAACGGGACCTGCTGGTAAGAATACTATACAAATTTGAAATTGCATGTACTTGTAATACAGGTGCAAAGATATTGGGCCTTTGGTGTTGTTGGTGCCTGAAAACCTTAACCCCTCACAGTTAGCAGGGCACAGGGTCAGGGCCTGCTGTTAAAAATTACATACAACATTTAAATTGTATGCACCTGTCATACAAGTGCAGAAAAATTAGGCCTTGGGGGTTGGTAGTGACCTAAACCAAAAACATTGTTGGAAGCTAGCAGAATCAAGGTAGAGGAATAGGATAGGCAGCATATGCAGTCTTCAAGGGATGGCAGACCCCTAGCAAATTCAATCAGTTACATCAACATCAGGGGCTTGATAGCTTTTGTTGATTTAGGACTGGTTCATTTTGATAAAAGTCAGCTGGTCAAAAGAGTTTGTGGACAGACGCACTCTTTTGTCCGTCACAAAACCTCCAGCAGCACCGAACATCTGTTCGGAAAGCAAGCTGGAAGCAGGACAGGCCAGTTGCGCCACTGCATATTGAGTAAGTTCTGGTTCAAGACCCAGTAAGCCAGTGGATGCTCAGCTGAAAAGGTCTCCAAGTCTGCTCTTGCGCCTATATAATCATGCACCATATGATGGAGACACTGCCGATGGTTGCTTAAACCTAACAGCCCTGGGTGCTGCTGAGGACTAAAGAATTGTTTAAAGGCATTGGTCAGCCGGCCGCCTTCTCCACCGCTCCTCCTTTGGCTGAACGATGCCTCAGAAACACCTCCAGAGAATGTTGACCTCCCAGTGTCTAGAAAGGTGGCACACAAATTTTTTTTTCAAGGCCTCCTCAAGATGTTTTATCCTCTGCTCCCTCTGTGAAGGCAGGGTGAGCTCTGCAACTTTACCCTTGTAACGTGGATCAAGAAGGGTTGCCAACCAGTAATTATCCCTCTCCTTGATAGCACAAATCCTCGGGTCCTTTCGCAGGCTTTGCAGAATCAGGGAGCCCATGCAACATAAGTTGGAGGAGACATGAGCTTCTGAGTCCTCTGGGTCACTAAGGATGACATTGTCAGCAGGAGCAATCTCTCTGTCAGAAAAGAGTTCACCTGCTGGTGGCACAAGATCCATAGGCTGCAGTTCCAGTGACCACCAGTGGGTGTCTCTCAGCAGCCAGAAGCTGACCTCTCATGCAATCAGTCATCACCTGATGCTGATTGCAGGAAGTGTATTTAAACCCTGTGCATGCTCTTCCTCGCTGCCTTGGTGTTGTCTCCATGTGCTCCTGACCTGCGTTCCTGTGTCCCTGCATCCTGATCCTGGACGCTGACCCTGACTCTGCAGCCTGATTCCTTCCTTCCTGCTTACTCCATCTCCTGTAACCCTCTCCCTGTTCTGTCTTCTTCTCAGCTCCCTCTGCTTGATCTCCCGTGTATGAGCCTGGCTCTGGTACAATTATGAAATTAGTTTATCCTGTTTTCTGTATAAATTTTGTTTGAGCAGTTGTTGGTACAGTTGTAGTTTTCTGGAGGTGCTTTTACATTTGTGTTATTCACTTATTTTTAAATAAATTATATTCTTTACACTATATTTGTGCCTGATATTCTCTGTGTCAGTCCACACATTTCTGGTCACATCTGTTGCTGACATAACACCAAGGCCAGTCCTGACCAGAAGTGGCTGCACAGGGAAGCCATCTTGGCTCTGCTGTTGTTTGTTGCAAGATGCATCCTGAGGAGATAATCTACTTTTCTTTGCTTGTGACAGAGAAAAAATACATACACCATAAGATACCAAGCAGGCTTTCATGTTGACAATAACTACACAGGTGGCACATACACAACTAAACACCTACCAGGTCTTCTCATCCCTCTCCACTATTCCAAATAGCAACATGTTTTCGATTTGAGGTTAGTGTTATTACTCAAGTAAAACAGTTTTGGAATGTTGACTACACGTTATCTAGAATGGCAAGTGTAATTGGCAGATGTTAATTGCCATCTGTCTCCCTATAAGTGTTAACTCTGCAAAGTAGCAAGTTACTACACATTCTGTATCTCGAGCGGTTCCAGTACATACATGTAAAGGGGCCAGTGACCAGTCGAATCCGGGTGGCCATCCCTGCAGCGGTGCTCCGCCGCCTGGGGACTGCCAGCTGACGGACCTCTGGCTCCCTCTCCTCCGTCAGCTCCCAGGATTCATCCCGGGCAACGCACATTTTGTGCAACACGCAGCACACCAGGATGATCCTGAAAGCCTTTGGAGGAGAGTACAGGATTTCCCCCCCCCCGGGCCGGGCCAAGCAGAGAAACCGGGATTTGAGAAGGCCTATGGTCAACTCTCAATGATGCCCCGTTTCTCTGCAAGGTCCTGTTGTAACGATGTTGTGGTTGGCCCAGGGGGTACTTGATTGGAGCCATGAGCCATGTCAGCTGTGGGTAACCAGCATCCCCTGAAAATTAAAAAATATATACATTAGTTCTCCATATCATGTGACCTTAGATGACTGTCAACAAAATTGGAGACAATGATGAATTTTTGGGCACAACCTGCTCATCTGTGTGTCTAGGTGTGTGCTTATATTAGCATAATAGCAAAAGTGATCTGACACATATGAAATATGTCTAATTGCCTCCATCCGTAATCTAAGTTGAAAAAAGGAGACCAAAAGGTGGGACTTTCAATTTAAATTCCCACCTTTTGGTCTACTTTTTTCACCTTATATTAGTATAGGCATTACTTCTGGAAGATATCTTACACTATATCGAGACAACAAATATTGACTCTATTATGAAAAGGACTTTGTTGATATGTCAATACCATTGGAATGACTTTTGTATTTTGCTTGTGTGGCGATATATCCCGGGTAACTATAGGCCAGTCAGCCTAACATCAGTAGTCTGCAAGATTTTGGAGGGGATGTTAAGGGACCATATACAAGACTTTAGTAATGAAAACGGTATTATTAGTAGTAATCAGCATGGATTCATGAAAAATTGTTCTTGCCAAACCAATCTATTAACCTTATACGATGAAGTGAGCTGCCACCTAGTTAAAGGTAAGCCTGCGGATGTGGTGTATCTGGACTTTGCAAAGGCCTTTGACACCGTTTCCCACAAACGCTTACTGTACAAACTAAGGAATGTAGGTATGGACCATAGGGTGAGTACCTGGATAGAGAACTGGCTCCAAGGGAGAGTCCAAAAGGGGGTGATAAATGAGGAGTACTCGGATTGGGCGGGTGTGGAAAGTGGGGTCCCCTAATGTTCTGTCCTTGGACCAATCTTGTTTAATTTATTCATAAATGATCTAGAGGAGGGGATATCTAGCACAATCTTGGTATTTGCGGATGATACTAAACTAAGCATGCCAATATCTTCTATGCAGGATGTGGAAATCTTACAAGCGGACCTGAACAAAATAATGGGGTGGGCAACTACATGGCAGATGAGGTTTAATGTTGAAAAATGTAAAGTAATGCACTTGGGCGTCAGAAACACGATAGCAAGCTACTCACTAGGGGGGAAACCTCTGGGTGAATCTAAGATGGAAAAGGACCTGGGGGTCCTAGTGGACAACAGGCTTGGCAGTGGCATGCAGTGCCAAGCAGCTGCAAGCAAAGCCAACAGAATACTGGCATGTATAAAAAAGGGGATTCACTCCAGAAATAAAGAGATTATTCTCCCACTCTACAAGACTCTGGTCTGGCCACATCTGGAGTATGCTGTCCAGTTCTGGGCACCGGTCCTCAGGAAGGATGTACTGGAACTGGAGAGAGTCCAGAGAAGGGCAACAAAAATAATTAGGGGAATGAAGGGCATCGGCTATGAGGAAAGACTACAAGCATTGAACTTATTCTCTCTGGAGAAGAGACGCTTGAGGGGGGATATGATATCAATGTACAAATACTGTACTGGTGACTGGTGAGGACCCTAGCATAAGGAACAAACTTTTTAGAGAAAGGGAATACAATAAGACACGTGGCCACTCACTAAAACTAGAGGAAAAACGGTTTAACCTTAAAATACGTAAGGGGCTCTTCACTGGCAGCGCAGTAAGGATGTGGAATTCGCTTCCACAAGCAGTCGTATCAGCAGGGAGCATCGATAGTTTCAAAAAACTATTAGATGGGCACCTTAAAGACCACAACATACAGGGGTATACAATGTACTAACACACACACACATCATAGGTTGAACTGGATGGACTGATGTCTTTTTTCAACCTCACAAACTATGTAACTATGTTAGTACAGCATTTACATATTGGGTAACTAGTGATGTCGCGAACCTAAAATTTGCCGTCCGCGAACGGCGAACGCGAACATCGGCAAATGTTCGCGAACCAGCGAACCGGGCGAACCGCCATAGACTTCAATAGGCAGGCGAATTTTAAAACCCACAGGGACTCTTTCTGGCCACAATAGTGATGGAAAAGTTGTTTCAAGGGGACTAGCACCTGGACTGTGGCATGCCGGAGGGGGATCCATGGCAAAACATGGAAAATTAGGTAGTTGACGCAGAGTCGGGTTTTAATCCATAAAGGGCATAAATCACCTAACATTCCTAAATTGTTTGGAATAACGTGCTTTAAAACATCCAATGTGTGTATACAATCAGGTATGATATTGTATCAATCAGGTAGTGTAAGGGTTACTCAAAATCAGATTGGAATCCTGCGAGCTACCCCCCTAATCTAGATTTTACAACTGCCGCAAACACCTCACTCCTCAGAAAGTGCTCTGTGCTATAAATACAATAAATAGTGTTGCGCAAGAGTAAAAATCTGCCTAGTTGCTATTTCAACTATATTGGTGACCAATCCAGATTTTACTGTGTATGGTGTGCTATCCAAAAATGTAAAATAAAATAAAATAAACCTGTGTGATATAAATTGTTTCGTGAAAAGTCAATGTTTTGATGTGATTCCAATGCTGAGTATATAAATAAATGTGTAACCCGCTTCAATAATCATACAGTGTTACCAAATATAAAGTGCTGTTTTCAACAATTTATATCACACGGGTTTATTTTATTTTATTTTACATTTTTGGATAGCACACCATACACAGTACAATCTGGATTGGTCACCAATATCGTTGAAATAGCAACTAGGCAGATTTTTACTCTTGCGCAACACTATTTATTGTATTTATAGCACAGAGCACTTTCTGAGGAGTGAGGTGTTTGCGGCAGTTGTAAAATCTAGATTATCTAGAAATAACACTATTTATTGTATTTATAATGTAAGGGTTACGCCCGCTTCAGAGTGACAGTCTAACCAAACTCTGACAGACAAAACTCCCCATTGTCATGGACATGCAATAAATGTCTGGTAGTTTACCTGTTCCTGATCCTCATGTCTGCATTAAGGGCCAAACTCTTCCTTCTGGCTGCTTTTATCATCTCTCCTCCCTGTTTGGCTCCACCCCAGGCCATTCCAGTAAGTCTATATTAACCAGTGCACTGCAGGTCAGCTTTGCTGTTCCCTGTTGCTAGTTTTCTGTTTCCTGTGTGCTTGATCTACTGTTCTGTGTACCGACTTTGGCTTTTCTCTGACTGTTCCTGTTTGGCTGTTACCCTGACCTTTGGCCTGTCCCGTAGTTACCCTTGTCTGCCTGTTACCCCGACCTCGGCTTATCCATCACCATTCCGTGTGTCCTGAGTGGCTGCTTCCCTTCTCTCCCTACGGAGCGTGACCTGGGGGACCCCAGGGGCCGCGACCTGGGCCCAGCTGCAGCCAAGTCCATCCTCACCACTAGAGGCTCTGGTGAACACCTGCTGGGTCTTAGACTCCGCGCCCTGGGGAATCTTGGGCTCATGTTCCGGTCCATCCGCAGCAGTCTGCTATCGGGTTCACTACCTTGCGCTGCGCCCCTGCCTCCAAAAGGGTGCAGTTGTCACCTGGCCACAGGTGACCTGACACCCATTTAACAGTCAGTCAGTCAGTCCATTTGCACAACCGCAAACTCCCCATTTGCACAAGGTTGGATACCAAGCTAGCCATGTCCCGTTCCTTGTCCTCACTGACGTCATTGAAGGTCTCTTCCTCCACCCAGCCATGTACAACACCAAGGGTCCCCGAAAGGTGACAACAAGCCCCCTGGGATGCCTGCTGTGGTTGGTCTTCCACCTCCTCAAAGCCACCTTCCTCCTCTGACTTCTCCAGGTCCAGCAATCGACAACGACAAGGCTGCTTCTGGTGGTGATGGGCACCACAACTCTTCCTCTTCATGCTCATCTACGGCCTGATCCAGCACTCTTCGCAGGGCACGCTCCACAAAAAACGCATATGGGATGAGGTCGATGATGTTGTCTTGGGTTCGACTGACCAGGTTTGTTGTCACCTCCGCAAAAGGACGCATGAGCCTACAGCCATTGTGCATGAGCATTCAGTAACGTGGCCAAAAAATACCCAGCTCCGCAGAGGCTGTCCTCTTTTTTTTAAATGAAAGAAAATTAATGTTTTTTCTATGAAAAATTATCCCGCGGATCGCTTTTGGTCTGTTCACAATGAAGCAACGACCTTATCATCTGGGGTGTGCCAACATTGCCAACACACTCCTAGAGGTGATCGCTTCATTGTGATACGCAAGCCCCTTCACCACAACAAGGTAATGATCACGAAGGGGAATTGACACATGTATGTGCCTTTTTTTTGTTTTTTTGCAGCCACAGTGTAGCACCAGAGGCCAGAAAAATTAGGCATGTACACATGCATGAAAAAGTAGGTATTGTTGCAGGTTGTTGAGGTTTTCAAGGCAGAAAGTGCACTAAAACATTGCGGCTTGAACCGTAGTTGGTGGCGGAGACGTCACGTAAGTCATCCGGCATGTAGAGATTAAATACAGCAGCGTGTGGACCATTTTTAGCCCAAGGCATCTCATCAGGCCTTTTTTAGTCAAATGCATCCCCCACTGTCAGTTCCTTCGGGATCCATGCCTCATTCATCTTAATAAAGGTGAGGTAATCTAGACTTTTTTGACCTAGGCGACTTCTCTTCTCAGTGACAATACCTCCTGCTGCGCTGAAGGTCCTTTCTGACAGGACACTTGAAGCGGGGCAGGCCAGAAGTTCAATGGCAAATTGGGATAGCTCAGGCCACAGGTCAAGCCTGCACACCCAGTAGTCAAGGGTTCATCGCTCCTCAGAGTGTTGATATCTGCAGTTAAGGCAAGGTAGTCTGCTACCTGTCCGACCCCGAAGGGCTGTGGCGATGCGTAGGACTAAAAAAGCTCCGCATGTCCTCCATCAACAAGACGTCTGTAAAGCGTCCTGTCCTTGCCGGCGTGGTTGTGGTAGGAGGAGGATTACTTTCACCTCTTTCCCTGTTGGATTCCCGTTGTGCTGTGACATCACCCTTATATGCTGTGTAAAGCATACTTATCAACTTATTTTGTAGCTGCTGCATCCTTTGCGACTGCCGGTAATTCGGTAACATATCAGACACTTTCTGCTTATACCGGGGGTCTAGTAGCGTGGCCACCCAGTACAGGTCGTTCTCATTCAGCCTTTTTATACGAGGGTCCCTCAACAGGCATGACAGCATGAAAGACTCCATTTGCACAAGGTTGGATGCTGAGCTACTCATGTCCAATTCCTCGTCCTCACTGATGTCATTGAAGGTGTGTTCTTCCCCCCAGCCACGTACAACACCACGGGTACCAGATAGGTGACAACGAGCACCCTGGGATGCCTGCTGTGGTTGGTGTTCCTCTTTCTCAAAGCCACATTCCTCCTCTGACTCCTCTTCCTCAGACTCCTCTTCCAGTGTTGCCGCAGATCCAGCAAGCGATAATACGGCTCTTTCTGGTGGTGATGGTGACCACAACTCTTCCTCTTCCTCTTCACGCTCATCTATGGCCTGATCCAGCACTCTTCGCAGGGCACGCTCCAGGAAGAAAACATATGGGATGATGTCGCTGATGGTGCCTTCGGTGCGACTGACTAGGTTTGTCACCTCCACAAAAGGACGCATGAGCCTACAGGCATTGCGCATGAGCGTCCATGTCATTGAAGGTGTGTTCTTCCCCCCAGCCACGTACAACACCACGGGTACCAGATAGGTGACAACGAGCACCCTGGGATGCCTGCTGTGGTTGGTGTTCCTCTTTCTCAAAGCCACATTCCTCCTCTGACTCCTCTTCCTCAGACTCCTCTTCCAGTGTTGCCGCAGATCCAGCAAGCGATAATACGGCTCTTTCTGGTGGTGATGGTGACCACAACTCTTCCTCTTCCTCTTCACGCTCATCTATGGCCTGATCCAGCACTCTTCGCAGGGCACGCTCCAGGAAGAAAACATATGGGATGATGTCGCTGATGGTGCCTTCGGTGCGACTGACTAGGTTTGTCACCTCCACAAAAGGACGCATGAGCCTACAGGCATTGCGCATGAGCGTCCAGTGGGATGCCTGCTGTGGTTGGTGTTCCTCTTTCTCAAAGCCACATTCCTCCTCTGACTCCTCTTCCTCAGACTCCTCTTCCAGTGTTGCCGCAGATCCAGCAAGCGATAATACGGCTCTTTCTGGTGGTGATGGTGACCACAACTCTTCCTCTTCCTCTTCACGCTCATCTATGGCCTGATCCAGCACTCTTCGCAGGGCACGCTCCAGGAAGAAAACATATGGGATGATGTCGCTGATGGTGCCTTCGGTGCGACTGACTAGGTTTGTCACCTCCACAAAAGGACGCATGAGCCTACAGGCATTGCGCATGAGCGTCCAGTAACGTGGCAAAAAAATACCCAGCTCCGCAGAGGCTGTCCTAGCACCCCGGTCATACAAATACTCGTTGACGGCTTTTTCTTGTTGGAGCAGGCGGTCGAACATTAGCAGTGTTGAATTCCAACGTGTCGGGCTGTCGCAAATCAAGCGCCTCACTGGCATGTTGTTTCACCGCTGAATATCTGAAAAGTGCGCCATGGCCGTGTAGGAACGCCTGAAATGGCCACACACCTTCCTGGCCTGCTTGAGGACGTCCTGTAAGCCTGGGTACTTCTGCACAAAGCGTTGTACAATCAGTTTCAACACATGTGCCATGCACGGCACATGTGTCAACTTGCCCAAATTCAATGCCGCCAACAAATTGCTTCCGTTGTCACACACCACTTTGCCGATCTCCAGTTGGTGCGGGGTCAGCCACTGATCCCCCTGTGCGTTCAGGGAGGACAGTAGTGCTGGTCCGGTGTGACTCTCTGCTTTCAGGCAAGTCAACCCCAAGACAGCGTGACACTGTCATATCCGGCATGTGGAATAGCCCCTGGGGAGCTGGGGGGGTTCAGTTGGTGTGGAGCAAGACGCAACAGCAGAAGAGGACTCAGCCGAGGAGGTTAGCAAAGAGGATGGAGTAGGAGGAGTAGAGGAGGTGGCAGCAGGCCTGCCTGCAAGTGGTGGAGGTGTCACCAACTCCTCTGCAGCAGAGCCACGCATTCCATGCTTGGCAGCCGCCAGCAGGTTTACCCAATGCGCAGTGTAAGTGATATACCTGCCCTGACCGTGCTTTGCAGACCAGCTATCAGTGGTCAGATGGACCCTTGCCCCAACACTGTGTGCCAGACATGACATGACTTCCTTTTCCACAATAGAGTACAGGTTGGGGATTGCCTTTTGTGAAAAATAATTTCGGCCGGGTACCTTCCACTGCGGTGTCCCAATAGCGACAAATTTTTTGAAGGCCTCAGACTCCACCAGCTTGTATGGTAAAAGCTGGCGGGCTAAGAGTTCCGACAAGCCAGCTGTCAGACGCCGGGCAAGGGGGTGACTCTGTGAGATTGGTTTCTTACGCTCAAACATTTCCTTGACAGACACCTGACTGTGGGCAGATGAGCAGGAACTGCTGAAGGTGAGAGGCGGGTTCTTGATAGGGGGCAAGGAGGACAGCAGTGGTTGACGTGGCTGAAGATGCTGGACCAGGAGGAGGATGGTGGCTTTCAGTTTGTGTGCTGCTTTTACTCATGTGTTGATCCCATAGGCGTTTGTGATGTGAGATCATGTGCCTTCGCAAAGCAGTTGTACCTAGGTGGGTGTTGGACTTCCCACGACTCAGTTTCTTTTGGCACAGGTTACAAATGGCATCGCTGATATCAGAGGCAGACACAAAAAAAATGCCATACTGCTGAGCTTTGCAATGACGGCATTCTGGTGGTGGCAACAGCTTGCGTTGATTGGCATGCTGTCTGGCTGACCCCGGGTGCCGAATCTACATGCTGTCTGACTGTGCCACTAGCTCCTTGCGATGACCTCCCCCTGCTTCCAACTCGTCTCCTCCTCCTCTCTGTCTCCCCATCTGAACTTTCCCCCTCTTCTTCTGCTCTTCGAGCAGGCACCCAGGTGACATCCACTGACACATCGTCATCATCAGCCGCTTCACTTGACAACTCAGCAAAGGCAGCAGCAGCAGGTACAACATCATCATCATCATCACAATGTACGTCCATGTGTATAATGCTGCCTGACTGAGACATATCCCCGTTATCTACATCCTCTGGCACTAATGGTTGCGCATCACCACTTATTTCTTCCAACTGATGTGTAAATAACTCCTCTGACAGATCAAGTGAAGCGGCTGTGGTGCTAGTGTTGGTGGTGGTGCCGGCGGGCGGGCGAGTGGTAAATTGAGAGGTGCCCGAAGCTGAGCTGGAGGAGGATGGTGCATTAAGGTTCCGAGCGGAAGCTGTAGACATAGTTACATAGGGCCGGATTTAAAGAAACTGCAGCTTCAGACACCTATGACTAGTTTCAGTTTCGCCGCCTTAAAATCAATTAACTTGCGCACTGGCGATTTGGACAGCGGGACAGCAACAATGAATTCCGCCGTCAGCGGTATTCAGTTACGATCGCGTCTTCGCAAATTCGCATACTTATGTCTTTGTGCTTACAGCAGTTTCACATAGCGATGTGGTCTAGTGGATTAGTGCACACATCTCGTCTGTAATTCATCTCCCTCTGCTGTAGGTTTGAGGCATACCATCTCCATCTATCTATCTATTTTTTTTTTTGTTTTTATTTTAAAAATGTAACGGATTGGATCATATATATTGCTAAATAATGTTACACCCAGAAGCGCTTGCAAACTTACAACATTTTAAGTGATTTTATAATCTCGTCTGTCTGTCGAATCGATCTTATGATTCCAAGTAGCAAAGGCAAGTCACCAAACCCCTACACCACTTCAGGTCAAGATGAAACCTCACAATTTTCCCATGGTCTTCTTCCGAGATTCAATACAATGTTTAGTACTTTAGCTATATGTGCTTTTTAGCCTTAACACACTCCTTTATTTTCACCAAACAGCTCTATTCTGCACAATAGCTAAGTGCTTTGCAACTTCACTGCAGTTAACAACATCATGGTTTCAAATCCCAACAATCACTACACTTGGGATCTCTTTTCACTCTCATTTATTTTAGAGATTTTTTAAAGAATATCGAATTTTGGGGGGGGGGGGTGGAGGGGGGGGTGTGTTCTACCAAAATTTCCAGCACATTAATGGAACCAACACAATTTTGATTTTATGAGTGTGGTCCTAGTTTTCTCGAGCTGCAATTCTTTACATATTTACCATGGTTCTTACAATTTCGGGACCAATAAACATAGGTGTCTGATATTGGACTCTCTCCATATTTGAACAACACAGACCCTCATAGTCCAACACTACATTTGCCTCACACCTCAACACAACACTGTCACATCCTTACCCTACATTCCAACCCCTCACATCACCAGTACAAGCAGCATGCAAAGTGCAAAGCTCCGGCCTTGGCAGCTTAATGGGCCATACACTAAGATTTTCTCAAGACTTTTTCCTGTAGACTTAACCAAACCATATAATATGAGGTCAAACCTCAACACTTTCAATTTGTATGCAATCAGGCAGGCCCTTGCAATACATAGAAAAGGTCAATCTGAAGGATAAAGTCTTCTCAAAATCTTAGAGTGTGTATGGCCCTTTTGTCTGTAGGCACCCACCCAAAACAAAAAACACATGTTCCGTTCAAAAGTGTTTATTGTTTATGGAATTACAGCATAAGGATGGATGCAGCAAGCTAATATTGACAGTCTCCAGTCTGTGTGCCTTTACAGCGCCAGCCCACGATCTTTGCTCCATGGCTACATTAGGCAAGGATTTGGGATTCTGATCTCTTCACCAACTTCATGCAGAGTCAAGAAGCAATTCTGCACCTCTACCAGCTCATATGGGACAGGCATGGCCAGGTTGCTGTTCAGCTTCCAAGCCACTTTGGAAGTTCCAGGGTGTTTGTGTTGGTCATCGATGCCAGTTCTGGCCATGTGCCTCACCAAATATCCACTGACCACAAATGAAGACGAGTGGAGTCCATGAAGGTGGGTTTCTACCAGCTACAACCGCAAGCAGTACCACTCCTGGAAAAATAAAACAAAGGATAAGACATTTCATCATGAAAATCACATCTTAATGCCCGTTTGCTTCATTCTGAACTTCATTTAATTTCTACATCACGAGTGAAATAACACATTTTCTCACAACTTACACAAACCAGAAATCATTAATGCAAACATTTGAATACACACCTGTGACGCCAGACAGCCCATCACCACAGGCTTATCATGGTACATGCCATGATTCCAAGATGTCCAGATTCTGAAAAATTAGAACACCATAAAATACCAAGCAGCCGTTCATGTTATCAAGAACTACACAGGTGGCATAGACACAACTGAACACCTGCCAGCTCTTCTCAGCCCTTTCCACTATTCACAATACCAACATGTTTATGGTTAGAGGTGCATGTTCTTGCTCAAGTAACACAGTTTACAAATGTTGACTACACTTTATCTACAATGGCAAGTGTCATTGGCAGATGATAATTACCCTCTGTCTCCCTGTGAGTGTCACCTCTGCTAACTAGCAAATTAATACACATGCCCTATCTCGACCGGTTACAGTACTTACATGTAAAGTGGCTAGCAACCAGGGTATTCCGGGTGGCCATACCTGCAGTGGTGCTCCGCCGCCTGGGGCCTGGGGGCCGCCAGCTGACGGACCTCTGGCTCCCTCTCCTCCGTCAGCTCCCAAGATTCATCCCGGGCAACGCACATGTTGTGCAACACGCAGCACGCCAGGATGATCTTGGAAGCCTTTGCAGGAGAGTACAGGAGTTCACCCCCAGGCCGGGCCAAGCAGAGAAACCGGGATTTGAGAAGACCTATGGTCAACTCGATGATACTCCGGCTTCTCCGCAAGGCCCTGTTGTAGTTCATTTCTGCTCGGCCCTGGGGGTACCTGATTGGAGCCATCAGCCACGTCAGCTGCGGGTAACCAGCATCCCCTGAAAAAAAAAATATACATTAGTTCTTCATATCATGTGACTTTAGATGACTCCTCAAAATGGGAGACAATTATGCATTTTACTAAACAACCTGCTCGTCTGTGTGCAAAAACTCATATGAAACATCTCAACTCTGTCTAACTACCTAAATCACTAATACAAATGGGAAAAAGGACACACAAAGTGGTGTGTTTCTCTTGCAAGTTCCAACTTGGCCCGTATTTTGTTCCTATTACATTAGCATAGGCATTACTTCTGGAATATATCTTCAACTAGAGTGAGGAAACCAATATTGAATCACTTATGCAAAGTACTTTTGGGATATGGCAATACCATTGGAATCGTTTTTAGGTTTTGTTTGGGTGGCTATAGGACACCATTTACACATTGGTTAACCACCTTCATTTGACTCAAAGACAACTTTGGAAATCTTTCTGTTGTGAGCTGCTCGGCTGATGATCTGGTTGTGTGCGAACAGCCTGCCAACTCCTAACACATCCATTTTAGGTAGGCTTTGCTTAAATCAGGGTGTACACCGATGTAGCTTATTCCTATGTCTATGTAATCTTACAGTTTATGTTGTTAAGACAAAATACTTTACCAATAAGCCACCCTTCGGGCATTTGGCCACTTTCAAACGCCTGGTACAGAGCACTGTTTCGTAACATCCTGGAATCATGGCACGACCCTGGGTGACCAGTGTTGGCACTCATTATGCGCTGTTTGGCGTCACACACCAATTGGACGTTCAGGGAGTGGTACTGCTTGCGGTTCCGGTACTCCATTTCGTGGCTCCTTGGTGGCCTAATGGCTATGTGGGTGCCATCTATTGCCCCTAGGATTTGCGGCATGTGTGCCCGCAGGTAGAAGCCCAACTTCACTTCATTCCACTCATTTTCATTCTGTGGCCAGGGGATAAAATCGGGCACTATATCCACTATGGCATTAATGACCAACATGAACACCCTTGAAACTGTGGGCTGGCTAATGCCCATTATACTTCCAGAAGTGGCTTGGAAGCTGCCACGCCCTAAGATATACAAAGTGGCCAGCAATCTGGCCATGCCGGGCACCGCATGGCCGCGCTGTGTGTCCACTTCAATTTTGTCCGCTATCAGCTGGTAGAGGTGTAGAATAGTTCCTCGCTTGAGCCGGAACTTCCTCCTGACATCAGAATCCCGCAGCTTGTCCAAATAGATCCTTGGAGCAAAAATGCGTGGCTGGCGAGGTAAGGGCACATGGACTGGAGGTGCTGCTGCAGCTGCTTCCCCAGCACCTGCTTCCCCACCTTCTGCTGCCTCCTGTGCTAGGGCCTCCTCAAACAGGGCACCGATAAATGCCAACATCGCACCATCTAAAGCGTCTGGGATTTCGTTCTCTATTGTGAGCGCGCAAATTCGCACATGCGCAGATATATATATAGAAACGGCCGCTAATTGTCACACCTGTGAGCCAGCTATAAAAGGAGCACATGGCCAATATGGCTGCTGGATGTTATAGATGGATGTTTCTTATGTGCTAGCAAGACCCTGTGACCCACAACGTACATTATCTTTAGGTAAGACAATTGTATCTCTCTCTCCCAAAAAAGAAAAACATTATATATATATATATATATATATATAGAGATATGTCTGTCTGTGTGTTCTTGCTCACCGTTATTGTTTACTGAAGGAGATAATTTGTACTTATCTTGGGTGTGCTTAAGTTGTCTATGGTAAATCCCCTCCAACCCACAATAGCTTGTGAACCCCTCAAGTGTCTGTCATTGGCAGTTGGCCCCATGTGCATGTGGTTTTGACATGTTTTTTCTCATGTTTGTTAAAGGTGTGCAGTCTAGATTTGGCGTCTAAACCTGCCCCCTTACCTTCCCAGCTTCCAAAGACGCCATTTTTGCTTTCCTGATAACTGTAATTTATTATGTATGTATTATGCACGTATGTAGGTCATGCGATTTCTCATGTATGTTTAATGTTTGCAGCCTCCTTTTGCCTCAAAAAGATACCACCACCACCACTGTGTATTTGTGCCATTAGGTAAGTGTTTGGAGGGCCTCGTGTGATGTTTGACCATATGCGTTTTCTAATGTTTTTTTTTTTAATTTCTTTGCAGACTCCTAGACTCTTTTGCCAACACCACCACCACCACCACCACCACCGTGTATTTGTGCCATTAGGTAAGTGTTTGGAGGGCCTCGTGTGATGTTTGACCATATGCGTTTTCTAATGATTTTTTTTTAAATTTCTTTGCAGCCTCCTAGGCTCTTTTGCCAACACCACCACCACCACTGTGTATTTGTGCCATTAGGTAAGTGTTTGGAGGGCCTCGTGTGATGTTTGACCATATGTGTTTTCTAATGATTTTTTTTTTTTAATTTCTTTGCAGCCTCCTAGGCTCTTTTGCCAACACCACCACCACCACTATGTATTTGTGCCATTAGGTAAGTGTTTGGAGGGCCTCGTGTGATGTTTGACCATATGCGTTTTCTAATGTTTGTTTTTTTAAATTTCTTTGCAGCCTCCTAGGCTCTTTTGCCAACACCACCACCACCACTGTGTATTTGTGCCATTAGGTAAGTGTTTGGAGGGCCTCGTGTGATGTTTGACCATATGCGTTTTCTAATGATTTTATTTTTTTAATTTCTTTGCAGCCTCCTAGGCTCTTTTGCCAACACCACCACCACCACCACCACCACTATGTATTTGTGCCATTAGGTAAGTGTTTGGAGGGCCTCGTGTGATGTTTGACCATATGCATTTTCTAATGATTTTTTTAAATTTCTTTGCAGCCTCCTAGGCTCTTTTGCCAACACCACCACCACCACCACTGTGTATTTGTGCCATTAGGTAAGTGTTTGGAGGGCCTCGTGTGATGTTTGACCATATGCGTTTTCTAATGATTTTTTTTTTAATTTCTTTGTAGCCTCCTAGGCTCTTTTGCCAACACCACCACCACCACCACCAACGCGGCTTTGAAAACAAGCAGTGGCTAGCTTTGGTAATTGTGTTATGTAACTGTTCACTAATTATACTGTATATGAAGAGCAATCTGCAACTCATGTTTTTTTCTGTTTTCTCTTTTGTCATTTCAGATTTAGGCGTTTGGGGCTATTTGCTGCTGCTGGACAGCCAGATTCTCTGCCCACCTTGTGCTCCCATGACCCCACCCACTGGAAGGCCTAGGAGAAGTAGCAGGGTGGCCAGGGGGGGCAGGGTGGGCAGATCATTTGGCTCTGGTGTGAGGGAGGCTCCAGCTGTATCCAGGAGGGAGTCTACCGTCTCCAGCCTGGAGGAGGAAGCTGGGGGAGATGTTAACACACCAAGTGGACAAGCTGGACAAGCTGCCTCTCCTCCCAGTAGCCCTGGAGAGGGTACCACCAGAGGCAGCTTGTTCACATTACACCGGCTTCCCCATTTCACCCCCAATCAGAACTGGGTCCTGGACCAGGCCTATACGGCCAGATATGAGGTGCTACATGGGACCAGGGCCTCAGGAACTGAGAAGCAAAGATTGTGGGATGAAATCCGGGATGCTGTAAATGCACTGGGTGGTCAACCTCGCCCGACTAACAGTGTGCGGAAGTGGGTCAACGACATCCGTGGGTCCATTCACAAGTACACAAGAATTCATCTTCAAACTAGACAAAGATACTCAAAGGAAAAAAATAAAAACATTTCAAAGAGACCTCAATGACTACAAAGCAGGGAACATTTATAAATGGCAGGAGTCAATGGAGGAAGAGCAGGTCCCCTCTAGAGACTCCTCACCAGAAAGAGATACTAACCTTTCACCGTATCCAACAGATACTCCAATAGCCAGTACATCATATGCCAATCATACACCGCAACATTATACGGATTCACCACAATATAGTGTGGGCACACACAAGTGGTATGAAGCTTTGAACCAATATTCCCCATCACCTAGAGGGAGGGGACACACACCCCACCACAACCAGGGATACCAACATCGACCCCCTTACCAGGGGGATTTTTGGAACAGAGAACAAGGGAGACCCCCATGGAGAGGGAACAGAGGGAGAGGGGCCTACTGGGGACCACCACGAGGCAACCCATACTACTGGAGACCCAGGGGATACCAGCAGGGTCCACCGCCACACTACAACCCACCTCCCTACCCACAAAACACCGAAAGAAAAGAGGATGCAGAGGGGGGAAAAGGAAAAAGAAAGCGAGTCAATTAGGAGCAGGGATATATAATCTTAGCAAGGTAACCTTCAGTGATGAGGAACTACGTATCCTTGATCTGGGACTCAAATTTGCCCCCCCCAAAAATCTAAACAAATTTCAAGCATTCATCGATGTTCAAAAATTCTTGAGAACTTTGAACATAAAGAAGTTTTATGCTAACAAAAATTAAACCAATGAAGCAATTGAAGTAGTACCAACGAGAGTCACACACAGCAAATTAAAAAACAAATCTACGTTTAACCCAAAACCCAACAATAATCAATGCTTGGATGTTTTTAAACTTTTAGTACAACAGGATATTGAACAAATCTCGATCCACCCCATCCCTGGTAGTAAGAAGCTACAACAGAACATAGAGTCGCTAGAAAAAAAGAAAAATATTATAATTAGACCAGCGGACAAAGGGGGTGGAATCGTCATTTTAGACAAACAGGATTATATGGAAGAGTTGGATCGCATTGTACATGATAGTGAGACATATAAAAAATTAAAAAGTAATCCATTGAATAAACTGAAAGCTAAACTCACTAAAAGAATCAAAAAAGCATATAAAGATGATATCCTCAACAAAAAGGAAATGAGATATTTGGTACCTGATGCACCTAAAATGCCTATTATATACCAGGTACCAAAAATACATAAAAGATTAATCAAACCGCCTGGACGCCCGATTATCAATGGAATCGATTCCATATTCGCAAGAGTTGGAGAATATATAGATTATCATTTGCAGCCCCTTGCACAAAAAACAACATCCTACCTCAAAGATAGTAGAGACGTAATAAACTATATTGAAAGCTTGAGTACAACTGATAATATGATTTTAGCAAGTGTGGATGTGAATTCACTGTACACTAATATCAAGCAAAAAGACGCTCTGACAGCAGTAAAATGGGCTCTGCAGGAAGATAAATCCTTACCCTCAGCACAAATTGATTTTATTTTAGATATTTTAGAATTGGCAATGTGCAATAATTACTTTTGGCACAGCAAGCACTTTTTCAAACAAATTAAAGGCGTGGCGATGGGGGCAAAGTACGCACCCACAGTAGCTAACATTTTCATGAACAAGTGGGAAATGGAATATATTTTTAAACACCCCCACCCACAGCTACGAGGCTTCAAGCGCTATATAGACGATATATTAATTATATGGGAAGGATCCCAAGAATCTCTTGCAGAGTACATTGAACTAATGAACAATAATAGGTACCAAATTTCGTTCACGGCCACTATAAACCAGGAAGAAATCAATTATTTAGACCTAACTATCTTCAAATCTGGTAACCAAATGTCTACAAAAACTTTTTTCAAAAGCACTGATAGAAATAGCTACATTCCAACTAACAGCAACCATCATCCCAAATGGCTAACAGCGGTACCAAAAGGGCAACTGCTCAGGATCAAAAGAAATTGCAAGTCAGAGCAAGATTACTTAACACAATCAGAGGTATTAATAAAAAGATTCCAAGATAAAGGGTACAAACCATCAACTTTGCAACATATCCAACAAAAAGTTTTGAAATTAGATAGAAAGGATCTTTTAAAACCAAGTAAAAAAACGCATAAACCTTATCAAATGGCATTTTGTACAGAGTTCAACAAACAGTATAAACAACTAGAAAATTTTTTTAAAACACATTGGCCTATTTTATTGAGAGATCCAACTTTTAATAAGATTTTACCTAAAAAACCACAGTTCATATACAGAAGACCCCCCATTTTAAAAGACAAACTGGCTAAAAACGTACCAGACCCTCCAAAAAAACTGAATATGTAAAAGGGTATTATAGGTGTGGCAATTGTGTCATATGCCGCACATGCAGAACAAATAATAAATCGAGAAAGGAAACACAATTTCAATCTACAGCCACGGGACAACAATTTAAAATAGACAAGTTTATTACGTGTAGAACTACACATGTTACTTACCTTTTAGAATGTGAGTGTGGTCTCCAATACGTGGGACGTACGACAAGAGAACTCCGAATTAGACTGAGAGAACATGTCACAAATATTAAGAATGGGTTTAAAAAGCACAGTTTGTCCAACCACTTCCGCATTTGTCACAACAAGGATCCAAGCAAGTTGAAATTCTGTGGGATAGACACCATCGTCAAACATTGGAGGGGCACAAACATGACAAGAGCTATCTCACAGAATGAAACTTGGTGGATACACAAATTAGGAAGTATGGTTCCCAAGGGTTTAAACGTAGAAATTGACATCAATTGCTTCATCAATGATTTTTAATTTTAATTTTAAATTCAATTTTATACGTTTTACCCATGTAATTTTTAACTTTACTCATACTTCATATTCTTCATTTATTTAATGTATAATATATCCTTGACGCAAGTATACAATAATCAAAAAAATCAAAAAATCTAAAACGATATGATTCGTCTAACATTGGCATATGTATGGTCTCGATAGACTGGCTATAAGACGAAAACAGTTCCCTAGTCAGACCAGCAGGGGTCTTTAATAATAATAGAAAAATGTAGCATCTAGTCTTTCACATTATTATTCATATTATTTTTAAATTTTTTTAATTTATCAGATTTTATGGCAAATTGATACTGAGTACATGGAGAGCAATAATTCACATTCATTGCAACAATCCGTCGTGAGCAGTAATGAATGTTTTCATTAATATAGACATTCCCATAAACTCCACTAGGGGGCAATAGCATACATCCAGAATGTCCATTAATAATATCAATTCCAGTACGAAAAGAAAGATAACATTCACAAGAAAAATCTTATTGGCAACAATAGAAGGAATAAAACAAACGATCACTCTGATTTTAATAGATGTAGCAAGTGTACTGAAGCACTCAGCATACCGGAAGGAGTTTTCAGCGCGGCTTCTTAACACTGGTGGCACCTCTATTAGCCAGCTACAGATGACGCTGTGTCCACAGCGAAACGCGTCTAGCCATTGGCCGAGAGGCAGCCACGTGACTTCCGGTCGGGGTAGCGAACGCTGAGGAGCAGCTTACCACCGTACCGAGATTAGGAACATGTTATAGGCGCTAAATTGTTTTATGTTTGTGAGTATCCCTTTGTAAGTTTTTTATGGAATAAAGTATTTTAACGGACCTCACTATGTTGAGCATTTTATTTCCATGAGGACAATCGGGATTACTACACCCAGGAAAAGGATCGCTTCCAGCCCACAGCATAATCAGCCCTACAGGAGCCTTAGGAACATCAGCTCATTCTGCTTCAAATCAACCACCTAGTGGTAAGTAGATACCCAAAGGGGGAGACCCCGAAGCAACAAGGAATAAGCATCAAGCTCCTGTTTTTACTAAAGGACTGTTTTATGAACTGCATATCATGCACTTTGGTTGCACTTTACTTAGGAGTTTTACTTATGAGTTTTACATTGTAATATCTGCACAGTTATATTGCTTATTTGCACAGCCTTTATTGCTTGTTTGCACAGGGTTCAGACCTTATCAGCACTTTAATTATTTATTAATTTATTCGAGCAACACAGATTAGTTTTAAAGAGCACTGTATATTTATTCTAGTATTTATTAGCAGCGCTGCAATCACTGACCCACATCCACAAAAGCACTAGCACTTTTTTCTTGCAGCAGGCAGCTAATTGCACAATATATTTTTTTGACTTACACACTCCTACAGCGCGAGGTCCACAGTCTTATCATCGTTCGGAATAAGCTAACTGTATGGGCTGCGGAGGGTCTTTATGACCGGCAAGGTCAGCTGGATCAAAGGGCACAAGACTCTCTCTGGAATTATGAACGACCCTTTTTGAGGATTCTAGGACCCGATACGATCTTTTCCAGAGAGGGCGTAGATTCAGATTCTTTGCGCCAAGGTAGGATATTAACTTGGATGTAAATTGTGTGAGTTGTTGTGAAAAGATGAACTACTATCCTATGTGTGACATGAATAGACTTTTATACTTGGCCTTCCAATTGTCCTTTTTTTTTTCCCCAACCTGCAATTTGTTCATCTGTAGCACTGATCTCAGCCCCTCCACAGCCCATGCAGCTTGGCGACCCAGACAGACTCACGGGTGCTGACATCAGTGCTGACCCTCCTCCTGGTAGGTCCCATATCGTACTGTGCCAAACAATGTCGATGTATATTTTATCCTTTCCAAGATAGCTCATATTGCTATGTCCTCTTTACAGAAGATCAGCAGCAGGGAACACCCCCAGTGCAGCAAGGCCTGGAGGAAGGTGTTGGTATGTATAGCAAATGTATCTTTTTAGGAATCTTATTAACCCAGTTAACGCACATGTCTTTTCTTTAGAAAGATTGTTGCCTTTTAGATGTTTACCCTGCAAAATACCGTTGTCAGCATTAATGGGTGCCGTCATTAGTATTCAGACCATGCCCTCTTAACCTTTGGGAGGGTTTTAGCAAGTGTCCTATGAGCCCAGGAAAGCACTTTTGAATGTTTGGCCTCAATGCTTAATTCCTGAAGCTAGGAGGGAAATGTGGCCCTAATCATTACTGCCTAAGGTTATGTACTAAACCTGTTTTGTCTTTTTTTTTTCAAAGAACATCAGGCCCCTCTTGAAGTAGCAGCTGGAGTTGGATCAGGAGCTGGCGACGATTCTGCATCCAATGCTGGGGTATGTGATATAATGGAACAAGGTGCACATGTAACATTTAAATGGTAGTAATGTTTTAGGGCTAGATTGTGTGTGTTAAATTTGTGCTATGACATTCTGACGATGCACCAGCACAACAAGAGTTAGATCTTGAACATCAGGGAATTATGTTATAATTTGGGGTGCCACAAATGTGACAAAAACATCCAGGACCTTTAAAGTCCGGGCAGTCTTTGATTTTCCAGGTCCAATTTCATGTGTGTCATTTTGTTGGGTTGTCCTGTAGCCGATTGATGGCGAGATTTTAGACAACATACGTAGATGTAGAAAGTCATTGGTGTAGTAACAGATTTACCAAAAGCAGAAACAACCTACCACACCAGGGTTAATTGGGAACAGCTTCATGTTGAAACTTTTTTGCCTTTGTCATATTAGTCCTACCAACATAATATGTACACATTATCAGAAGTGTTGCTAGCTTGGATAATATTACAATGAACAAATACTTATTAGAAGCACATCAAACTTTTCTATGTTCTGCTTGGGGTGTTAAGTTGTCAAACTAATCTGAACTATTTAGTAATGATGTTTTATAAAGATTTGGTCTATTTCTTCTTATTTCAGGCAGCCTTGGATGCAGCGGGATTGTTACCTACCCCACCTCGTCCATCTCTGCTGGATGTGGCCGAGAGGCTGCTTGCCGAGTATCAGATCCAAAATGAGTTAAGGAGGTCTACTCAGCAATCTAGTGAGGTAGTACGGCTGCTAGGGCTCATACAGGAATCTGTATCAACGATGGTACGGGTTCAACAGGATATGCGTGACTACTTGGTAAGTTTAGGAGACCAGCATCAACGGGATCGACAAAGTGTTGACACTCAGGTGCTGGCCACACGCCAACGCCTGGTTGTATCTGAAGATGCCCCCATTGGCAGAGCCCTCCCAAACATCTCAATCACCTGCCACTGCAGGTTGTGGTAGTGGGAGGGTAATGCCAGTGTTGGCCACTTGGCAGGCAGCTGGGGAGGGGACATTTCCTCCTGTAGCCACTCCTAGCACTTCACACTCCGTTTGGACTCCCACACCCCTCAATGAGCAATCCTCCTGCACAACCTCATTGCGCACTAGTTCCACAATACCCCTTCCACCTGACTATATTCCCTCCACACCTTTATCACTTCACTCCTCCCCAGGCTGTCCTCCTTTTTTGTCACCAATGCGACATGTCGTTTCCCTCCGCACCGTGGCCCACAACATTCAACAATCTGGCACAAGTCCCCACACATCTTCACAACCCTTGCACCACCAGCAGCATCAAATAGCCTCGGGGCAGCAGCCACAGCAGCAGCCCGAGCCGCAGCAGCAGCCTCATCTACAAAATCTTATGCTAATGGCATACTATACCCAAACTCTGAGGCTGAACCCAGAGCAGACTTTACTATTGGCCCAAGATTTGATGTCCGGAATATTTCCAGGGTCCACCACACTGCATCAGCCACCACCACCTTAATTTGATCTTTGTTTTATTGATTTGTGATATTTTTGTTACTGATTTGTTACTGATTGATACATTGCCCAATTTGTGGGGGCATTTTTTGGTTTAATTTGAGGGTGGCACGATATGATTTCTTATTGTGATTTTTTTGGTGATGCTATAAAATTTTCAGGAAAATGATTAGTTTGTGTTTGATCTTTGGTTTTTTGGGAGTGTTGGTGGCCAAGTAAGGGCCCTGGTTAATGTAGGCATTTCTACACACGTGCTTCTCTATCTCCAAACATATGGTTTCATTTACATATTCAAAACTCAATGTTCACATAATGACCCAAGAAAAGGTCTCCCTTCAAATGTAATCTCAAAACAAGTCTCATGGATAACATAAACCAAAGCCAACATGCTAACAATTACAGACCACACCACTCGACTAAACAAATACAACACAAAAGACATTCGATGTGTACACCAAAAAAAATACTTTGGTAAGAAAAGATAAATTATTTTTAATAAAACATGTAGGTCTATAAAAAATTTTGCATAAAAAATATATTCTTTAAATATATTATTTAAATTCCTTAAACTTTGAAAACTTGTGTTGACACGTGCAACATAAAAATAAAATAAAAAACATCACTCCATTGGGGTGCAGTTCCGCACAAACGGCTCCAAAGGGTCCGGATCAACCCCCAACTGGCGCTCCAAGAAGGCTATCCTTGCTGCACACCATCGTAGATATTGCAGCATCACCTCACTGGTGAGGTGGGTGTGCCCTGGGTAGAAAAAGACATGAAAATTAGTTTTATGCAAAATGATCCAAACAAGGATTGTAATTAATGTGCCTCAACAAATATGCTTAGGAGTCTATTGGTTGGCTTTTCTCAACACTCTGAAGCAAATATGCTAAATTGCTGTTGTAAACCTTGAACTCAAACTTCCACAGCAAATTGTTCAAAAGGTTACATAAGATGGCTTGGAATGTTAGTAGCAGTTCCACCAAAGCTAAGTAAAAGGCTTTTCTTCATGTCAACACAACCAATCATTTTGAAGAATGTAAGGTGTTGTGTTCAATTGGTCAACACGATACATGTGCACACATTTATCTTTATCACCATTGGAATTTGTGTAGCGTTCTCTCTCCCTCTTACTGTCTATAGATTGAACCTGACACATAGTAGAGACTAACCACTTGGAATTTTGAGGACAATTTGTGGCAGGGGTAGATGCCTCTCCTCCACAGATCCCCTTTGCTCCATCACAGCTGTGTTGAGAGAGAATAAAAAGTTTCTCAACGAATGGACTCACGCTAACTGTAGGTTAGGCAGTCATGAAAACGCTCTAACACCCACTCCTTCCCCCTCCACACTTCCCTGAAAGTTTTATTTAGACATTGATACTGTGGTGATGCAGATTTGTACAGTGCAAGCTTCATTCTTCTGGGTGAAGCTTGTAGCGTTAAGGATACGTACTCCCTGCTTTTGTGCTGATTGTGTTTCTCTAATGTTTTTTGTGCCTCAGCCCTGCCTGTTCTAAGTGTTGGGAACATCTCATTTTTGGATGGCTGGGGAAAACTAATCAGGTTAGACTTACCCGCTCTAGCTTTTTTGGGACGAGAGAAATCACGATCCTCCTCTTAAAATGGCCCCTGTACACCCCTCTAGGCACCTCCCTCCTGTTGGTTGACCCCACAGCAGGCAGCTTGCTATGGAGGCACATGAGATGAAGCCAAGCACCCTGTGCCTGTTCAGGCACTAGGCTGTGAGCCAGCCTTGCCCCCCTCCCTTCCGATGGTCTCAATGATTAGGAGTGACAGCATCAGGAGGCAATATTGGCATGCTGTCACCTCAGCTAAGGAGGAGGGGGAGTCCGGACCAGACAAGTATTTGGGCAAAATTTTGGACAGTAATAAAATGGTCCCGGGAAGTCTAAGGGGGAATATGCACACCTATCACTTGGAATACTAATGCATAGAATGCATTCACCTAAAGAACCTGCTGCCTTTAGAACAACTTGAAGCCTGATTGGGGACATACACATGTAGCATTTCTCCACTTACTAAGTAGACACATTACTGAAAAAGCACACATAACTTACCAACAACAATGTTTTGTGGGCCCCCAGAGCCTGATGGCATTGCGTCATGAGAAGCTGCACAAAAATAACACAAATTGTGAACTGGAATGTGGTACATTACTGGGGAAGAGTATTTCTGAAAGGTTGAGAAACACACACAATGTTCAAGCCAAGCCACACGCATTTTCAGTGTTGAATAAATAAGGACATGAGTTAATTAACATGGCCCCAAATAATTTAGAAGTACAAAGCACACCATTTCCAATGTAGGGAAACTAACACCAATTTAGAAGAGGGTGGCTTGAGAAAGCTTAAAAATAATAACATGTCCTGTAATGCTCCCCAATACCACCTTCCAAACATGAAGGTTAAGCAAGAGTGTTTCATGACCAACCTTCCTGTCACATGTAGCAAAACTGCACTTGCTTTGACTCCAACTTAGATTATCACAGATACACATCATCCTAGCACACACAATACATGTGATAATCAAATTTTATGTACTTACAGTCTAGTTCAGGGGAGCCACAAACAACGGTGGAGTAATCCGCCTCCACCCCTGGAGTGGGGGAGGATGGGGGAGACCCTGCATGGGGTGATGGTGTTGTATCTCCTAGAAACACAAAGACAAAAATACAATCCTTGAACAACAGCTATTTGATAAAGGCACACAGAAAGTATTCATTCCCTAAACATTGAAGGTAGTAGTTAAAGTGGACTGGGTAAGCAGCAGCCCCTCTTCCCCAGTCCTCCACAACAAACATCCTCAATGTGAGCTGCTACATAACCCCAATGGCAAAATATATATATTACAGCCCTTATATTTCCCAGGACACATTGAACACACAAACACATGTAGAATACTTACTTCCCATTTGAGGAGAGCCCAGGTCCTCCTCGCTGAGGGACAAATTGGCCTGTTCTTGGCCACCAACATCCTCCTGGTCCAAATAACTTGGCCCTGCCTGAGGCTCCTCTCTTGCTGAAGCTACATCAACCACAAAAGAAAACAAAACAAACAATCATTCCTCCAAGTTAGACCTAATACACAACACACCAGCACATCCACATTACTTACAGTGGGCCTGAGAAGGCTGAGCCTCCAGATCCTTGTCACTGGTTTCTAAAAAAATAAAAATAAAAAAAAAACATTATATACTATTTATGGACACAAATAGGCAGTAACCTCTCATCATGCTAGCACCATACTCAATGCCCCTACAATTCAGAACATAGAATTGCACTTACACCAATGAGATGCATTGACCATGTTTCAAAACAGGAGGCCACCATGCAAATTAGGCGGTCGCCTAAGGCCTCGCACCTACAGGGGCCTTGCGGCCAGTGGCGGAGCAACAACATTTAGAAGGGCGCAGTCAGGGAAATCTCCCAAGTAAAAGATTGCTTTAAATCCTCGGATCTAAAAGTTGCAGCAGTGTGCTGCAGTCCCTTCACTGCGGCTGCCAGGTGTCTGTTGTCCGCTGACACTTACCCCTCCTTCTCTGCCTGGGGGTTGTCCATCTGATCATGTAATCCTAAGATGTTGATGAATCGGTAGGTGTGTACCTGCACCAGTAGGAAGTGACTGCCCGGTCAACTCACTCTGCTATCATCGGTTGTTGCTCTGGGAGGAGAGCTCTGCCCTGGACCAGGAACATACAGGTAACCAGGGCCAGACTTGTTATTTTGCAGGCTGGTCAGAGATTTGTGGTGTCTACTATGCAAAGGGGGTGAGTAGCCCCAGGGAAGTTGGAAGAGTCCGAAAATGGTTGGTGGAGGAGGAGGAGAAGAAGGCCCAGGGTGGCTGGGGGACAAGGAGAGGGCCCCTGGGTGTTTTCAAGAGGAGGAGAGACCCCCAATGACGCCAGAGTCAGTTGCCAGGGAAGAGAGTGGAGCTGAGCAAGTCCTGCATATCTGACATCAAAGCCAAACATGGTGGAGATGGAGCCCTTTGCCCTACACAATGACAGCACCCGAGGTGGAAGGTGAGGGGTAGGGGGTCTTGGACATTATATAGCATATGGACTGTGTCCATTATTGTTAGTTTTGTTTGGAGTTGTCCTTTAGATGTTTAACTCTGTTGTTTTTGCCCCGAGCTGTGAGGGACTGAGGAACGACAGCCCACTATGCTGGGACTTATAGTGCCCTAGAATGTGGAGGACTGAGAAATCCTCAGTCCCTAACAGAGAGCAGTACAAGTCTAAGCATAGCAGGCTTCAATTCCTCAGGGAGGAATGGCAGTGCACCATACTGGAATTTACAGTCACCTCTGTGGTGACTCAGGTATGGTAGCCTTCTGCAGTGGGACTTGTCGTGCCCTTGACTGTGATGGACTGAGGAAGGGAAGTGTAAGGGGGTCTCTGGAAGCTCTGATGCATGGGGAAGCTTTGGTGACCACAGAGTTCCCTTTTACACCAGAATCCCCAGCTTCCCCCCTCAAATCATGGTTCCCAGAACTCTCCTTACATCAGAGTCTTCAGACTTCCCTCTTACAGTGTAGTGAGTCTGGAGACTCTGATGTAAAGGGGGCTCTGTGAAATGTGATTAGAGATTTGACATTTCTACAATTAAAATGTTTCTACTTACCATCCACAATTCGGAGCTGCTGTAGTGGCTCGCTCTCTTGGAACACATAGCGCAGTGTGGCCGTTCTCCTCCTCCCCTTCTTCACCAAAAGCACAAGAGGGTGTCGCCCGTCCGCTTTGGCTAGAAGCAGAAAAGAAAAAAGAAACATAAAAAATAATAATGTACATAGTAGTAATAAAGGTTGTGAAGAGACACTTGATGGAGGTAGGAAAGGTAGGGGCGAGAGGGAGGGAGGGGGGGGGGGGAGGGTGAGTTGTGTTGTTGCATACCTAAACACATGTCCACCTACCCAAAAAATAGTAACCGATCTGGTCACATGTAATGTTTATTTTTACTTACCGGAGATTTGCTCCACAGCCTTTTGAAGGAGCCTGGGTGAGCGCCTTTTGGCATCACTCCAGGCCCGCTGGAGATCCACCACACGGGGCTGGAACTGGAATCTCCGCCGCAGCCTAATCCGGACACGACACATGATCTTGTGCTTTTGGTGAAGATGCATATTCACCTTGTCATAACCCCAGAGGAGGAGGAGCTGTGGAAAGAGCAGTGTATGTTTGAGTCAAACTATGTCCAAAAAGTACATTCTTCCAAAAACATGCTAGATCGTCTTTTAGATATTGTAGAACAAAGAATCCCATCGATGTCCAAATCTCCCTCCATGACATAGGTTGACCCACACTGGTGATTACCTCTACATGATATTGGCATTTTATCAATTGTCCATTCAATACACACCCAGGGCCGCCATCAGGGGGGGACAGCCGATACACATGTAGGGGGCCCGAGTGCCTGTAGGAGCCCCGGACCCGGCATCTATGAAGTGTGCAGGAGACAGTAGCCAGGGGACACATAAGGCAGGAGAAGCGCCAAAGGATAAATGCATAGTAAGCACAGTAAACTAGCTGGCAGGGCTGGGACTCAGTAGATGTTATGAGGGAGGGACTTAAGAGCCTTTCAGCTACTCATTGGCTGAGGAGGTAACAGGAGGCAGGCTGATCCTCTTCCTGCTGCCTCCTTAGCCAATGGGTACACAGGGTGCACTGTCCATCACTGCACAGTCTGGTGCTTCCTCTGCTGATGGGATTGAATTCCTCTGCAAAAAAACCTGCTGCAGAGATCGAGGTAAGAGAGATTAAAAAGAAATGTTTCCTACTGAAGCTGCTAGATTTAGCTAGAAGACATGTACAGTTCATAGCCCTTGCCCTGTTAATTACAGTCACTGTATTTACAACCTTTTTGCTGTCCATTTAGCAGGGTGAAAGTAACTTTACACACGTGTAGCATAGGTATCAGCTTTTGTCACCATGTTAAAAGGACAGCAGTATGGGTAGCATTACAGTGACTGTTATTAGTCCAGGTTCACTAAACTAGCCAATGCTCGGAAAAGCAAGCCATGCAGATTGCTTTTCAGGTCCCTTTTAACATGAGCCGTCTGATTGGGTCTGGCTTTTCATTTTTCACGCAGACCTGATCAGACCCTCCATTCTCCTTTATGGAGTGTTAGATGTAAATGGGATTGATTCATTTGAAATGCAGATTTAAACTATGTATGGGCAGGCTGAAGGTACACAAGTTGATTGATCGATCAACTTGAGTACAACGTACAACCAGTCTGTCAGATTTTACACACGCTTATCGCTAGCAGCTCTTGTAGCCGCTAGCAATAAACACTGTGTTTTCCTGGCAGGGACGGCGCCGGGAGAACACAATGGCTCCGCAGGAGGGTTTCCTCTGTCTGTGTTGATGGGGGAATCAAGCAAAAATGTTTTCCCTGCAAGCCATGGGACAAACAAATAATGTTTCTTTAATTATTCCATAATTTAGCCAAAATGGTAAAAAATGATGTTTGCTTTGTATATTATTAAGTTTTATACATAACTAGAACATCTAACAGGGTTATATCATTGCAGGAGACTTCCCCTCACTTCCTGTCTTGGTGTTACCGGGACAGGAAGTGAGGGAATCTCCCGTGGGGATATAGCCAGCAATTGTTTCCTTTTATATATAATATGGACATTATACGGCAACAATTGCAAGCTATTTCCCCACAGTGATATTCCCCCACTTCCTGTTCTGGTGACACTAAGACAGGAAGTGAGGGGAAATCTCATGAAATGATATAACCCTATTAGAAATTCTAGTTCCGTCTAAAAGGTATACATAAAGTAAGCACTTTGTTTCCAAAGTGGCAAAATTATGGAGGAGTTAAAACCCCATAGTGTGATCCGGGGATATGACGCTGTGCTCATACACTGCTGAATGTGTCTATTCATTGTGCTGTGCTGAATTATCCTGGATTCTGAATTCCTGCAAGAGGAGGACATGGGATGGGGGAGATGAGAATTGAATGTGGCAGAATTATCCACACAATCACAGTCCAATCACACATAATCCTTTTTAAAGGTCCCCAGCAGAATTTGATGGCATAGTGGTTCACAGCAGTGCCATCAGATTCCAGTTAGATCTGTAAATTAACAAAGCAATGGGATCTGGGGGTGTATTTAACTTGCAATGGACACCCCCATTGATTCACATATGGCAGTGTGAGATGCGTGTGTTGGGAATGTGATCCATTAAGACAAGTGATTATACACTCATGTGTTGCCATTAGAGGTGATTTCTCCAATGCAATCCTTTGAAGACATGACCAGTCCAGATTTTTGTGATCACTCATTCCATCTCAGGTGAACAAATTAGCTGCGGTCTGCAGATCCAGCTTATGATGATGACTCTCAGACAAACGTTGCAGAGCTTGCAGTGTGTATGTATGTATTTAAGCCAATAATTATTTTCTCAATGTATTTAGGGAATATAATGTTTATAATCTTGCATATATGAAAAGGGGCAATACATTTGTCTGTATCTAGACAGATTCCAAAGCGTCATGGCAATCTGTCACAGATAATTGTGTTTCATTTTGTCCAAAAGTAGAAACTAATAAAATCTATCTATATCTATATACAGGCATACCCCACTTTTAAGTACACAATGGGACCAGGGCATGTATGTAAAACGAAAATGTACTTAAAGTGAAGCAATACCTTTTTTCATTTCTCAATGCATGTAAATACACCAGCTCCATAGGAAATTTTGGCCACCTTGACATGGCATTGCTCCCAAACCCTGTGATAAGGACACCAAGCTTGGGGAGCATGTTAAGGGGATCCAGGACTATGACATGATCGATTACCTAGGCAAGCTGGCCGGCCACAAAAAGGATATGTTGTAGTCCTGGGTCCCCTCTCGGTGCTCCCTAAGTTTGTTATCCCTGTCACTTATGGTTTGGGAGCAGTGCCATGTCAAGCTGACCAAGATTTCCTATAGACGCCAATGTTAAAAACCGGGAGTAGTGTCATGCCAAGCTGAACAAGCTGTGTCCTTACTCGCGAGTGTATGTAAAGTGAGTGTACTTAAAGCGGGGTATGCCTATCTATATCTATATAGAAAGTTCCTAGATGTGAACCTGTTCACTACTATATATATATATATATATATATATATATATATATATATATATATATAGAGAGAGAGAGAGAGAGAGAGAGAGAGAGAGAGAGAGAGAGAGAGAGAGAGAGAGAGTAGGGAACAGGTTCACATCTAGGAACTTTCTATAACAGGAAGCTTCTATCTCACGTCTAATAGGCAGAAAGTGCATGCGCATATCAGTTGACAAAAAGTTACTTGCACCCCCCCGCCCCCCGCCAACATCTCGCACATTCACCCCCCCTCCTTACCTTACAGATAAATGCCACAATTTCCGCTGTAAACAGAGCTGGCGCCATAATGCACGGAATTGCGGGAGGACCTGTACAGTTTCCGGAAACGTGTGCACCCACAAATAGTTTCGTTTACGGTTACATTTACAAATGTGAGAACGCTGTTTTTTATGTTAGCGATTTCGCTAAAAATAGTCACCTTACACAACCATTAAGCATATCGAACATAACAAAAAAAAAATAAACATACATTTGTGGACACCAGAAAACTTTATTTATACACATGAAGACATTTTGATAAGACATTTGAAACATGCTGTTTATTACAAACAGGGCAAAGTGTGTTCCTGCTGAGAGCCTCAATTTATGTGCCACATCCCGATATGTAATGGAAAAAAGGGGGTTCCCCTGGGATTGGGACTTTTTAGGCACCAGTTGACGAATCTTAGACAAGTAATAAAATGTAAATATTTTAATGAAAAAATGCACAAAACAGAAAAAACATATGAACAAGCAAATATTGTATAAAAACAATTGCAAGCGCAAGTGTATGTGCAATATAACCAGAGAAAACTCAACCAAAGGACCAGGAGATCCGACGCGTTTCGGGGTTCTTGAGACCCCTTCGTCAGGGATAACGCTGGTGTCCTATCTGTAGGTATTTGAAAAGGCAGAATATATAATATTTTGACAGACCATATCTGTTTATACAGTACATGCATGACAAATTTCAGTAGATAGTATATTACTCACATAGTATAAACAGAGGGGACAGCTAGCCAACAAGAGAATTAGTAAAAAATACAAGTATCCACGTCCCAATTAAATGTAGAAAAGGAAAATGGATGGGCCAAGGGGACTTTTAAAGGGATACTGTCATCGAGACAAATAGCAGAGAATCCACATATATGTAAAAATACACAAATTTTATTGATACAACACCAAAAATAAAGAAGAAGAACATTAAAAGTAACTATTATCGTGTTGACAAAACACTAATAATATTACAGCATACAGAGCAATTGGGCAGTACATACAATATACAGGCTTTGGGAGAGCCAAATATCCACGGAGGGTGGGTGTAGATCACGCTGTCCACTGCAGACCTTTGCCAGAGATGGTAAGACTGGTGGGTCTGGTGTGATGGACCTGGGTGTCTAAACCCAAACCCAGCCCGACATGTTTCGCGGGTGACCGCTTCCTCAGGGGCAAATAACGTGGGTATGTATATCAACAATGCTACTAGAATTATTAAGAGAAAGCAAAGTCAGTGCATATCTATTTGGGAAACATGTCACATAATAAATCTCATAACGGTAGGTCAAAACAGAGGTAAGCGCCAGCCAACATATAACCCACCTGTATAGCCGGTTCTAAAAGCAACTGAAGACCTAGGGGATCACGACTGGGACTAGTACCCCCCCGGCGGACATGGGAGCAGTCCACAACAAATAGGGGTCCAAATCACAACGTTTAAGGTAACTGTATTCTGGATAATGAAAAGTGTATAATCAAAATGGGATAGTTGCGTACATGCTTGTATATGTCAGCTCCATAGTAGGAGGAGAACTTACCAAATACAGTATACTTGTATATGTCCCCTGTAGTGTCTCATGACAGGGCTAAGGGGTGGCTGCTGGAGTAGCCAGGACTGGTGAACGGAAGATTGGGTCGATATCAGGACCAACAAACCTTATGTCCATAAGGAGACAGAAAAAACGCAGTATTGAAATGTTTGGTTCAAGCCAATGCGTGAACGCTACAGAGAGAAAGTGAAGAGAAGGATAGACCCATCTCAGTATCTTGAGAATAGCCTATAGACACCAACGTGCTATAGATAAACCAAAACTAAACCAAAGATCCTAAATCAAGTGCACGCATCACCAAAAGTAAGTGAATAGAACCAAAGAGTGAAGGTGAAATGATCGCAAAAAACGTGGAGTGTAATAATAGTGAACATAAAGGGATGGGGGTGTGAAGAAATCAGGACGGCAGGAAAGACCCATAAAGTGGATGACAGGAGCCCAGGCGTCTCAAAGAGTGATAGTGTTTGAATGATAAGCAGCAGAGAGTCCAATGAGAAGGACAGCATAATAGAGCCATGTGCTATATTTACCTAACGCTCCTCGCAGTCCGGTATCCCGTAGCCGAGTGAGTGTCTCAGTGGGGATGGCGCCTATATGAGGAACCGCTCCACCCCAAACACAGCTGGGTCGGTAATCAGCCGGCCACATGATAGCTGTGTTCGGGGCAGACGCTCCGAATGCGCTTGTACACAAGCCGGCTCATCAAGATGCGCCGGATGTGACGTACTGCGCATAGCCAATGGGTGTGTCTGCGGCGCCGACGTAGACGAGTCACCGGATATCCAGGGACTGTCAGCAGTGTCGGTACCCAGACACTACACCATGGCTCAGGGACACACACTAAGTGTGTACCCAGACGGGCGTCACATGCCCGCCATGGGGAACATCCAGCAGGATCCTCCCATCCATGGATGGTGATGGAAATGGGTCCGGGTTGCTGAACAAGGGATAATCAGGGGAGATGAATGCCAAGTGGCGCTATACCTCTGTGACCATAACCAACAGATAATTGATATACAATAACAAGATTTTACATGTATACATCAAATCATATGGAGAAATATTATTATTGAAAACAAATGAACAAAACAACATAGTTATCATAAACATAATTTCAAATAACAGGGGGTTTCAAACAGTTGCATAACCTTCTGGGAGAAGCTGCTTCCCAGGTATGGAGCCTGATATTTCCCATATTGGGAATCAAGCTCATGAATATCATAGGATAATGGATCAGTTGGAAGAACAGGGTGGGGACAGAAAGAAATGGGAAGATAAAATTGCTACATTCTCTTTCTTTTCCCCCCTCCAGCGTCAGGGCTTCCCCTTCATTTTTCTTCCCCTCCCCTACCCCCACCCCCCCTCTTTTTCCTTCCCTCTTTTCCCTCTTCCTTCCCTTCCCCCCTCCTATTTCTTTTCTACTCCTTTCCTTTTCCCCTCCCTTTTTCCTTTTCCCTCCCTCTTCCCTTCATTTCCCCCCCCCCTTTTTTATCTTCCCATTTCTTTCTGTCCCCACCCTGTTCTTCCAACTGATCCATTATCCTATGATATTCATGAGCTTGATTCCCAATATGGGAAATATCAGGCTCCATACCTGGGAAGCAGCTTCTCCCAGAAGGTTATGCAACTGTTTGAAACCCCCTGTTATTTGAAATTATGTTTATGATAACTATGTTGTTTTGTTCATTTGTTTTCAATAATAATATTTCTCCATATGATTTGATGTATACATGTAAAATCTTGTTATTGTATATCAATTATCTGTTGGTTATGGTCACAGAGGTATAGCGCCACTTGGCATTCATCTCCCCTGATTATCCCTTGTTCAGCAACCCGGACCCATTTCCATCACCATCCATGGATGGGAAGATCCTGCTGGATGTTCCCCATGGCGGGCATGTGACGCCCGTCTGGGTACACACTTAGTGTGTGTCCCTGAGCCATGGTGTAGTGTCTGGGTACCGACACTGCTGACAGTCCCTGGATATCCGGTGACTCGTCTACGTCGGCGCCGCAGACACACCCATTGGCTATGCGCAGTACGTCACATCCGGCGCATCTTGATGAGCCGGCTTGTGTACAAGCGCATTCGGAGCGTCTGCCCCGAACACAGCTATCATGTGGCCGGCTGATTACCGACCCAGCTGTGTTTGGGGTGGAGCGGTTCCTCATATAGGCGCCATCCCCACTGAGACACTCACTCGGCTACGGGATACCGGACTGCGAGGAGCGTTAGGTAAATATAGCACATGGCTCTATTATGCTGTCCTTCTCATTGGACTCTCTGCTGCTTATCATTCAAACACTATCACTCTTTGAGACGCCTGGGCTCCTGTCATCCACTTTATGGGTCTTTCCTGCCGTCCTGATTTCTTCACACCCCCATCCCTTTATGTTCACTATTATTACACTCCACGTTTTTTGCGATCATTTCACCTTCACTCTTTGGTTCTATTCACTTACTTTTGGTGATGCGTGCACTTGATTTAGGATCTTTGGTTTAGTTTTGGTTTATCTATAGCACGTTGGTGTCTATAGGCTATTCTCAAGATACTGAGATGGGTCTATCCTTCTCTTCACTTTCTCTCTGTAGCGTTCACGCATTGGCTTGAACCAAACATTTCAATACTGCGTTTTTTCTGTCTCCTTATGGACATAAGGTTTGTTGGTCCTGATATCGACCCAATCTTCTGTTCACCAGTCCTGGCTACTCCAGCAGCCACCCCTTAGCCCTGTCATGAGACACTACAGGGGACATATACAAGTATACTGTATTTGGTAAGTTCTCCTCCTACTATGGAGCTGACATATACAAGCATGTACGCAACTATCCCATTTTGATTATACACTTTTCATTATCCAGAATACAGTTACCTTAAACGTTGTGATTTGGACCCCTATTTGTTGTGGACTGCTCCCATGTCCGCCGGGGGGGTACTAGTCCCAGTCGTGATCCCCTAGGTCTTCAGTTGCTTTTAGAACCGGCTATACAGGTGGGTTATATGTTGGCTGGCGCTTACCTCTGTTTTGACCTACCGTTATGAGATTTATTATGTGACATGTTTCCCAAATAGATATGCACTGACTTTGCTTTCTCTTAATAATTCTAGTAGCATTGTTGATATACATACCCACGTTATTTGCCCCTGAGGAAGCGGTCACCCGCGAAACATGTCGGGCTGGGTTTGGGTTTAGACACCCAGGTCCGTCACACCAGACCCACCAGTCTTACCATCTCTGGCAAAGGTCTGCAGTGGACAGCGTGATCTACACCCACCCTCCGTGGATATTTGGCTCTCCCAAAGCCTGTATATTGTATGTACTGCCCAATTGCTCTGTATGCTGTAATATTATTAGTGTTTTGTCAACACGATAATAGTTACTTTTAATGTTCTTCTTCTTTATTTTTGGTGTTGTATCAATAAAATTTGTGTATTTTTACATATATGTGGATTCTCTGCTATTTGTCTCGATGACAGTATCCCTTTAAAAGTCCCCTTGGCCCATCCATTTTCCTTTTCTATATTACTCACATGGTTGGTTTACACAAAGGTTTAGAGCTTGCAAAATTAAAAACAGGAAGAAAGCTGCGATCCAAGTGTCACCGTATGCCTGAAAGGTTTTTTTCTTCTTAGGCTGTTATACAGCCATCATAGGATGGAGGTAGGGAGAGGAGAGATAGACTATTTATTACAAACAGGATACACAGCTCAAACATTTCACATGACATATTTTTGACACAGTCTCCACAGTATCCCACTGAAGCCACAGAATTTTTTTTTTACAAAAAAAACAACCTTTGTACAACATTTTATACCATATACATCAACAAAAAGCCAATAATCTTCGGATACATGTGCAGATTGACAGAACAATACACAATTATGTTACCACCAATAAATACTTACAGAGAGTCAAGTGGGCTATGTGTCTTTGGACATAACAGACAACACAGCCAAATCCCACCTCCATAAATAACAAAGGCCCCCAAATGTTAACCATAAAGCATGTAACACATAATATATTGGACCTCTTGCCAGGCCAAATCTTTGCTCCTGTCTGAGTGGTCTATATATAATCAAGGAAAACACACACCCAGTAATGGTAACTCCCAGGCAAACATTTAACTGTGTGTGTCCTGTGTGTTTTGGAGCATGCTCAGTTCCAAAAAAAAAGGGAAATAGAAATAAAGAGAGAGGAGAGAGAGAGAGACCTAAACAACCCAAATACATGTATGTATGTATGTGTGTATATATGTGAATTGAGAAAATTCTCTCTTAAAGTTTGCTACTCATTATTTAGAATGTTTAGATACAGGAATACATACATATATATATACAATTACATGAGAGAGCGAGAGAGAGAGAGAAATATATATTTAGGGAAACAATTGAAACACACCTTTTTGGATTTGGGAGTTGAGATTGTGAAGATTGGAAAAGAGGAGTTTGGTTCCTCAGGCCAAAAAGAAAAGAAGGTGGGATTTTGTAGGCAATAGTAATTTATATCAATTTTATTAAAAAGATTTACACATAGATAAAGCAAAGCAAAAAAAGAAAATAAATTGTACTGGTAATTCATATACAGGTTTTTACAATCAACTATGAACCATCGGGACCATTGGAGGATCACAAGTGTCTCACCTTCCCTCTTTACAAACGTGAGTGTCATCTCACACCAATTCAATCTTCACATAATATCTACCACACTCCCCCTCCCTATGTATAAAATTTTGTCCAGGGAAACCGGGTGTTTGTGGCCATACATAGGAGTTTGGTGTTTCTACATATCCCAGGTTCTCATCCATCCCAAAGAGGTGTTACTCAAAACCTGAGGTAATTAGACTTTTTTACTTACCCCCAACGGGGTATCAGGCAACACTTGCCTGCCCTAAACATTCCATTATTTTTCCAGACCCAACAAGCCCAGGATCCAGTAACAAGCCTGAGGGGCACTGGACCTGAGAACCCTCCCACTTCTTCATGGGGATAACCATTCCTGGAATCTAGGTACACAACCAGAAAAACGATGTTACTTTGTTTTTGATATAACCTTGCACGATAAGTCACTAATTTTTGTATTTCTTCACTTTTCACTTTGTAGAGTATGGTGGTGATTTTTCCTTGATAAAGGCTATAAATGCCGAAACGCGTCAGAACCCCAGTTCTACAACCGGGAATCACCACTTCAATTCAATAAGTAAAATGGTTCATAGTTGATTGTAAAAACCTGTATATGAATTACCAGTACAATTTATTTTCTTTTTTTTGCTTTGCTTTATCTATGTGTAAATCTTTTTAATAAAATTGATATAATTTACTATTGCCTACAAAATCCCACCTTCTTTTCTTTTTGGCCTGAGGAACCAAACTCCTCTTTTCCAATTCACTATAGGGATGATGGCAACACAATTAACTTTATCTTTATATCTCTAAAAAACTACCCCTGAGATTGTGAAGATTGAACAGATATGTAAGCCAACAATCTGACTCATCACTCATGAACATCCATAATCTTGGCGTGGCAATTATATCAGCCGTTCTTATGGGCGTTTTTGCTGGCGTTTTCCCAGGCGTTTTGACATGCGTTTTTTGGGCAGGGATTTTTATATGAAATAACCTAAAAAAGCCAAAAAAACAGACCACAACACCTACATGTGAACGTAGCCCGTTTGGGGGCGTTTGGGGGGATTTGTACAGCTCGAGGATCAACTCCCAAAACAGCCAGAAAGTCCAATCCTATTCAGTTCAATGGCCCCTGTTCCCATGTGAGCATTTTGACGGCATGAGGAAAACGCCCAACGCTCACAAGAGGACATGAGCTTCTTTAATGCCAGTAAGGACTGAGAAATAGCACAATAATTAGGGAGTCTGCCTTCCTGCTGTAGGTTTGTAAGTTCGAATCCAGAAGGAGCCCTCTGTATGGGCAACAATTGGAGGTCTCCAACCCTAAAAATGTTAACATCAATAATTTTTCTCATGTTTGAAAAAGCCATGTGTATCACCAAACTTTTAATATAAAGACATTAACTAAATACAAAAGATGCCACATTAAGTCAATATGTAGCAATATTGAGAGCTAAAGCTATATTTGTTTGTTGGGCATACTTTGCTAATTAGCCAAGTATGGGGATATATATATACCTGTTGTTAAATGTGTACTCAAATGCAGTGGCGGCTGGTGCTCAAAATTTTTGGGGGGGCGCAAAAAGAAAAATGTAATAGGTATTGCTTCGCGCCAAAAAACGCAGTAAAAAAATTGCATGACTTTGAAGTCATGGTACAGGCATGGCACAGGTGATGGTATAGGCATGGCATAGGTGATGGTACAGGAGATGGTATAGGCATGGCACAGATATGGTGTAGGCATGGCACAGATATGGTATAGGCATGTCACAGGTCATGGTACAGGAGATGGTACATGCCCCCTTTCAATGCAGAGACCAGCGTGCGTGCCCCCTTCAATGCAATGAACACTGTGCTGTGCCCCCTTCAATGCAATGAACACTGTGCTGTGCCCCCTTCAATGCAATGAACACTGTGCTGTGCCCCCTTCAATGCAATGAACACTGTGCTGTGCCCCCTTCAATGCAATGAACACTGTGCTGTGACCCCTTCAATGCAATAAACACTGTGCTGTGCCCCCTTCAATGCAATAAACAGTGTGCTGTGCCCCCTTCAATGCAAAAAACACTGTGCTGTGCCCCCTTCAATGCAATAAACACTGTGCTGTGCCCCCTTCAATGAAATAAACACTGTGCTGTGCCCCCTTCAATGCAATAAACACTGTGCTGTGCCCCCTTCAATGCAATAAACACTGTGCTGTGCCCCCTTCAATGAAATGAACACTGTGCTGTTCCCCCACAATGCAGAGTTCAGCGTGCATGCCCCTTTCAATGCAGAGCGCCGCAGCATTGTCCCCAATCACTGCAGAGCACCACAGCATTGTCCCCAATGATTGCAGAGTGCCCACAGCATTGTCCCCCAATGATTGCAGAGTGCCCACAGCATTGTCCGCCAATGATTGCAGAGTGCCACAGCATTGTACCCCAATGATTGCAGAGTGCCCACAGCATTGTACCCCAATGATTGCAGAGTGCCCACAGAATTGTACCCCAATGATTGCAGAGTGCCCACAGCATTGTACCCCAATGATTGCAGAGTGCCACAGAATTGTACCCCAATGATTGCAGAGTGCCACAGCATTGTACCCCAATGATTGCAGAGTGCCCACAGCATTGTACCCCAATGATTGTAGAGTGTCACAGCATTGTACCCCAATAAATGCAGAGTGCCCACAGCATTGTACCCCAATGATTGCAGAGTGCCACAGAATTGTACCCCAATGATTGCAGAGTGCCACAGCATTGTACCCCAATAAATGCAGAGTGCCACAGCATTGTACCCCAATAAATGCAGAGTGCCCAAAACATTGTACCCCAATAAATGCAGAGTGCCCACAGCATTGTACCCCAATAAATGCAGAGTGCCCACAGCATTGTACCCCAATGATTGCAGAGTGCCCACAGCATTGTCCCCCAATCAATGCAGAGACCAGCGTGCGTGCTCCCTTCAATTTAATGCACTTACCTGGCGGCGGCGGGTTCTTCCCTCCTCGATCCAGTTCGTCCTCTCTGCGGCGGCAGCAAGGTGAGCGGCTTCTCCCTCGTCCTCCGAGCGGCGGTGACGGTGAGTGACTGACGCACGCACAGGCACCGCCCCCATTGTGACGTCAGGGATCGGATGTCCTGGATGATGATTGGTCCAGGCTGGAGACTGGACCAATCACAGCCAGGATATCACTAAGGTGGGGGTGGCCAAGCACTCTTTCCTGCGCCCAGGTTACGCCACCAGAAGGCAGCCAATCAGCGCCTTTCTGGGTCGTAAACCCCACCCCCCCTTTAGCCACCACATAGGCCGGCAAACCAATTTTTTTTTTTTAGAACTTTATTGTTCTTTTTTTTCCTTTTTTTAAGGGGGGCGGCGCCCTGGCACCCCTATGCACGGGCCGCCACTGCTCAAATGCTAACACTTGGCCATACCCATATGGAAGAAACTGTATTTGCAATATATTTAGAGAAACATTCTTTTGAAACACATAGAATATTCGCAAAATTGTGACATTTCCTATATATTTGTGAAATGTTAATAATCTTATTTGAAATATGTTTTACATCTATTTTTGTTCTATCTGACTACCCATTCCCCAATGTAATATTTTGTGGGATAACTTAGATAATGTGGAGGTTCTATATAAACACTGTAGATTTCACTGTTATTATTTCAGAGTTAGCAGGAAAGGTGTATGGAACGTGTGGAACGTGATGGTGTTTACTAAGGAATCCCTTGTTAGAAGTGTGCATGTTTTTCTAATCCGCCGTTTTTTTCCATTTTATATGGGCAAGACAGCGGAATTTTAGTTCGTATTCAAAAAAGAGATTGCCCAAATTCGCGCTAGCGGAACTTTTGGAGCCTAGTTGGCGTTGCGCATGCGCACATTCGCGCGCTAGCAGCTCGGGGCTTGAGGAGCTTTTTTTACTTTCTACACTTTTGAAGATATCTCTCTTTCTAAGTCAGTTTTTGACATTTTTTAAAAACTAGTCATCTCCAAATTCATCTCCACACCTTCCACAGTGATTTGGGATTTTTGGGGGTACAGGGAAAAATTTGGCTAAACATTAGTCGAGCTTTTAGCTGACCTGTTTTTAAGTCGCGCTCTGACTTGTAGCATCTTCATGAATCTAACACTAGGCGTTATTGGACGCCCGCCGTACTGTGAATACCGATTTCAGACGTAAACTATCGCCGGTTCGCAAAAATCCCGGCGTTAGCGAAATAGCGGTACTATGAATCAGGCCCTATGTAACTAAAAACCCATTTAGGGAAAGGAATATTACATTGCGGCTTAGTCTGCATATTTTACTGTGAGATACACTCGTTGGATACTGTTGTTCTATTCCGCTATTCAATAAACACCCATTTAAGGAAAAAAGACTACATTGCGGCCTAGTCTGCATATGTTACAGCGCAACAAGGCACACAGGTCTCGCATGGAGGCCCAGTTACTGTTGGGGAAGTGGTGCTGTTCCGCAGAGCGACACATGCGTGCGTGCTGCAGCTGAAACTCCACTATGGCCTGGAGTTCCACCTTGTGGGCACGTCACATATGAGGCGGTGAGCGGGAAGGCCAAAGTTACGCTGCAGCACTGACAGGTGAGCAGTAGCAGGGTGAGAATGCCGAAAGTGCACACAGACGGCCCACACTTTCTGCAGCAGCTCTGACATATCGGGGTAATTTCTAAGGAACCTCTGCACCACCAAATTCAGCACATGCGCCAGGCAAGGGATGTGTGTCAAACCGGCTAGGCCCAGAGCTGCTACGAGATTTCGCCCATTATTGCACACCACCAGGCCGGGCTTGAGGCTCACTGGCACCAACCACTCATCAGTCTGCTGTCCAATGCCCCTCCACAACTCCTGTGTGGTTTTTCCCCCAAACAGGCAACTTTTAAAACTGCCTGCTGTCGTTTACCCCTGGCTGTGCTGAAGTTGGTGGTGAAGGTGTTACGCTGACCGGATGAGGAGGCGGTAGAGGATGAGGAAGCAGAGTAGGAGGAGTTAAGAACAGGAGGCAAACTGAAGCGCACTGCAATCCTCGGTGGTGGAAGGACATGCGCCAAACTGCTATCCGCCACTGCATTTACCCAGTGTGCTGTTAGGGAGATATAATGTCCCTGACCATGCTTACTGGTCCACGTATCCGTAGTTAGGTGGACCTTGCCACAGATGGCGTTGCGCAGTGCACACCTGATTTTGTCACCCACTTGGTTGTGCAGGGAAGGGATGGCTTGCCTGGAAAAGTAGTGGCGGCTGGGCATGACGTACTGTGGGACAGCCACCGCCACAAGACTTTTAAAACTCTGCATCTCCACCAGACGGAATGACAGCATTTCAAAGGCCAGGAATTTTGAAATGCTGGCATTCAGGGCCAGGGATCGCGGGTGGGTAGGGGGGTACTTCCTCTTCTGCTCCAGTGCTTGGGAGATAGAAAGCTGAACGCTTCCATGGGACATTGTGGAGATGGTTTTTGGTGACCCAGGTGGTGTTGCTGGCAGATCCTCTGTTTGCGGGGTGGCAGGTGCCGGGCTCACTACAGAGGTGGATGAAGAGGCCGAGACTGCAGCAGCAGAGGAGGAAGCAGGAGGAGCCAGAGACCTTTCTTGGTTTTTGAGGTGTCTACTCCACTGCAGCTCGTGCTTTGCATTTAGATGCCTGGTCATGCAGGTTGTGCTCAGGTTGAGAAGGTTTATGCCTCGCTTCAGGCTCTGATTGCACAGCGTGCAAACCACTCGTGTCCTGTTATCAGCACATTGTCTGAAGAACTGCGACACTAGGGAACACCTTTGAGCTGGCTTTGGTGTGCTCGGTCCCTTGCTGCGTTGGGCAGGAGCAGGCGTAGTGTCTAGGGCATGGCCGCTCCGCTTTTGCACCCTGCTCCCTCTTCTGCTGTGCTGGTGGCTCTGTGCGACCACTGCCTCTTCCTCCAAACTACTCAGGTCACCTGCATGACGTTCATTCCATGTGGGGTCGAGGACCTCATCGTCCTCCACATCATCTTCCACGCAGTCTTCACCCCTGCAACCCTTGTCAGTCTCCACAATTCGGAATTCAGCAGCAGTTGGCACCTGTGTTTCGTCATTATCTGAGATGTGTTGCAATGGTCCTCCCATGTACTCATCTTGAGACATAAGTGGTTGGGCATCGGTGCACTCAATCTCTTACACTTCTGGGGCAGGGCTAGGTGGATGGCCTTGGGAAACCATGCTAACAGAGTAATCAAAAAGAAGAAGAGACTGCTGCATGACTTGGGGCTCAGACTGCTTGGCTGATTTGCAAGGGGGTGAGGTGAAAGATTGATGGAGCAGAAGACTGGGTGGGAGACAATGTGAAAGAACTGGAGACACTGTCAGCAACCCAATCTACTATTGCCTGTACTTGTTCTGGCCTCAACATTTGTACAGGCGCATTTGGCCCTGCCAAATACTGCTGTAAGTTTCTGTCGCCTACTCGCAGCTGAGAAAGGTGTTTCACTTCTGCGTGTAGCTGCCACAGATCGACCACATCCTCTTCTTTAAACAGGAGCTCCACCAGCAGCACCACCACCCAGCACTAACATGGTGGAGCAGTATGTGTGCACACGCCTAGACGTACTGAATGACGGGTCTGCCCCCTTCAACTTCTGGGTCTCCAAATTGGGCACATGGCCTGAGCTTGCCCTTTACGCCTTGGTGGTGCTGGCCTGCCCTGCAGCCAGTGTATTATCTGAATGTGTATTTAGCACGGCTGGGGGCATTATCATAGACAAGCGCAGCCACCTGTCCAGAGCCAATGTGGACAAGCTCACATTCATTAAAATAAACCAGGCATGGATCCCACAGGACTTGTCCGTACCTTGTGCAGAATAGACATGTATACCGGCCTTACCCAGCCATTGTTGGATTTGATCTTTCTTACTCTTTTGGAGTGCACCCGAATTTAAAAATTTTTTAAATTAAAAACCAAAACCAGTGTTGGCTACCTCGTCCTCCTCCTCCACTGCCGCCGCCACTTCCGCCTACACCGCCATATCCACCGCCACCTCAACATCCTACTCCATATGGACCTCGTCCTCCTCCTACATCATTCAAGATGATTATTTTTTTCTCTGTTTTTTTCTGTTTTTTTAAGTTATTTCCCTATCCACATTTGTTTTCAAAGCACTTGCCATGCTCTTAAGATGATTTTGCTGCCATTTTTGGCCCTCTAGCCATTTCCATGTTTGTTTTAGAGGCATTTTAGTGCTCAAAAGTTCGGGTCTCTATTGATTTCAATGGGGTTCGGGATCGGGACAAAGTTCGGGTTAAGTCCGGGTCACAAACCCAGACTTTTTTTTCAAGTTCGGTCAAACCCGCCAAACCCGAACATCCAGATGTTCGCTCAACTCTACTCCTGAGTAGTTTGCTGTTACCATGTTGCTCCAAAACAGTTTAGACTGAAGTGTTAGGTAACTACGCATAAAAAAAGTTGTTTTCTTAAAAAGCACAAACATTATTTGTCCTGATTACTAACCCCCAAGTCCTTTCTAATTAACCTGTTGAAAATTAAAATGCCTCTGCTTACGGTCAACAATTCGGAGCCGCTCCAATGGCTCGCTCTCAGGCACCACATATTGTAATGTGGCAGTCCTCCTCCTCCCCTTCTTCACCAAACACACCACAGCTTCACGTCCGTCTGCTGTGGCTAGAACCAGAAGATAAAGAAGAAACAATTCAAAGACAACTTTTAATAATAGTTCAAAAGGTTGTGAAGAGACACTTGATGGAGGGGGCGGAGGGAGCGGGGGGGTGGGGGATTGTGGCACACCTAAACACAGGCCGCCCACAAAAAATCACACATATCTGGACAAATGTAATCTACATCTTTACTTACCGGAGATTTATTCCACTGCCTTTCTCAGCACTCTTGGAGCACAACGCTTCACGTCGCTCCAAGAACGCTGAAGGTCCACAAATGCAGCATGGAAATTAAATCTTCATCCGGACACGACGAAGCATGGTGTGTTTGGTGTGAAGGTGGGTGTTCAGTTTGTCATATCCCAGGAGGAGGAACTGTGGAAACAGCAATGTATGTTTGAGTCAAACTATGTCAAAAAATGTTAATCAGTCAGAAAAAATATTGTATCAACTTTTTTAGATTGGAGACCAATGAATACCGTTTCTGGTGATACACATACATCTATGTACAAATCTATCTTCATGCCCTATGTTAACCCACACTTGTGGTGACCTCAACATGATGTTGTCATTGTGTCAATTGGGCCTTAAATACCCACCTCAAAGTATCTTAACAATATCTGGATGCTTATACACATCACCCTGGCCAGGATTTTTTTTTGGGGGGGGGGGGCAAGCTGTTATTTTAACGTAAGCTGAAGCCCAATCTCCAACTGACACCCAGATCCTGTCCCCCCCCCAAACAAAAGTCGACTAAGTACTTTAGTTATGTGTTACTTAACACAATCCATACTCATTCACAGGAGGGAGGGACATTACAAATAGGAAGGGCCTATGATATGGGAACACACTTTTTTAAGGAGTAATTCTGACATTCCAAAGTCTCATGGACACAGAGGTGAGCAAACCCTTATAGGGACCTTCCAGGGAAGAAGGCCCATGTCCCTATCAAGATATGGACACGCTTATTTGTTCTGCTGACAGGTCGTCTCTAGATTTTTGGGTAGGGGGGAGCCCTTACATTACCTGAACCCAACTTGTAGCATATTAATTACCTTAAAAAAGCTAGACAAGCAACAAAGGGCACCATCTCTATTGTTGTCTCCATGGTATGCCCTCACACATTGTCTCAGATAGAGGAGTTCAGTTTACGGCCCGCTTCTGGAGAGCCCTGGCCACGTCATTTGGAATCAAGTTGGATTTCTCCTCAGCTTTTCATCCGCAGTCAAATGGTCAAACGGAAAGGGTTAACCAGAATGTGGAGCGGTATCTTCGTGCCTTCATTTCTGCCCATCAGGATGATTGGGTAGACCTTTTACCCTGGGCAGAATTTGCCCTCAATAACCATGCTAATGCCAGCACTGGTGAGTCTCCCTTCTTCACGGTATTTGGCCGCCATCCTTCAGTACCATTTCCTGTTCCGATCTCTGCTGAGGTGCCGGCGGTCACAGAGGTGCAACGGTCTCTCAATTCTATCTGGGCAGATGTTTCCAAGAATTTACATCTGGCGGCTTCCAGGTACAAGGTAGCTGCAGATCATCATCGCTGTGTGAGCCCCAAAATTCTCCCTGGTGATAAGGTTTGGCTCTCTACCAAGAAGGCAGATGGGGAAGAAAAGTTGGCGCAATCGGACAGTGTGGGTAACTGCAGCAGTGTCAACTATGGGCAGATAATGGAGTGCGATCCGGTGGCTGTACACTGGGATGGCTGCAGGCTTGTAGAGGGTGAAGCAACCCTGTAAGGTACCAGGAGAGAGAGAGAGAGCCCAGCGCCGATCTGAGTGTAGCACAGCAGTACTTTAATGACACACAAATTGCAATGCTACTCACAAGAGGTGGATAAAAGCAGGCATCTTAAAATCAATAGGGGAAGGTCTCTGTAGTCACATCCACAGTGGAAGGTCCGGTCAGGCGGGAGCGCTGTGATGAGGGAGGACAGCCGATGGCCTCATGTGGGAGGCGGGGGACGTGCCGATCCTCTTTGATGTTGATGCAGCGTGGGACCGCCGGTCGGATGGGTGTAACGTCACTTCAGGAGACACCAGGGGATCAAACGGCGACGCGCTGCGGAGCTCAGCTCCTTCTTCAGGCCGTGCGGGGGCCATATTGGTTGTGGTATTTATGCCAGTAGTACGGGATAGGCAGTATGGTGGCTCGGGAGGGACAGACTTGGGAAAAGCAAACCAGCAATGGGATTGTATGCTGAACGAAGGGGGGAGGAGGCTAGAGAGCGGAGGAGGAGAGGTTTGGATGTGTGGGGAGGGGGGAGGAGGTTGACGCCAATGGAGTTGTGGCCATACAGAATGAAACTGTATGGAAAGGAGAATAATGTGCATGAAGGGGCCAAATGTTCTTTTGGGTGCACTCGGGTGCGTGTATAGAGTGACCCGTGGGATGGGGCCGCACTTGTCTAGGTGTCTGTGATTAAGACTATTGTTATGATGTGAATGGGTATGTACAGGGTGTAAGGAAATGTCAGGAGTTTTTTAACATGATAAGATGGATGGGATCCAAGTGATATTAGTGAAGTATATGGACCTACGCATGGAGGCATACATTGGGGAGAAAGAAGAAAAGTGTGTGCGTGCTAGCATGCATATCTATGCACGCATGTTGACAGGTCCTGGTTCATGGTCGGGAGTTAGGGATGCCAGCCCACAGGCTTGCATGTATGCGTATATGGAAACGCACACTCACAAGCATGTACGTGGCGCATTTTTCATATAGGTACAGAATTACAAGTCCAACCACACACGCACAAGCACACCCATGGGAATCGTTGTGCCAGTGCGTGGGCGGTTGCCGTGCGGGGCATATGCAGAAGAAAGTCGTGCTGAAAAAGGGGATGGTGGCAAAGAAACTGTATGAATGGGGTGACTTATATACGGTACTTACTTTGGAGTAGGCTTGGTGTGGGTAAGCATATGTAGGAGGGTTCACAGAGATCTCTGGAAGGCGGAGGGAAGAACCTGGGCAAAAAATTATCATGTTAGTACAAGGGTTATTGCTTAAGGAGATGGGCTACAGCAGCACATTGATTTCAATTTCTTCGTTCAGGCCCCCAGGCGAGAGCGTTTCAAGGGAGTAAATCCAGAAGGTTTCCCTCTGGCACAACCGCTTGAAACGCTCTGTCCTGGGCAAGGTGTTCGGAATTGATTCGATTACCCACACCTTGAGTCCAGAGGGAGATTTGTTGTGGGACTCTGCAAAGTGTCTGGGGACACTGTGTTTGTCCTTCCCTTTTTCGACCAGCCTGCGATGCTCGCCAAAACATTTTCTGAGGGGCCTGATGGTACGGCCTACATAGAATAGTCCACATGGGCAGGTTAGGCAATAGATTACATATTCTGTGGAGCAGTTGTAAAATTGTTTGATGGGGTATGTTTTGCCTTTCACGGTGAACTCAGTCTGGCCGTGTTGGACATGGGCGCAAGTGCGGCACAGAGGTTTGCGGCACTGGAACATCCCTATGAGGGGGATGAGGCAGATGGTGGTGGTGGGGTGGGGGGTGTCAGATTTGAGTTTGCTCGGGGCAATGAGATTTTTGATGTTTGAGGATTTTCTGTAGGAGACTTTGGGTACAGGGGGGATGGAGGATTTTAGATGGGGGTCCTCCGATAGGATGGACCAGTGTTTTCGTAAGATCTTTTCCATTTGTCTGTGTTTGGTATGGAATTGTGTGGTAAAACGGAGTGGTTGGGGCAATGAGTTCTTTGGTTGAGGTGAGGCCTGGGGAGCACTAGGGTCGTATTTTGACAGGTAATCTGACTGAGCTTGTTGGACCAGGGATGCGGGATATCCTTTATCTATGAATTTTTGGGTTAAGAAGGCACTTTGTTCGCGGTAATCCTGTTTTTTGGTGCAATTGCGTTTCAAGCGGCAGAATTGACTCTTTGGGATGTTGGAGATCCACCTGGGATGGTGGCAACTATGGTAATGTAGGAATGAGTTTCCTGCGGTGGGTTTTGTGTAATTTTTGGCTACGATGTTGCCTTCTTCATGATATAGGGTGAGATCTAGAAATGCCAATTGAGCCGAATCACATACAGAGGTGAAGGATAGATTGAAGGGATTTTGATTGCAATGTTGTACAAACTGTGTCAAGGTGGAAAGTGGACCGTCCCAGATGACGATGATGTCGTCTATGTATTGGCCATAGAATATGATGTGAGGCGTGAAGGGGTTGTTATGCCAGATGTATTGGGCTTCCCAGAGACCCATGGTGAGGTTGGCATAGCTGGGTGCAAAATTGGCCCCCATCGCTGTGCCAGTGACTTGGAGATAAAAGTCTCCGTTGAACTCAAAGTAGTTCTGGGTGAGGCAGAATTCAGTGGCATCTAGGATGAATTGAGCTTGCTGGGGGTGGATCGTAGGGTCTGCAGATAGGAAGTGTGAGACGGCCCTGAGTCCAACTTGATGGGGGAAGGTGTACAGGGAATTGACATCCAGGGAAGCCCACATGTAAGTGGGTTCCCAGGAATAGTGACTGAGGAGGTTGAGTAGGTAAGCTCCGTCTCTGATGTATGAGGGAAGGCTTTGTGCTAATGGTTGCAGGAATAAATCAATGTATTGGGAAAAGGGGCTGGTGATGCTGTCCATGGCGGCTACGATGGGTCGGCCAGGGGGGTGGGTGCTGTTTTTATGGATTTTGGGTATGTGATAGAAATATGGGGTGGAAAAGAAATCTCTATTGAAGAATGAGAGTTCTTGTTTGTTGATTATCCCCTCTTCCATAGCGTCTCTGGCGAGGGACTGCGCCTCTGCTTGGAACTTAGTGAGGGGGTCCTGCGGGAGGGGGCGGTATGTGGAGGTATCTGAAAGAAGGCGGGTGGCCTCCTGGATGTAGTCGGCCCTGTTTTGGACCACTATGCCTCCACCTTTGTCCGCGGTTTTTATTATGAGGCTTTGGCTCTGGGTGAGGTGTTTGAGGGCAAGTTTTTCTGCTTGGCTAAGATTGGAAGCTGGAGCATGGGAGGGGTTTTTAGATCGTTTGCACATTTTAAGAATGTAAACTACTTGATAGAACGTTTGGAGATACAGACCTTTAGACTGGGTGGGGTTGAAAGTAGATTTGGGCCTGAGTGAGGAATGGCGGACTGGGGGGGAAGAGGAGGGGTGGAGGGTAAATGGGATGAGGTCCTCATCATTATGGTGCTCCATGTGGAATCCTTTGCTTATTCTTTTTCCAGTTGAAAACTCTTTTGTGGTTGTAATCACCCAGATCTCTCCTAATTTTGTTCAGCTTGGTTTTTAGTAATGTGTCTTCATCTTTTTTGGTGTGTAATTTTAATGTGGAAAGCCAAATTATAGGAGCATGGGGAATGTATTGTGAAAGATTGGATATGGTTAGGCTGATGTTGGACAGGGTGTCTTTATATTTTAGTTCTCTCTGTTGGGCGATGATCTGCATCCATTTTTTGGTGCAGAACTCGGATATATGTGACCATTCTCTGTCTAGGTCTGGGTTAAGGAAGGAGCATGTTTTTAGGATGCATAGGCCCCGGGGGGAGATGTTCTGGGAGGTGTAATGTTCCAAAAAGAATTTATCCCACCAATGGTGGTTTGCTGTGGATATGAGGCGTTCAATTTTCCTGAAAATGTGGCAACTGCCTTGCAGTTTGTCTGAGGGTATATTGTATAGGGGGCAGAAAAAGTTTGTGGGGAAGAGTAAATAAAGTTCCTCTAAATTTTGGTATTTGGTAGATTCTACTTGTTTGAGGAACTCCATGTGGGATTTGCAGGGGGGGGGAGGATTACCGCGAACAAAGTGCCCTCTTAACCCAAAAATTCGTAGATAAAGGATATCCCGCATCCCTGGTCCAACAAGCTCACTCAGATTACCTGTCAAAATACGACCCTAGTGCTCCCCAGGCCTCACCTCAACCAAAGAACTCATTGCCCCAACCACTCCGTTTTACCACACAATTCCATACCAAACACAGATAAATGGAAAAGATCTTACGAAAACACTGGTCCATCCTATCGGAGGACCCCCATCTAAAATCCTCCATCCCCCTGTACCCAAAGTCTCCTACAGAAAATCCTCAAACATCAAAAATCTCATTGCCCCGAGCAAACTCAAATCTGACACCCCCCACCCCACCACCACCATCTGCCTCATCCCCCTCATAGGGATGTTCCAGTGCCGCAAACCTCTGTGCCTCACTTGCGCCCATGTCCAACACGGCCAGACTGAGTTCACCGTGAAAGGCAAAACATACCCCATCAAACAATTTTACAACTGCTCCACAGAATATGTAATCTATTGCCTAACCTGCCCATGTGGACTATTCTATGTAGGCCGTACCATCAGGCCCCTCAGAAAATGTTTCGGCGAGCATCGCAGGCTGGTCGAAAAAGGGAAGGACAAACACAGTGTCCCCAGACACTTTGCAGAGTCCCACAACAAATCTCCCTCTGGACTTAAGGTGTGGGTAATCGAATCAATTCTGAACACCTTGCCCAGGACAGAGCGTTTCAAGCGGTTGTGCCAGAGGGAAACCTTCTGGATTTACTCCCTTGAAACGCTCTCGCCTGTGGGCCTGAATGAAGAAATTGAAATCAATGTGCTGCTGTAGCCCATCTCCCTAAGCAATAACCCTTGTACTAACATGATAATTTTTTGCCCAGGTTCTTCCCTCCGCCTTCCAGAGATCTCTGTGAACCCTCCTACATATGCTTACCCACACCAAGCCTACTCCAAAGTAAGTACCGTATATAAGTCACCCCATTCATACAGTTTCTTTGCCACCATCCCCTTTTTCAGCACGACTTTCTTCTGCATATGCCCCGCACGGCAACCGCCCACGCACTGGTACAACGATTCCCATGGGTGTGCTTGTGCGTGTGTGGTTGGACTTGTAATTCTGTACCTATATGAAAAATGCGCCACGTACATGCTTGTGAGTGTGCGTTTCCATATACGCATACATGCAAGCCTGTGGGCTGGCATCCCTAACTCCCGACCATGAACCAGGACCTGTCAACATGCGTGCATAGATATGCATGCTAGCACGCACACACTTTTCTTCTTTCTCCCCCATGTATGCCTCCATGCGTAGGTCCATATACTTCACTAATATCACTTGGATCCCATCCATCTTATGTTAAAAAAACTCCTGACATTTCCTTACACCCTGTACATACCCATTCACATCATAACAATTGTCTTAATCACAGACACCTAGACAAGTGCGCCCCCATCCCACGGGTCACTCTATACACGCACCCGAGTGCACCCAAAAGAACATTTGGCCCCTTCATGCACATTATTCTCCTTTCCATACAGTTTCATTCTGTATGGCCACACCTCCATTGGCTTCAATACAATAACATCCAGTGTATTCAGCCAATTCCCCCCTCCTCCCCCCTCCCCCTCCTCCCCCCTCCCCACACATCCAAACCTCTCCTCCTCCGCTCTCTAGCCTCCTCCCCCCTTCGTTCAGCATACAATCCCATTGCTGGTTTGCTTTTCCCAAGTCTGTCCCTCCCGAGCCACCATACTGCCTATCCCGGACTACTGGCATAAATACCACAACCAATATGGCCCCCGCATGGCCTGAAGAAGGAGCTGAGCTCCGCAACGCGTCGCCGTTTGATCCCCTGGTGTCTGCTGAAGTGACATTACACCCATCCGACCGGCGGTCCCACGCTGCATCAACATCAAAGAGGATCGGCACGTCCCCCGCCTCCCACATGAGGCCATCGACTGTCCTCCCTCATCACAGCACTCCCGCCTGACCGGACTTTCCACCGTGGATGTGACTACAGAGACCTTCCCCTATTGATTTTAAGATGCCTGCTTTTATCCACCTCTTGTGAGTAGCATTGCAATTTGTGTGTCATTAAAGTACTGCTGTGCTACACTCAGATCGGCGCTGGGCTCTCTCTCTCTCTCTCTCTCTCTCCTCTCTACCAAGAATAATGTTAGTGAGGGATTTCCGCACTTATGGATAAGTGTAAACAAGGTAATTGACTGCAGCCTACCTCAAAATATAGCGAAGCTATATCTGAAAATTCTGAGTGGGTGCGGAGGTAAATGGCGCTGTCAAAGAAATGTAATTAATATGGTGGGTAAGGGACATAAATATCTAAAAAATATTAAAAGTATATAATTGGATCACTCTATATTAAATATAAATTGGAGTGGGGTTGTATGATCATAAATAAAGGGTGTAATGAATTAAACAATTATTTTATATAAAAACACTAAGTGAATGTGATCTAAAATGCATAGATGTATAACCATATGGTATGAACTAATATACAGTGTTGGTGATCACAAATTAAATGCTAGTGAAATTAATCACATGACTATCCAATGTAGCAATAAATAATCAAATCCAAAAAATATCTTAATAAACCAGTGGTATATAAAAAAAATCAAATCAATGGTGATAATATGTAAAATCCTTAACAATGACTAACGTTTGAATAGTGCTCTTATAAAGTGCGTTATAAAGTGCTGACAGTGATTAAATAATTAAAAAACTTGTAAACATCACATAAATATAAATATCATATATAATATAGGCAGTGTCCAATAAAAATTCCATTAAATATCCGTGGTAATATTAAAAAAGTGTATCTAAATTTAATTATCCCAATTAAGTCCACAAGCTTGAGAAAATCCAGCAAAACAAGGTGGGGATATCAGGAAAAAGTGGATCCCAGGTATTCTGTAATGGTGGGGGTGCTCAATATGGGAATAGGTGCTCCCCTCCTATTGATCCCGCACTCACTAGAGGGTGGTACCCCTACAGGGGTAAACAGCGTTTGGGGTAACTTTTATGGATCCCTCCGACAGCTAACTAGATATCCACTTCCTCCAGAACGCCTCTCACAAGCAGTATATCCTCATAAGTAATCCAGTGATTAAGGGAGGTTATCATTTACTAGCAGTAACAGTGCGTGCATGTCCTAGGGTCCGCAACACCCTCGTGTAGCGGTGACTTCCGGGACGCGGTGCGCTCCACCGGCCGGATCTGCGTGTCAATCAACAGGAAGCGGAACTGACGTGACCACGCTCTACGCATTTCATCATCAATGACGTCATCAGGAGAAGCGTACGGTCACGTCAGGTCCGCCTATTAAAATATTAACTGGTTACCGGGCAACGGCAATTGTAAACTCTATGGCCGCCAATAGGAATAATCCCATAAAAAATCCGATATAAAGCAGTTCAAGTCTATATCCAGGTTGCTGCGAGCCCTATTGCACATATAATGAGGGGTCATTGGGTTGATTTTTAATCTGACAACATTCTCCTATACCGTTCACTTTCCTGTGTTTTTATTTCGTTTTCCGAACACTAATTCTACCTAGCAACTGATTACACTTAGAAGTCCTCCTATCGCATTAATTTACCCCTTCTTCCCATTCAAACTGCATTAGATACATCTGCCCGGCAACCTATGACGCGCTATGGGATTATTCCTATTGGCGGCCATACCTGGGATCCACTTTTTCCTGATATCCCCACCTTGTTTTGCTGGATTTTCTCACGCTTGTGGACTTAATTGGGATAATTAAATTTAGATACACTTTTTTAATATTACCACGGATATTTAAAGGAATTTTTATTGGACACTGCCTATATTATATATGATATTTATATTTATGTGATGTTTACACGTTTTTTAATTATTTAATCACTGTCAGCACTTTATAACGCACTTTATAAGAGCACTATTCAAACATTAGTAATTTTTAAGAATTTTACATATTATCACCATTGATTTGATTTTTTTTATATACCACTGGTTTATTAAGATATTTTTTGGATTTGATTATTTATTGCTACATTGGATAGTCATGTGATTAATTTCACTAGCATTTAATTTGTGATCACCAACACTGTATATTAGTTCATACCATATGGTTATACATCTATGCATTTTAGATCACATTCACTTAGTGTTTTTATTTAAAATAATTTTTTAATCCATTACACCCTTTATTTATGATCATACAACCCCACTCCAATTTATACTTAATATAGAGTGATCCAATTATATACTTTTAATATTTTTTAGATATTTATGTCCCTTACCCACCATATTAATTACATTTCATTGACAGCGCCATTTACCTCCGCACCCACTCAGAACTCTACCAAGAATATCCGTCTCAGGGTACCCGCTATGAAGTTTGCTCCCCGTTTCATTGGTCCCTTTACAATCCTCTGCCAGGTTAACCCTGTCGCTTTTAAGCTCCGTCTCCCGTCACATCTAAAAATCCCCAATGTTTTCCATGTTTCTCTCCTTAGACCATACATCATCAATAGGTTTTCTTGTCCTATTCATCATCCTTCTCCAGTAGCCAGTACTTCGGATCAGTACGAAATCAAGCAAATCTTGGATTCCAAATTCTCCAGGGGGAGGCTCTTGTATCTAGTGGACTGGAAAGGATATGGTCCTGAGGAGAGATGTTGGATTCCTTCCACTGATGTTTCTGCACCTCGTTTGGTGAAACTTTTTCATCAGAAGTTTCCTCTCAAGGCTGGGCCCAAGCGAGTGGGGCGTACTGTCACAAGTTAGCCTATAGTTTTGTCTGTATATTCTTACCTCCTTGCTGCAGTGCTTCTGTTTTGCCTCCCTTCACATGTGGTGTTTGGGCTTCTCTGTTTCTATGGGCGTCGCCTGCTCCACTGTGGGTTATATCCTGTTCCTGTCAATTACTGCACTGTTCCTTGCTTGAGCAACTTCGCTGTTCTCTGAGCTCCCATCCGTGTATCCCTTGGCTATTATATCTGATCTCCTGTGTACCGACCCGGCTTTGTTTCTCCGTCTACGTTTGTCTGCTGCCTGTCCTGACCTCGGCTTGTCTCTTGGATCTCCTATAGTCTCCTGTTTACCCTGCACACGCCAGCGGTCTCCACATTCTCAGCTGGGCCTACCTGGGGGCCGCGACCTGGTTCCCTGGTTCCAGTCTGCTGCAAGTCCATCCCCACCATCAGGGGCCCTGGTGAAGAAGCAGGCTGGGGCTTAGACTCCGCACCCTGGGGAATCCTGAGCTGGGGATCTATAAGGGCTCACTACCACAGACCCGTTGACAGGCCTTTCCTGTTTTTTTACATAAGACAAAGATGGGCATACATTGTTATAAAAGAGAAAAATATAACAAAATCAATAGTGCTTTGGAGAACAATTAAGAGAAAAATCACACAATAGTAAATGACAAACCAGGTGTAAGATTAAGGGTTCTATGCATAATACAATGTTATATACCAGGTAAGGAAGCATGGAGCAGAAGTTGTTATATCCTATTTCTCCATGCCTCCTGAACTAAACCCTTCCAGAAAGGGCTTAAAAGAAATTGTCTCATTCAAGCCCGGGGGTTCAGTCACTTTAAGGACATAAATCCATCTGAGCTCCAGCTGCAGGAGATGTTTATTCCAGTCTCCGCCCCTGGAGCCAGGATGGATGCGGTCGAGAGCGAGAAATTTGACTTTTGGAAATTTTCCAGAATGTACAAGGGCAACGTGACGCCCCAGCGGTAACTCATGGTCACAAGTTTGCATACTTCTGGCATGCTGGTATATGCGTCTCCAGAATTCCAACTTGGTTTTACCAACATAAAAACAATTGCAGTCGCAAAGTAGGAGGTAAACCACTCCATTGGTGCGACAATTTGCAAAATGTTTTGCTTGGAATTTGGTACCGTTGGGTAGAATTATATTGTTCTGTACATGCATGTATTTGCAATAGTTGCACGATCGACACATGTATGTTCCCTTGTATTTACAAGGATTAAAAGTGGATTGTTGTTTAAACTCGCTCCGAACTAGTTTGTCCCTAAGCGCGGGGGCCCGCCTAAAAGTGAACTGTGGCACCTGTGGCACATTAGGACCTAAAATGGGATCTAAGGCCAAGAGGTGCCAATATTTCATAACAATTTTACGCAAGTCTTGATGCTGCTGGGAGTACCCAGTAATTATTCTGAGGGTATTGTTGGTTTTTTGTGTCTTAGGTATCAGAAGTGTATTTCTGTCGCTGGTTAGAGCTTTTTTATATGCTCTTTTTAAAAGTTTATTTGAATATCCCCTCAGCAGTAATCTATCGCGTAGGCCATCCGCTGCTACTTTAAAAGTATCAAAGTCAGTACAATTCTGTCGAAGACGTAAGTATTGGCCAACAGGGATGGACCGTATTAAGGGTTGAGGGTGGAAACTGGTGGCATGAAGGATGGTTTTGCCCGCAGTGGGCTTACGATAGAGACCACTTTGGAGAACACCATCCTCACCATTGAACACCTCCACATCGAGAAATGTAATTCTTTCGAGGTCTGCATGTGAAGTAAAAGAGAGATAGAAATCATTTCTGTTGAGTCTCTCCATGCATCTGTCTAGGAGGTCACGCGGGCCATCCCAGATTAAGAAGATGTCATCTATATACTGGATCCAAGCCCGGATACAGTCAGTATACATGGAGAGAGACTCATCAGAAAGAAAGGCTTTTTCCCACTCCCCCAGGTACAAGTTGGCGTAGGATGGGGCACAACATGTCCCCATCGCTACGCCCTGTACCTGGAGGTAGTGGGAATTTTGAAACGTGAAGACGTTGTGATTGTGAATGTGGTCAAGGAGGGACAAAATGAATTCGCTATACGAATCAAGACCCTCGTGGCCTGTGATAGTATGGCATACAGCTGCAATTCCCTTGTGATGGGGGATTGAGCTGTATAATGCCTCCACATCAATAGCCACTAACAGACAATCTTGGGAAACTTTGAGATCACTGATTCTTTCAAGAAAGTGAATCGTGTCACAAGTGTATGATGGTAATTGTAGAACAAAAGGTTTTAGAAAGCCGTCAATAACCTTGCTTGCATTATCTGTGATGGAACCACACCCAGATATGATAGGCCTACCAGGTGAATGTATCGGGTCCTTGTGGACCTTAGGGAGGGCATAGAATGTAGGTGTTATAGGGAAAGTCGTACGTATGAACTCCCAAGTGTCTTTTGTTATAACCACTCAGAGTTTTTTAAGATCTTTCGGCACATGTTGGTATATTGTATGTTGTCCATAAGGACAACATTACCTCCTTTGTCAGCTGGTTTTATGACAATTGAGGAGTTGCTAGCCAAAGCATTGACGTCTTGTCTTTGTTCAAAGGAAATGTTGGAATCAGAAAGTGTCTGTATTTTAAGTTTTTCAATATCTTTGGAGACCATTTTTAGAAAGGTATTGATATTTGCATTTTGGATAGATGGACATTTATCAGATTTTTTCTTAAGATTAGAGTGGGGTGTGGAGGACGGAGGCTGGACCGGCTGAACACCAGCCAACAGGGATGGTAGGTCAACCCGGTCTATCAAGTCCTCATTTTCCTCCAGGAGGGATATTAGGGTGTCCAAAATAGGATCCCCCGGGGTGCTTGATGGAACCGTGCCAGTCTCTCGCTGAAACAAAACCTTAAAATTTAACTTGCGAGCAAACAATTGTATATCTTTAATGAAAACAAACTTATTGAGGCGGGTACTAGGACAAAAACTTAAACCCTTTTGGAGTACCGAAGATTCATCTTCAGATAACACATGGCTAGAAAGATTTATGATTGTAAGATCTGTAGCATGCGGGGAAATGCAATCTAACTGGTCTGTGGTGGGGTTTGGGGAATTGTGGAGAGTTTCAGGGCTTGTTGATGTACAAGCTCTAAAAAAGAAGGGTCATGTGAATCGACCGTGCTGGAAAGAGTGGAAGGTGATTTAATGGAAACTAAATTATTTGATTGTGCAGCATAAGGGGAATGTGATGATTGGGGAGTATTATTAATGGGCTGATGCATACTGGGAGGTTTAAATAATGGGAAAACTCCCTTAGAGTTGGGTTTCGTGTTAGGTTTTTTAGGGAGAGACTGGGCCCCAGTCAACTCCTCAGTAAAAGGTCTTTTGGACCGATCGGTGGACTTTTTAATTTTAATTTGGGAAGTGTTTTGGGAAGTGGATTGTGTAGGGAAATCCCTTTTATTTGTAGTGCTAGTATTATATTTATTAAGTGTCCAGTTATATGCCTTCCCTTGCTGAAATGCATTTCTATCTTGATTCATCTTTTTTTTGTTTGTTATTTAGGATGTTTTTATTATATGCTTCAAGATGTTTTTTCAGTTTTGTTTCCTGATCTATATAAATCTTGTGTGATTTAAAAGCTTGAATTTTCTCACATAGTGAGGCAATTTCTAGGTCTAGCTTACTGGATCTGATTGAATACTCCTCGATGAGGAGCTTCATAAGGGAGGCAGAGCAGTCCCTAAGGGACTGTTCCCAGTTTGATTTGAATGTGGGGCTCAAATCCTCCAATAGAGGGAATACCTGAATTCTTAACCCAAAGGGGTTGATGTTCTCCTTCAGGTAGTCCCTGAATGATTTGGCATGCCAGAAGAAGGATGACCTTCTTTCAAGCAATTTGGATAGTTGAAAAAAAGAAGAAAACAACTCCGTATCAACATATTCTTTTTGATTGTATTCGCTCATATATTGGGACATCAATGTCTCCCAATCTTCTCCCCTAAAGCCAGACATTTCAATACCTCACAGCACAATAACTGCCCAAAGAACAAAAAAAGTAATATTTAAATAGATACTAAATAGTAGAAAAATATAAAGGGAGAAAAACTCCCAACAATAAAAATATGATAACCCAAAGAGTGGAGTATAAGGAACATCCACCAATGGTTATGATAGAGGGCTCAGCAGGAACGAGCGGGGAAAACGGTATTTACTAACAATGGAACAATTTTGTGTGTGTTCCTGCTATAGGCCTCTAGAGGCGTGCCACATCCCAAATCGTAATTGTACAATGTAGGTTCCCCTGGGGGTGGGACTTTGTAGGCACGAATTGCAAAAACTCAAAAAATTGGTATGAAAAAACAAATATATTTTATTAACAAATGCACAAGCAATGATAAATATACAACAAATGTTGTCAAATATGGTTAAAAACAGATTGGAGCGTAGTTTAAGAGGTGTTAAATACCATCTTGTAAGCAATTTGATCGGTGTTTCTCTAGCCATTTTCCCTTCCGCTCCCTTAAATTGTTTCAGAGGCTGCTCCTCTCCTGGTTCCCTTACCCACATATTTTGGTATTGTGATAAAATTTCTTTCATCTGGCGCCAGTTGGAAATTTTTTCTTCAAAAATCGCTGATACGAACATCACCCTCACTCTATCTAATTGCTTACTTTTTTCACCAATTATTAATTTATCCATACCTCACACTAGATTAATTCACACTATCTCAGTTGCTATACAATGGCTGATTGCTATACATTGGAAATCAAACTCTTTTCCGGTTTCACAACTTAAAACAAGAATAAACTCGATCTATATTATGGAAAAAAATTTTCATACTATTTACAACTCTATTAAATTTCACACTAATAAATGGGACCCATGGATTTCACACTCAGATATTTTTTTTTCTAATTACTGTACAGGTGACTAACTATTTAAAACCCTTTTATTCGACACCGTGTCTCCAGCCTAACGCTTAGTGTTATGGAAATCTCTTTCTGCTCTGTACCTATATCCAGGAACTATATTCTCGATACCCTTGTTGTTATTTTGATATCAAATTCCCATTTTGAATAGAGTTAACTTGAAATGACTTAAGATTGTTATATCTCTGTTTACTCTATGTGATACCAATATTTGTCATATTATTGTACCAATTCTCTTTGTACCACCATCTTCTGTTTCCTTTCAATAAAAGTTTGTATACAAAAAAAAACAGATTGGAGCAAGCAGTAATGTGTGCATAAGGAAATAACTCAACCAGCAGATCCAGGCTATCCGACGCGTTTCGAGGTTTTTGACCTCTTCGTCAGGGATGATGCTGGAATCTTATCTGTAAGCGTCAAAGAAAACATGTATAATACACATGATCTTAATGAATATAACTTGCATGAAACAACATTGTAAGAAATTCAGCACAGTCTGTATACAATGATAGTTTTAACAAAAAAACAGCAAGCTCTATGTCTGTCTCTATGAATACCAACCATGTAAGTGTAAACTATCATTGTATACACTCTGCTGAATTTCTTACAATGTTGTTTCATGCAAGTTATATTCATTAAGATCATGTGTATTATACATGTTTTCTTTGACGCTTACAGATAAGATTCCAGCATCATCCCTGACGAAGAGGTCAAAAACCTCGAAACACGTCGGATAGCCTGGATCTGCTGGTTGAGGTATTTCATTATGCACACATTACTGCTTGCTCCAATCTGTTTTTAGCCATATTTGACAACATTTGTTGTATATTTATCATTGCTTGTGCATTTGTTAATAAAATATAATATTTGTTTTTTCATACCAATTTTTTGATTTTTTTGCAATTTGTGCCTACAAAGTCCCACCCCCAGGGGAACCTACATTGTACAATTACGATTTGGGATGTGGCACGCCTCTAGAGGCCTATAGCAGGAACACACACAAAATTGTGTGTGTATGTATGTATGCATGCATGCATGTATGTGTGTGTGTATATGTATGTGTGTGTATATATATATATATTAGGGCTGCGCATCTTCACTTACCTCACGATTCTAATTGATTACGATTATTAGAGCAACGATTCGATACGATTCGATTCAGCGATGCATCACGATTACTGTACACTGTCCATGCCCAGCCCACTGCCCAATGGTTTTCAAAGCTTTATAAAAAACAAACAAACAAACAATCAAGCAGTCACAAATTAAAGAATCATTTTTATTTTAATTTGCTTTTAAAGGACACTTTCCTGGATCCTGACATGGCCTGCAAGCCCTGCATAGTGCACTTGCACTGCAAACTAGTGTTGAGCGAACACGGATGGTATTATTCGGGTCCGTACCGTATAATTGGATTTTTGTTACCTGGACACGGACCCGAAAACTTTACCGTATGTTCGGGTTTAAAATCCGTGTTCAGTAATTTTATTTCCTGTTTTGTATGTAATGGCGCGCTTTTAATGGCGGGCTTTCAACAGCCAATCAACAAGCGTTTAACTGGTGTGCGCCATCACAGCCATGCCTACTAATGTATTAGGAGCTGTGATTGGCCATCTGAAGCATGTGACCCATGTTTTTATAAGCTCGAGAGACACAGCGCGGTGCGTCATTCTGCTGTAGTGTAGGGAGAGAGCACACATCATACGTGCTAGCTGCTGCTGATTAGGGACAGACAGGGAAAAATTTTGCCCGAAAAGAATGCAGGGACAGGTCGGAGTGTAGGCAGGGAAAGATATTTGAGCATTTTATGGACAGGCTGGAGAGATTAGGCAGGGACAGATAGGAGACACAGGACAGAACAATTGTCCGTCAGCGATCTACATCGATTTTGCTGTGTGGGGGGTGGTGCAGTGAACAATCTTTTTGCCCTCACTTGAGCCCACTGAGGAGGAGGAGGAGGAGGGAGAAACAAATATATTTTTATCAGTCTGTTGTGTGCAGCGTTCAGCTATATTTTACTACAGATTGCTGTTCTAATCTGCTATTTAAAAATTACAAATTTAAAGGGGAATTTTTTTAAGAGCACTTGCCATGCTCTTAACTACATTTTGCTGCCATTTGCAGCACTCTAGCCCTTTCCATTGGTTTTTTAGAGCCATTTTAGTGCGTGAAAGTTCGGGTCCCCATTGACTTCAATGGGGTTCGGTGTCCGGGTAAAGTTCGAAAAAAGTCCGGGACACGGACCCGGACTTTTTTTCCAAGTTCGGCCAAACCCGCCGAACACGGACATCCAGGTGTCCGCTCAACTCTACTGCAAACATATAGGAGGTCTCCTCAGGGATGTGATAAATACATGGCGGTGTATGGAGGTCTCCCTTTAGGGATGTGATAAAAACATAGCGGTGTATGGAGGTCTCCTCAGGTATATCTGGGATGTGATATATAAATGGCAGCGTATGGAGGTCTCCTCAGGGATATCCGGGATGTGATATATACATGGTGGTGTATGGAGGTCTCCTCAGGGATATCCAGGATGTGATATATACATGGTGGTGTATGGGAGTTTCCTCAGGGAGGTGATATATACATGGCGGTGTATGGGGGTCTCCTCAGGGATATCCAGGATGTGATATATACATGGCGGTGTATGGGGGTCTCCTCAGGGATGTGATATATATATGGCGGTGTATGGGGGTCTCCTCAGGGATGTGATATATACATGACGGTGTATGGGGGTCTCCTCAGGGATGTGATATATACATGGTGGTGTCACACTACCATGTATATATCACATCCCTGAGGAGACCCCCATACACCGCCATATATATATCACATCCCTGAGGAGACCCCCATACAGCGCCATGTATATATTACATCCTGGATATCCCTGAGGAGACCCCCACACACTGCCATGTATATATCACATCCCTGAGGAGACCCCCATACAGCACCATGTATATATCACATCCTGGATATCCCTGAGGAGATCTCCATACACCACTGGTGTATGGAGGTCTCCTCAGGGATATCAGGGATGTAATATATATTTATGGCATTGAATGGGGGTCTCCTCAGGGATATCCGGGTTGAAGAATCTCCGGTGCTGTGACCATGTCGGATAGTCTGGCTCCCCCTCTCCCTCAGTGTGCTCCCCCTGTCCGCCCCCTCATCTGGCTCTGCCGCTCTCCCGGTTCTCCTCCGGCTCGGACGAGGCCTAGTCATCCTCCACCATCACATTTCCGGCTGGGAAGGCCACGGCCACCGCAAACCCTCCCGGGGCCAGAGTACTGATAGCTCCGCTCTCCTCCTCTCGTCTCCTGCGAGGAGCTCCATGTTCCACAAGCCTGGCCACCGCCACTCTCATCAGTAACAACGCCAGTACGGACAGGCCGAGCTGCCCCAAGCCCCGGCCGTCCATATCCCCTTCAACATGTGCACACAGTGCGGCTCCTCACGACTTGCGCCAGCGCCGCCATGACACTTCTGTACTGACAGACAACCCCCACCCCCGGAGTACTGAAGTCATTAGCTAATCGATTTTGCAGTCACCCCGAATCGATGCAGAATCGCGAAGGGTCGCATCGCGATGCATCGATTCAGCGATTATATACCGCAGGCCTAATATATATATATATATATATATATATATATATATATATATATTATACATATACATATATGTTTTTTTTATATATATATATATATATATTTTTTTTTTTTCAATATATATATATATATAATTAGAGTTGTAACCAGACATACAGGAACAGGTTCATATGCAGGAAGTCTCTACAATTGGAAAACACCCAGTTGTATGCAGACATACAGGAACAGGTTCACATGCAGGAAGTTTCTACAATTGGAAACTGACGTATACTAGCCAGGAAGTGCATGTGTGTCAACCTACACTATATAACACTCAACTTGTACCCCCCGCTAGCTAACTGAGAGATATCCCACATTCTTATGTGTACATTTTCTCACACACATCTTACCTTGCAGATAAACACCACCACCTCTGCGGTATACAGGGAGGGAGCCATGTTTCTCTGAATTGCGAGAGGAACTGTACAACTTCCTGAAACGTGTGCACCTTCTAACAATGTCGTTTCTGGTTTATTTTGCGAACGTGAGCACGCATGAACAATGCAAATTCACGATCAAGTGGAAACATTTGATAAACACAATTTGCTTAACACACAATGCATGTCCAAGATACAGATATACATTACAACAAACATAGAAAAAAAATAACAAACATTTGGGTAGACTAGAAATAATTTTTATTTAACACATAAGCAAGTAGTTTAGCAGACATTTTAAACATGCCCGCCCACCACCATCAATGTTTATTTAAAGCACAATGCACAGCTCAAACAATTCACATATAACATTTTTTGTGAACAGTATCCAAGCCTCAAGCCACAATAGCTTGAGAGCTTTTCACAAATAAAATACTTACACGTACAGCAATAGTAAATACATACAACATACATGAACAAAGAGCCAATAAGATTAATATACATGTTCAGATTGACAATCCAAAACACAATTAACAAAAAAATAAAAAACACTTACAGACGGTCAAGTATTCATTCCCCCAAATACAGCCCTGGGCTATGTGTCATTAGACATGACAGGCAACGCAGCCAAACTACCCCCCCCCCCTCCCCAAATAACAAACTCCCCAAAAAAAAAAACACAAAGCAAATCACCACAAAAAAATATCCCCACCAAAATATATTGGACCTTTTGCAAGCCTAAGACATCCCTGAGTTTTTTATGAAATAGGTCAGACAACACACACCCAGTAACGTTAATGACTAAAACCAACACAAGTGCAACTGCAATTTTGAGTGAGGTGTGCTAACAGGGATGAATTGCAAAGCTTTGTAGCATGCGTGGTTTATCTAGAAAATGCTGAAAATGGCAAAGTCTTTGAGCGTGCCCAGTAGATCCGAAATGGCAAATTGCAAGAGAGAGAGAGTTAGATCTAAACACCCGGAAATTTTTTGCGGTTGGCCAAACAGTTGCATATATAGCTTTCAAAAAAAATATATATAGATATTCAACTCGAAAGATAGATAGATAGATAGATAGATAGATAGATAGATAGATAGATAGATAGATAGATAGATAGATAGATAGATAGATAGATAGATAGATAGATAGATAGATAGATAGATTAGACAGACAGATAGATATATATATATATATACATATATATATATATATATATATATATATATATATATATATATATATATATAGATTTAGATCTATGTATGTATGTGTATACATATGTAGATATATTTATATGTGTAAACCTGAAAGTGTTAAAACCCATGCTATATGAACATAAATAAATATAAATATAAATGAATATATATATCTCCTGAAGCTGCTACTCACTTAGGTAAAAACCAAGAATCAATCAAAAATCTATCTAAAAGCAGCGCTAACAGGTATAAAAAATAATAGTGACTACTGAAAAGTGAGTCAGTGCATAATATGACCAATAAATACAAAATTCATATATAATAAAGTACGTTTACATAAAGTACAATCATATAATGTCCATAGTGCAAACAATACAAGTAGTGCAAGAATTTTAAATTAAAGTGCAGTCCAAAATGAATGGTTCCCTTGACTGGAACTAAGGTGCTGAAAAGGTGCTCAAGTGATCCACATAGGTGCCAAAGTGCTCTCAAAGAAGAAACCCCTATGGGGATGCACTCACCAGACCTAGGATAAAACAAGCCTTAAACTGGAGCAATATCCCCTGGATGGATGGATCCAGCACAGCCTCCAAAGTGTCTCTGTTTCAGCCCTTCTTCACTCTCTCCTCCACCGTGTGTTAAAAGAAGGGGAAGGAGCCAAACATAGTGAAGCCCGTAGGTGTTTTATTTAATAAAATATAAGAAAACTACTCACAAAAGTATAATAGTAATCAGCATTGGAATTATCGGTATCACAGCGAGTCATCCCACTTCCGCGTACGCTGCCAGCATGCGTTCCACAGTGGTTTCAGGAAGTGACGTTGTGTGATGTTCCGCTGCCAGGAAGTGCGTCAACGCATTTCGCCCACCTATTTTGGGCGTCATCAGAGAGCGGAACATCACACGACATCACTTCCTGAAACCACCGTGGAACGCACGCCGGCAGTGTACGCAGAAGTGGAATGACTCGCTGTGATACCGATAATTCCAATGCTGATTACTATTATACTTTTGTGAGTAGTTTTCTTATATTTTATTAAATAAAACACATGATGTAGGTACATGATGGGTCGGTACCTGGCACCGTGTAGTTGGGTAATACTCCAGTTGCATGGCCCTTGCTTTCTTGACAAAAAAGGAAAAAGGGGAGGTCATAGTTGGGCAGACCTAAAGCAGGTGCTTTGGAGAGTTCTTGGGTCAGATCCTGTAGGATTGCCCAGTCATCATCAGCCAATTGGACTGGTGTTTGTGAGGGTCATTCGTAAAGGGGTCCTAGTTTGGATGATATGAAAGGCCCAGTCTCTGCAGTAATTAACAAGTCCGAGAATGGCTCCCAGTTGTCGGGTGTTACGAGGTCTCTGGAGGTCCTTCACTGTCTGTATTCTCTGAGTAGTTAGGTACCCTGAGAAATGCAATGACCTAAAAAACAATCTTCTCCTTGCAGAACTGGCCTAGCCTGAAATGGAGAGGTTCAGTCATTTGCAAAGACACTGTCTGGCCTGTGAGACCTACATTGGGAGTTGTCTCCCCTGGAAGGGGAACCTTACTTTGAGATCTTGCCTTTAGGTCTTCAGATCTTAGAACAGTTTTAGCTGCACCGGTGTCTGCATCTGCCTCCAAAACCAACACCGACTGATAATCTATTGCTATCCTATTACAACAGAGAAGCTGAAAAGGAAAAGTTAACACATATATCACAACCCCATATAAAACCCCTTTAGGTTGTATTAACTGGGAACCTATAGGAGGATTGCAGTATATGTTTCTCCCCTAATTAATAGACCTATCCCCAGCCACAATTATTAATACAAAATACCCGCTTGTTATACAAAGGGTCGAAAGCTGCAAAATACAAGGTCCTTTTGCTAAGCTGTGTTTCTAACTTCCACAGTGGACAAAGAAAGTAAGCTTTGGTCTAAAGCAACAAAATTTCAAAAACTGAAATTATGTGTGTCTTACCACAAACTCTCAATTCGATCCCTTCTCTTTTTCTCCTGTGACGTTAGAAACCTTTGGTTAGAACTTCCTGGCTCGCCATTACTGTGGTGGAAATGAATAGGGTCTGGCGCATAGAAATTCGCTCAGTGCACGGAAAACATTGTTGCTCTGAAAAGCGTACTTACAGATCTTAATACACGCCAAGCGCCACTAATCCCTTGTAATAACTACAATGAACAGCTCTTTTGTAAAAAGAAAACCTAGCAACAAAAGAGTGAAAACAGACAAAAAGCTGTGTCACGGTGGATGTCTATAGAAGCAGTCCTCCTCCATCACAGGACGTTTGTTTATTTATACTCAGGCAAAAAGGGGTTTACAGGGGGAGGTGGCATCAACACAACCAATCACAGACATGTATATTTTCAAAAGCACATTAGAAATGGGAGTGTATGTTGATGGACCAACTGAGCCGTATGCAGGAGTCTCCAGCCGTTGGGTGTGAAAGGAACCATGCACTATTGCCAACAATGAGAGCCACATATAGGAAAATGGCTACCAAACACTATACAATGGAACTAGCGTGGATTCTCATGAACGTAGCCATGCCAATACATATACATGCACTTCTGTCATAACCTGCTAGAGTGAATCCTATATAATATAGTTCATAAAAATCATATTTGATAGTGATTGTGCTACTGTTCCAGTAAATGAGACTATATCTGCAAAGGAAAATAGCAGCAGTATTTCAATCATGCGGATCAAGCATAATAGAAAGCTACCAGGCATCATTCCAGCAAAAGGGCAGATATTTATTAAAATGATAATAATTCCACATCTCAAACATATCTCCACCAGTTCGCATCGCACTGCCATAGATCCGTACTAGCGTTTGCTTGTTCGCTAGCCACTCAGAGTGCCCGCCCGCTTGGAGATAAGGCAAGTGGTGTGCAGTCTCCATTTAATAGAAGGTTTCCACAACTATAGATCTTTCCTCAATGCTAGTTAAAGCCATATTCGCTGTACATAGCAATGACCGGTAAACTGACACTGGGAGACATGCTGGCAATTTAAATAAAACACTTCCTTTAAAAATGTCCACACAAATATTAATACAATTTCCACAACACCGGTCAGCCCACTGCATTGTTCCAGACATCCAGCCTGAGAGAGGGGGATCCCAGGTGCATATCCAGGCGCGCCTGCACCATCTGTGTAAAGTGCTCCAGGGTGAGGTGACCAGTCGGGTTGCCAGAAGAGCCTGTCTGTTCCAAGACATTGGTTTGGGCCTTGACTGCAGGATTGGTGAGAGGGCACTTGCCCATTTGAAGGAATACAGAACATTGCTTACAGACAGAATTACTCCACTTTACCCTCACTTGCCAGCATCTGGATCTCATTGAAGTCTTGTTAAGCAGTCAGTGTCAGCCCTGCTATCTGGATACTGTCAATACACAACAGTTTACACTTTTCCAAGCAGGAGTTTAAAGTTTTCATAACCTACAATGGCTAGCTGAAGACACAAGATCTCATCTTTCTTCAAAGGGACTGAAGTGACTGGTGCTACATGGACTCGCACACACACGCTAAGGGTTCTGTGTATGTAGGGCAAATGCAGGGTTGTCTCATTTAGGAGTCAAGCCACTGAGCACTGAATTAGGTACAGTGTTGGCGGTTGGGTTTGTGGTGTCAAGGGACAGAAGAGAGAAGTCTGACATAGGAGAGTGATTATTCTGCTCTCCCCCTGCCTGGACTCATAGCACCAATTTAAAGCGGAGTTCCACCCTATTTTTCCACTTTGCAGTTTCTGGTACATTAAAACAACCTGAAAAATAATTGGATAGTTATTATTTTTTTTGTTTCACTTACCTGATTTTTTTCTGAAAATTAACTTACCTTCCTTCCACTTCCTCCCTCTGCGGCCACGGCCCCTGACGTCACTTCCTCCTTTGCATGGACTCTTGGAAGATGAGCGTCATCAGGGCTTTTTTTCAGCGGGAACGCGGGGGAATGCAGTTTCGGCACCTCCAATGGGTGCTGGAGGGTCTACTGATGCTGGCTGCTGGGAGATCTATTGTTGCTGGAGGGGATCTATTTTTGCATGGCAATCTATTGTTGATTGTGGAGGATCTTTTGATACTGAGGGTTAATTGTTGCTAGAAGGGATCTACTGTTTAGGGAGGGGTCCACTGTTGCTGGCTGCTAGAGAGTCTATTGATGTTGGCTGCTGGGGGATCTTTTGCTGCTGCTGGGGGTCTATTGCTGCTGGGGGGGGGTCTAGTGCTGCTGGCTGTGGGGGATCTATTTTATTGCTTTTCTTGTTATCATAACCTAATCCTATACATTCCAATACAAAATTATACTTGGCTCTATATTCTCTAAAAGGGGCTGTACTGGAAGCTGGGTAGAGGGTGGAACCAAGGGTCAGTGCTCAGAGGTTGGAAGGGGTGGAACCAAGGGTCAGTGCTCAGAGGTTGGAAGGGGTGGAACCAAGGGTCAGTGCTCGGAGGTTGGAAGGGGTGGAACCAAGGGTCAGTGCTTGGAGGTTGGAAGGGGTGGAACCAAGGGTCAGTGCTCGGAGGTTGGAAGGGGTGGAACCAAGGTTTAGTGCTCGGAGGTGGGTAGGGGGCAGAGACACAAGGTAACTTAGAAGGGGGAGTTCCTGCTCCTATTCTCTGAGAAAAAAAGCCCTGAGCGTCATCAATCCCAGGAGTCAATGCACCGGTGTCCCTAATCACTTCCAGGGCAGGAGCGTCATTCCCTTCTGAATGCGTTAGAACAGCTTCTGGGCATTCACAGAACCAGCTGCAGGATGACACGCCTGCCCCAGAAGTGACGAGCATGGTCTTCTGGGACCCCGACATCCATGAAGAGGGATGCGATGAGGGATGCTCCAGCTTCAGCTGCCCACACTGCAGATGGCAGCGCTGGACAAGAAATTTACAAGGTAAGTATTTCATCCTGCAGGTAAGCTAAACAGGGGACAGTTCAGAGGCTATCGTTGCTTAAATGCACTAGCCATGACTGTCCTAGGAGTATTTTTATCTCAAAAAAATGTTTTGTTTTGCTTTAAGTAGAGGTAACCAAGCTTGTGCAAATTTATTATATTGTGGTTCATTGTTGTTCAAGTGCTTGCATCTGCTTCTGGGTAAGGATGGGCTTTATGTTCGTATCAAGCATAAGTTAGACTCGAACATCAGCTGTTTGAGTGTTCACTGAATACACAAACAAATGGGGCGCTCGGTGGGAAGTTCGCCCGCTGATGAGCGCCCCATAATGCACTGCGCTATTGCAGTGCATTGATTGCTGCTGATTGGCCAAAGCATGCACCTGACCTGTATGCTTTGGCCAGTCACAGCACAATGTCCTGTCAGAGCCATGATTGGCCAAAGGCAGGGTGCCTTTAGCCAAACGTGGATCAGGGACTAAGTCTACACTCCACACTATACTGCTTATACTGCAGCCGTGTATAGTGTGTTATAATAGAGATTAGGCAGGTAGTTAGTGGATAGTGGGTTGAGTTAGTTTAGTGCAGTCAGTGTAGTGTACAGGCATACTTCACTTTTAAAATGTATGAATATGTTGTAGTCCTGGGTCCCCTCTCAGTGCTCCCCAAGTTTTCAGTCCCTGTCACCTATAGTTTGCAAGCAGTGTCATGCCAAGCTGACCAAGGTTTCCCATAGATGCCAATGTTAAAGGCTGGGAGCTGTGCCATGCCAAACTGACTAATATTTCCTATAGAAGCCAATGTTAACCACTTCCTTACCGCTGGACGTCATATGACGTCCAAGGCTTTAAGTGGGGATATCTGAATGATGCCTGCAGCTGCAGGCATCATTCAGATATCATTTTTTTAAGCCAGTGATTCCCTTCACCATAAGAACAATCATAGTGGCCGTTCAGCCGCTTGATTGTTCTTACAGGCAGCAGGAGGGGACATCCGCCGCCCTCCGGTGCTTCTACCGGCTCACCCGTGCAATCAGCGAGCCAGAGAAGGAATCGGCCGCTGGCAGAAGTACACCATAGAGACTGCCGATGACCAGATGGTCCCCGGCGGTCTTTATGACTCTTGGAGGCCCAGCAGTTGTCAATACTGCCGTGATCTCGGCTGGATAGCCAAGATCATTTTTTTTTTCAGGCTTTCCAGCCTGAAGGAGAGATCTGAGATCTTATTGACCCCAGATCTCTCCATAAAGAGGACCAGTCAAGCACTATTCCTATTACAAGGGATGTTTACATTACTTTTACTAGGAATAAAAGTGATTAAAAAAAAAATAAAAGGGAAAGTGTAAAAATAAAATAAACAATAAAAAAAAATAAAGTGCCCTCTTACCCGCGTGCTCGCACGCAGAAGTGAATGCATGCATACGTTAGAGCGAGAGCAACAATTCTACCCCAAGATCTCCACTGTAACTCTAAACTGGTAACCTATAACAATTTTTAAAGCATTGCCTATAGAGATTTTTAAGTACCGAAGTTTGGCGTCATTGTGCGCAATTTTAAAGCCTGAGATGTTAGGTATCTATTTACTTGGTGTAACATCATCTTTCACATTATACAAAAAAATTGGGCTAACTTTAGTGGGTTTTTTTTTCAATTCATAAAACATTTTTTTCTTTTCAAAAATTCTAAAAAAAAAAAATGATGTTTTTACATGTAGGAGCGAAGTGCCAGAAATGGCCCGGTATGAAAGTGATTAAACGTGGGGAGCAGTGCCATGCCAAGCTGGCCAATATTTTCCATAGATGCCAATGAGCACTGAAAGCTGCAACTTGGTTTGAGCAGAAAGGGGGGGGGGGGGGTCCCTTGTATTTAAGTGGTTAAGGGGAACCCTATGACAGAATTAAAAAAAACGGCATGGGTTCCCCCCTATAATCTATACCAGGCTCTTTGGGTTATTGCATAGGTTTTAAGGGGAACTCCATGCCAAAATTTAAAAAAAAACGGCGTGGGGTTCCCCTTAAAATCCATGCCAGGCCCTTAGGGTCTGGTACAGATTTTAAGGGGAACTCTGCGCCAACATTTTTAAAAAATGGCGTGGGGTCCCCCCCAAAATCAATACAAGACCCTTATCCAAGCATGCAGCCTGACAGGCCAGGAAAGAGGGGGGACGAGCGAGCACCCCACCTCCTGAACCATACCAGGCCGTTAGCCGTCAACATGGGGAGGGTGCTTTGGGGTGCCCCCCATAGCACCTTGTCCCCATGTTGATGGGGAAAAGGACCTCTTCCCGACAACCCTGGGCTGTGGTTGTGGGGGTCTGCGGGTGGGGGGCCTACCGGAATCTGGAAGGTGGCCCCCAGATCCTGCCCCCCTACATAGTACCCCTACCCATTCACCAAAATAGTGTACAAAAAAAAAATAAAGACATAAGACAGTTTTTGACAAGTCCTTTATTCAAAAATAGAAAGAAATTGCCCCTCGGTGTAAATCCATTGTCGATGACACATCCTGCCGTATGCCGCTCTTGAGCTTTGACAGCTCTTTTATAGGCAATGAGCGGGGCCACCCAGTTACCCCATACCCATTCACATGGGGGGGCGGGATCGGGGGGCCCCCTTGTTAAAGGAGACTTCCAGATTCCGATAAGCCTCCCACCCACAGGCTCCCACAACCACAGCCCAGGGTTGTCGGGAAGAGGCCCTTGTACCCATCAATATGGGGACAAGGTGCTTTGGGTAGGGGGGGCAGAGCACCCAACCCCCAAGAGCACCCACCCCCTCCCCCATGTTGAGGGCAAGCGGCCTGGTATGGTTCAGGAGGGGGTATGGTTTTTTTTTTTTTTCGATTTTGGCGTAGAAATGTCAGTATTGCTGCAACAGGCTACATACATCTTACAGATGTGCCACTTTACAGGCACATTAAGGGGACCCCCCAGGCAACAATATTTAAAGTAATTTTTCATTTTTATTGTTTCACTTTAAGCATTATTAAAATCGCTGCTCCTGTAAAAACAATCGGGTCCCCCATACAATTTTTATGGCAATAACTTGCATATAAGCCTTTAAAATAAGGGCTTTTGATTTTTCATGTTCGTGTCCCATAGACTTTAATAGAGTTTGCATGTTCGCTAAAACTTTTCCCCTGTTCAAGATGTTCTGGTGCGTGAAGGAGTCTGCTACTCCATTTTGTATAAAGTAATTGCTAATTTTCTGAACTTCATTTCAGGCTGTCTTTGATGCACGTAGCATGCAGTTAGCACATAATGACGTGTCGAAACTATGCTATCTGTTTCCTGTAGATGTTTTTGTCTTTAGTTCCTCTTTCTTTAGAATGATCTCAGAATTGTTTTATTTTCCTATATTAACCAATAGAATCTAAAAATTAAGTTTGTCTCCGTATAAAGGAGTACTTCCTATAGCTTAGAGCTTTAAAACTAACTAACCAGTTTATACCCGTATAAGGAATTTACCCTAGACCACCCCCCCCCCTTTTACAATGTATGTATAAGTCTTTGCAAGTGCATTAAATCTTTGAGAAATCCTTTGAACCACACGCTGACTGGTTCGATTTATTCCAGTGGCAAAGGTTTCTCCCGGAGACTCCGCCCTTGCACAGAACCGACTTGACTTGGGTAGTCAGGGACTACTAAGAGGTGGGGTTGAGCCAACCACCTTCAGCTGGGGGCTTAAGTCCGGGATCGGAAGGCCACTCCTAGTCACCAGGTAAGTGGATATTTTATTTTATCTATCTACCTGTCCCGGAGACCTGAACTCTGAATGTGGTTCAGATCCCTGAACCTGAATACGTTCCGGGAACGTATCGGGACAGTGTCTCAGGGAGACAAGGAATTGTCTTAACCACTTTACCACCGGAGGATTTTGCTGTCTTATGTCCAGGCCACTTTTTGTGATTCGGCACTGTGCGACTTTAACTGACAATTGCGCGGTCATGCAACGCTGTACCCAAACGAAATTTACGTCCTTTTTTCCCCCACAAACAGAGCTTTCTTTTGGTGGTATTTGATCACCTCTGCGCTTTTAATTTTTTGCGATACTAATAAAAAAATGCGAAAATTTTGAAAAAATAACAATATTTTTCTACTTTGACAGTTAAAAAATATATTCAATTTTTGTCATATATTTAGGCCAAAATGTATTTAGCTACATGTCTTTGACAAAAAAATTCTCAATGAGCGTATTTTTAACCGCTTTAAGACCGGAAGATTTTACCCCATCTCCGACCAGGCGATATTTTGCGATTCGGCACTGCATTATTTTAACGGACAATTGCGCGGACGTGCGACGCTGTACCCAAATTTCTTTTGGTGGTATTTGATCAGCTGTGCAGTTTTTACTTTTTGAGCTATAAACAAAAAAAGAGCGACAATTTTGAAGAAATAAAAAAATAACAATATTTTTCAAATTTTTTTATATGAAATTCCCCCCAAAAAAATGTAAAAATCAAAATTTTTTTAACACTTTAGGCCAATTTGTTTTCTGCTACATATTTTTGGTAAAAAAATCGCAATAAGCATATTTTGATTGGTTTGCGCCAAAGTTATCGCTGCTACCAACTACGGGAAATTTATGTCATTTTTATTGTTTTTTTTTTAACCACTCTGCAACCGCTCACAGTAATACTACTGCGGCAGAGTGGTTCGTTATCGTCCAGCCACGTAGTATTAACGTGACCGGACTCCTCCCCTTCTGGGCGGCGTTTGCGCGCCGCCGGAGGCTCGCTCCCGCTGTTTTCATTCACAGCGGGAGTCGGGCCAGGGGAGGAGCAGCGGCGATCGCCGCTGCTCTTACCCGATTGTCGGGGATCGAGTCTGGAGATCCGCCCGCTGTGTGTAAACACAGCGGGCGGATCTCCATAGTGACAGGGAGTGACAGATCGGACTGTTCAGCATAGCTGGACATCCGATCTGTCCATGAATCACACAGTCACCTCCCCCCCTACACGTCAGTAAGCACCAGGCATACATTAACCCCTCCCTCTCCAATAAAATTAACCCCTTCCCTGCCAGTGTCATTTTTACAGTAACAGTGCATATATATAGCACTGATTACTGCAGTAATGTCACTGGTACCCCCAAAAGTGTCAAAAATGTCAGTCAGGGGTCCGGTCTGTCCGCCGCAATGTCGCAGTCCCGCAAAAAAAATCGCAGATCGCCGCCATTACGCGTTAAAAAAAAAACACCAAAAATGACAGAAATCTTTCCCTTTGTTAGTAAACGCAATAACTTTTGCGCAAACCAATCAAAATACGCTTATTGCGATTTTTTTTACCAAACATATGTAGCATAAAACAAATTGGCCAAAAACTTTTAAAAAAATTGGTTTTTACATCTTTTTTGGGGGGAATTTCATATAAAAAAATGTGAAAAATATTGTTATTTTTTCAAAATAAACGCTCTTTTTTTGTTTATAGCGCAAAAAGTAAAAATCGCACAGGTGATCAAATACCACCAAAAGAAAGCTCTGTTTGTGGGAAAAAAAGGACGTAAATTTCGTTTGGGTACGGTGTCGCACGACCGCGCAATTGTCAGTTGAAGTCGCACAGCGCAGAATCGCAAAAAGTGGCCTGGACGGAAGACAGCAAAATCCTCCGGTTGTAAAGTGGTTAACTAGTAATGGCGGCGATCTGGCGGCGATCTGCGATTTTTTTTTTGTGGGACTGAGACATTGCGGCAGACAGATCGGACCCTTGACTGACATTTTTGACACTTTTGGGGGTACCAGTGACATTACTACAGTAATCAGTGCTAAAAATATGCACTGTTACTGTAAAAATGACACTGGCAGGGAAGGGGTTAACTTTTATTGGTGATCAAGGGGTTAATGTATGCCTGGTGCTTACTAACGTGTGTGAAGGGAGGGGACTATGTGACACAGGCACAGATCGCAGGTTCAGCTATGCTGAATCCTGCAATCTGTCCCTGAATGTCACTTAGGAGATCCGCCCGCTTGTGTAAACTCGATCCCCGACGATCGGGGAAGAGCGGCGTTGATTACTAATCAACGCCGCTCCTCCCCTGGCCCAACTCCCGGTGTGACTGAAAACAGCGGGAGTGAGCCTCCGGCGGCGCGCGCGCTGCCCACAAGGGGAGGAGCCACTTTGCCGCAGTACGGTCAACGTGACCGGTCGGCAAGTGGTTAAGAAAAGACAATACATGGGGCTTCAGGGAAGCCCAGGGGTTTTAGGAAAATCCCGTTCCTCTGGGAGGAACAAATAGATGTCGGTCAATTCTGTGTAAAATCTTCTTTTGCTTATATCTTCCTATCGCATAGTGTTATAAGGATTAACCACTTGCCGACCGCCAACAGTATATTTACTGCGGCAGTCAGCCCCGTGCAGGCAAAGCGACGTACTACTACGTCGCTCGCTCCCGCCGGTCTGGGGCGTGCTCCTGCGCGCTCGCGGTCCCGCTGATGACCTGATTGGGTTCAGAACCGATCAGTCATCAGGTCCAGGCCAATGATTTTTGGCCTGGACCTGTTGATCGGTCCTGCCCAATTAGATTCTATGCTGAGCCTGTGTAATGTAAACACAGGCTCAGAAAAGACCCGCCCTCTCCTCCCACGATCATTTTTGGATTCATCGAGAGGAGAGAGCACATCTAACTGTGAGTATTGCACCAAGCACATACATACACACTTAGATAGGCACATTTCACCCCAAATCGCCCCCCCAGTTAACCCCTACACCCCCTGTCACAACACACACTGTATACTGTATATAGCATTTTCCTATATACCCGTATAAGTGTGACTTGTGACCAGGTTTAGCTTTTGCGGCCCTTCCTTTTACACTTAAAATACCGCCACCCCCCCAATAAAGATTTAACCCCCTGATCACCCCCAGATCACCCCCAGTTAACCCCTTCCCCCCTGTCACATTGCACACTAATACAAACGTAATATACTGTTTTTCTGTATTTTGTATTAGTGCGATTGTGACTTGAGTTAGCGCTAGCGAGTTAGTTTTTGTCCCAAGGAGGTTTAGGGTTCCCGCCACCCCCCCAATAAAGATTTAACCCCCTGATCACCCCTACACCCCCTGTCACAACACACACTGTATACAGTATATAGCATTTTCCTATATACCCATATAAGTGTGACGTGTGACTTGTGACCAGGTTTAGCGTTTGTGGCCCTTCCTTTTACACTTAAAATACCCACCACCCCCCCAATAAATATTTAACCCCCTGATCCCCCCCTAATCACCCCCAGTTAACCCCTTCCCTGTCACATTGCACACTAATACAAACGTAATATACTGTTTTACTATATTTTGCATTAGTGTGATTGTGACTTGAGTTAGCGCTAGCGAGTTAGTTTCTGTCCCAAGGAGGTTTAGGGTCCCCGCCATCCCCAGCATAAAGATTTAACCCCCTGATCCCCCCTGATCACCCCTACACCCCCTGTCACAACACACACTGTATACAGTATATAGCATTTTCCTATATACCCGTATAGGTGCGACTTGTGACCAGGTTTAGTGCTTGCGGTCGTTCCTTTTATCCTTAGGATACCTGCCACCCCCCCAATAAAGATTTAACCCCCTGATCCCTCCTGATCCCCCCCCCTGATCCCCCCCAGTTAACCCCTTCACCCCTGTCACATTGCACACTAATACACACGTAATATAGTGTTTTATTGTATTTTGTATTAGTGTGATTGTGACTTGAGTTAGCGCTAGCGAGTTAGTTTCTGTCCCAAGGAGGTTTAGGTTCCCCGCCACCCCCCCATAAAGATTTAACCCCCTGAACCCCCCCCCTGATCACCCCCAGTTAACCCCTTCATTGCCCTGTCAGTGTCACTTTTATAGTGTACAGTTTTTTTATGATCACTATTATTAGTGACACAGGTGACATTAGCTAGTGTTAGCGTCAGTCTAAAATAGCGAAGATCCCCAGTGCATAGTTAGAAATAACCCCTTGATTACCACACACACACACACACACACACATACACTTCCATTACTAGTATAGTGTTTGAACAGATCTGATCTGATCAGAACTATACTGGCGTCCCCATAGTTTAGGGTTCCCAAAACGCGGTGTTTGCATGATCAGCACTGATTCCTGCCAGCACCTGCGTTTAACCCCTCCGCCCAGCCCACCCCACCCCACCCAGGCAAGTGTAGTAATCAATAGATTACTGTCACTTACAAAAAACACAACACACAAAACCGCTGTGTTAGCAGAGTCAGGCCTGATCCCTGCTAGCATTAGCAGTTTTTTTTGGTAGCGTTGAAATAGTCCTTGACAACCAGGTGCTTTTATTACCTGTGAGTCACACTACTGTACCGGTAAATTTAGTTACTAAAATGTCCAAATGTTGGTACAGTAGTGCAGAGGCTTACAGTATACTGAACATGTCAGATGAGAGCGATGGGGAAGCCTCACTGGCAGAATCAGGGTCAGTATACGAACCTGATGACAGCAGCGGCTCCCTGACAGACAGCTCCGATGACAGATGGGTCCCTGTTAGACCCAGGTGTACCCGACCCCATTCTGGAGTTGTTGAGATGCTGGAATCGCAGGGTGCTCGTATGGAGCAGAGTGTCGGTACTAGTGCCGCTCATCCTTCTGGTGGCCTGGCAAGCGCCTACGGCCTAGTACACCCTGGACCTAGTACAACCAGCACTGGAGTAACACATGGTGACGCGACGAGTCCCATAAGTGCAGTTGAAGCTGGTGCGGTGGCTAGCACGAGTAGTGGCCTGCATCCACCGCGTATTCGAAGACAGGCCCGTAGAGCCCATAGTGCCCTCCCTGATGCGCTGGCATATCCCAATTGGCAACCCACTGATTCTACAGCGCCAGTACTTTCCCCATTCACTGCCCAACCTGGAATCCACATGGAGACAGCTGGTTTTACGCCCCTGAACTTTTTTGAGCTGTTCTTCATGGAAGATCTTTTCGGATCTATTGTGGATCAATCAAATTTATACGCACAACAATTCATCGCCGCCAACCCAAATTCGCCCCTTGCCAGACAATTTGCTTGGAAACCTATAACGGTTCCCGATTTTAAAATCTTTTTGGGCCTTTCCCTGAACATGGGCATAACCAAACAGAGTGAATTGCGGCTATATTGGTCCACTAGCCCACTTCACCATATGCGCATGTACCTCCATGTCCAGGGCGAGATACGAGCAAATTCTGCGATTTATCCATTTCAACGACAATGAAATCTGTCGTCCTCGGGGAGACCCTGAATATGATCGGCTCGGTTTGCAGCCTTGTTTACCCCCCAAACAAGTTGTCTGTGTTGACGAGTCCCTGATTAAATTTACTGGCCGCCTTGCTATGAAACAGTACCTCCCCAGCAAGCATGCCAAGTATGGGGTCAAGCTGTACAAGCTCTGTGACAGGGCCACAGGCTATACAGTAAGTTTCTGGGTCTATGAGGGAAAAGATAGCTGTGTGGAGTCCCCCAACTGCCCAGACTACATAGGGAGCAGCGGCAAGATAGTTTGGGACTTGGTGTCACCCTTATCCGGAAAGGGGTACCATTTGTACGTGGACAACTTTTACACAAGCGTGCCACTATTTAGTCACCTTCTTGAATTACAATTTGGCGCATGTGGCACCATGCGACCTAATCGCTGGGGCTTCCCCCAACGGCTTGTAGTTGTAAATTCCCGTCTTAGTCGGTGGCAGAGAGCCTGCTTGAAAACTGATAAATTGCTTGCAGTGAAGTAGAGGGATACATGGGATGTTTTTGTTCTGTCCTCCATTCACCCAGACACGACAGTCCAAATTTATACGGCAACTGGCGTTATGGAGAAACCCCTCTGTGTCCACGAATATAACCTTAAAATGGGAGGGGTGGACCTTAACGACCAGGTTTTGGCGCCGTATTTATTTGCCCATAAAGTCAGACGCTGGTACAAAAAAGTGTCTGTTTATTTATTCCAATTGGCTATACTGGACGCCTTTGTCCTATACAGGGCGTCAGGATGAACTGGATCTTTCCGAGAATTCCAGGAAGAGATCATCAATGCCTACCTGTACCCAGGAGGTATTCCTGTCCAACTTCCCCTTCCAGATGCAGTGAGCCGGCTGCATGAGAGTCACTTTCCACAAGTCCTTCCGCATACCCCTACCTAAAGACACCCCTGTAACGGAACAGGGCACCCGACCAGGTACCTCCGTTGAAAGATGCTCCTAGTGCTTCCCGAGGGCTCCAAGCACTCCACCAGACACCGTAACCACTTCAGACCCCACTAACCACCGCATCTTAGTTAGGGTCTCACAATCTCCTACCCACCCTGGACCTACGACAAGGCTCCAGGTTCCTGTGGGTGAACCTCTCTTTCCCCAGAGAGTGCAGCAGAACAAGCTCTTACACAAGCTCTTACAAGAGCTCAGTGATTCTCTAAGGGAGTATGGAAGACCATAGCAATCCCTTGCAGCAGATTCCCCCAATAAGAGACAGAACTCTAGATTGAGGTTGAATGAACTCAGCACAACTTTATTGAACAAGACTTATATACAGTTTTCACCCACAAAGTTACCACTCAGATGGACCTTGTTGAAGACTGAACATAATATTCACCATCCAATAGGAACAGAGTTTTACACTCTCATGCAGTGTAGAAAATATACAACGTGGGACAATCCCCCCTCCCCCTTAGCATCCAATCCACATTCCTATAAGTTTCTCTTAAGGCAGACAGACAGAACAATGGGAGGTCATTAACACGTAACAATGCAAAAGGGAAATCCACATTCCCTCCCAATACACAACAAAAGGAATACCTGTCTGACATTGAAAGCTATGTAATACTGTATACCCAGCATTTAGGAATTACAGATTTCATGGCAAATGGGAATAAATCTTAATATTCCTATATGGAGATATTGCTGGCAAATATGAAGCAATCCAAACCATTACTTATCTGTCTTTAAATTCCAGTGACGGTGAATACTGTCACAACCCCCAAAGAAAATGTCGTGTCTGTAGCAGGCGCGGATGTAGGCGTGACACCCGCTATTATTGTCCCGACTGTCTTGGTCAACCTGGTCTCTGCATCGGGGACTGTTTCCGTCGCTACCATACTCTAGTGGAGTTTTAGTGTAGGGTACAGCATGACACAGTGTAGGGCACACAAACATAGGGTCTCGAAAGATGTTCGATGGCTATCGACTTTTTGAGAGACCCAAGCTGGAAAATCGCAGTTCACAAAAAAAGTGTTAAAAAAAATGAAATAAAAAGCCAAAAACAGTTGTCGTGTCAGTTATTTTTATGTTCTTCTACTCTACCGTACTTTGTTTGTTTTTCATTCTTTTCTTAACCTGTTCCTCTTGCAGGTACCCGTCAGCTGCCACACTGATTTTATATATTCTGACACAAATAGTGTTTGCGGTCAGCATATATGGATACCTCTGATGGCAGTAGCTGTGGTAGGCTGATTTCACCACTTAAAATACCTTTAGGTATACGTGGAATATTGTCATGTATACCCACCATTAAATCAGTGAGTTTGGTTGTTGGGTGGTTAATGGTGTGTAATACTACACAATATTCCTGTGGTGATTTCTGTTAGATTCTCTTTTTTTTTCGTTCAGCCCACAGGCTGCATGAAAAAAAAAAAAAACCTACACTATATGCGAAACAAGGACCAGCAATGTACTGGTACATTGCTGGACTTTGAGTGGTTATACCAGGATGATGCCTGCAGATTAAGGCATCACCTTGGTATAGTTTTTTACAGCCAGCGGTCGGCTTACATGTAAAAGCAATCCTAGCGGATAACTGGCTGCTAGACTGCTTTTACATGCAGTGGGAGGGGACACCCCCCCTACCGCCGCCTTTCTCGGGCTCTCCTGTCCCACTGGTTAGCCCGAGAGTGCAGCCAGTGGTTCAATTATCTAGCCATAGAGCTGATTGGAGATGAGAATGGCTGGTCTCTCTGCATTGAAAGGGGGCACGCTGATCTCTCTGCATTGAAGGGGGCACGCTGATCATTCTCAATTGAAAGGGGGTATGCTGGTCAGTCTGCATTGAAAGGGGGCACGCTGGTCCGTCTGCATTGAAAGGGGGGCACGCTGGTCCGTCTGCATTGAAAGGGGGCAACGCTGGTCATTCTGCATTGAAAGGGGGCACGCTGGTCTGTCTGCATTGAAAGGGGGCATGCTGGTCACTCTGCATTGAATACCTTCATTACTGAAGGCCACTTTCACACTTTTGTGACCTCAAAGTCATGCAATTTTTACAGCGTTTTTTGCCGCAAAGTAATGCCTATTACTTTTTTCTGTTTGCGCCCCCCAAAAATTTTGAGCACCAGCCGCCACTGTGTGTACTGTCTGCTGCCTGGACTTTTTCTCACTTGCTCCTCCTCCCGGGCCGCCCTGAGCCTCCCCTCCCTGCCCTTTGCGCTCCCTCATGTTCACGCGGTTGGGGGTGGAGCCAGCCAGTAACGGTGACGGCAACGCTAGGGGGAGTTGAGTAGTGAGGTGCGGGTGATGAATATATTGCAATTAAACATGCAGACAGATATGTGCTTCATAGTCCGTCAGTATGTTATATTTAGCAGCAGTGCTTGTCTCACTCTCATCAGTAAGTTTATTCACCCTTAGTGTTAGTGGGAATTTGCTATTCCTCCTCCTCTGTGTGCAAGGGCCACTCCCCAGACAGATTCGGGCCTGCAAGGACCCCCTGCGTTTTGAGTACAGTACAGATGTCCTTCTAGTGGGAATAAAATTGCATCCAGACATAAAGAAACATAACCAAAAGAGGAGCTGGGAATAACGCAGAGAGACGGTCTGGATGCAATTTTTTTATATTTCTCTCCCCAGTGCATGAAAGATGACACAGGGGAGACCCACTAGAAGGACATCTGTACTGTACTCAAAACGCAGTGGGTCCTTGCAGTCTCGAATCTGTGACCCTTGCACACAGAGGAAGAGGAATAGCAAATTCACACTGACACTAAGGCCCCTTTCACACTGTCCGTCCATCAGACAGACTCCGTCTATCTCAGCGTGGGATCGATCCGCCGATTCCCTGCTGAGCAGGAGGATGACAGCTGTTCTCCGCTGTGTGCGGAGACACAGCTGTCAAGTCCCCATGCATCTCTATGGGGGAATCGGATGGAACGGACCGTCGGTCCGTTCTCATCCGATCCGCTGGACGGATGGAAAATAGGCGTTTCCATCGTCTAGATTTGACGGATCGGATCAGATGTCAGCGGACGTGTCTCCGCTGACATACGATGCCCCATAGGGATGCATGGGGGGACCGTTCAGATCCGCCTGTCCGTTTTTTGGCATAATGCAAAGAGATCAGCGTGCCCCCTTTCAATGCAGAGAGACCAGCATGTCCGCATGTGTGAAAGAGCCCTAAGGGTGAATAAACTGATTGCTGAGAGGGAGACAAGCACTGCATTTGATAAATAAAACATACTGAAGTTACAGACTATTTAACAGCACAAATCAAAAAGAAGCACCTTATATCTGTCTGGGCACCTTAAGTTTAATTGCACTATTTTCCACATTGGCACTTTTTTTATGAGTAAATGTAATTGCACTTTTTTTGAATAATACAAATATTATGTATGAATATTGTATATATGTTTTGAATAGAGTGCTGTATATGAATTTTCACTAAGGAAATGCACTTTGGTCTTTATATGTATGGACCCTTTCACACAGGCAGACCGTTCAGATTCGCCTGTCAGTTTTTTTGGCGGATCTGAACGGTCACCCCATGCATCTCTATGTCTGCTGACATCCAATCCGATCCATTAAATCTGGACGGATGGAAACCCTATTTTCCATCCGTCCAGGGGATGGGATCAGATGGGATCGGATGAGAACAGACAGACGGTCCATTCCCATCCGATTCCCCCATAGAGATGCATGGGGACCTGACAGCTGTGTTTTATTATTTTCATATGATATTGTATTTTAAAGGTCATTTTAATTCTCCTAGTTATTAATGTCACTATTGCCATTACATTTAGTGTTATATGGGAGCTATGATTTACAAGCTACATTAGTAAAAAGAAAAAAAACATTATTGAAAGGGGTTGGGGTGACACCGTGAGTTACCGCACCGGGTGACACCAACCCTAGTGACGCCACTGTAAACACTTTAAATAATATTCAGTTAGCAAATCTTAACCATAATCGCCACTGCTAAATATCAATGCAGAGTGCCCACAGTGTGCCCCCATCAATGCAGAGACGCCCACAGCATGCCCCCTTCAATGCAGAGACACCCACAGCGTGCCCCCTTAAATGCAGAGATGCCCACAGTGCGCCTTCTTCAATGCAGAGCGCCCACAGCGTTCTCCCTTCAATGCAGAGTGCCCACAGCATGCCCCCTTCAATTCAGAGCGCCCACAGCATGCCCCCTTCAATGCAGAGACACCCACAGCGTGCCCCCTTCAATGCAGAGTGCCCACAGTGTGCCCCCATCAATGCAGAGTCACCCACAGCATGCCCCTTCAATGCAGAGACACCCACAGCGTGCCCCCTTCAATGCAGAGATGCCCACAGTGCGCCTTCTTCAATGCAGAGCGCCCACAGCGTTCTCCCTTCAATGCCGAGTGACCACAGCGTGCTCCCTTCAATGCACAGTGCCCACAGCGTGCCCCCTTCAATGCTCAGCTCCCAGAGCATGCCCCCTTCAATGCACAGCGCCTACAGCGTGCCCTCTTCAATGTAGAGACGCCCACAGAGTGCCCCCTTCAATGCACAGCGCCCACAGCGTGCCCCCTTCAATGCAGAGCACCCACAGCATGCCCCCCTCAATGCAGAGATGCCCACAGTGCGCCCCCCTCAATGCAGAGACGCCCACAGCGCGCCCCCTTCAATGCAGAGACACCCACAGCGTGCCCCCTTCAATGCAGAGACGCCCACAGCATGCCCCCTTCAATGCAGAGATGCCCACAGCATGCCCCCTTCAATGCAGAGCACCCACAGCGTGCCCCCATCAATGCAGAGCACCCACAGTGTGCCCCCTTTAATGCAAAGCACCCACAGCATGCAACCCTCAATGCAGAGACGCCCACAGCGTGCCCCCTTCAATGCAGAGATGCCCACAGCATGCCCCTTCAATGCAGAGATGCCCACAGCATGACCCCCTTCAATACAGAGCGCCCACAGGGTGTTCCCTTCAATGCAGAGAGCAGACAGCGTGCCCCCCCCCTCAATGCAGAGCCCCCACAGCATGCCCCCTTCAATGCAGATCGCCCACAGCGTTCTCCCTTCAATACAGAGATGCCCACAGCGTGCCCCCATCAATGTAGAGTGCCCACAGCATGCCCCCTTCAATGCAGAGCGCCCACAGCGTGCCCCTTCAATGCATTAAGCTCTGCATTAAAGGAGGCACGCTGTGGGCATCTCTGCATTGAAGGGGGCACGCTGTGGGTGCTCTGCATTGAAGGGGGCATGGTGTGGGCACTCTGTATTGATGGGGGCACGCTATGGGCGCTCTGCATTGAAGAGGGTGCTCTGCATTGAAGGGGGCACAATATGGGTGTCTCTGCATTGAAGGGGGCATGCTGTGGGCGTGTCTGCATTGAAGGGGGCATGCTGTGGGCGTGTCTGCATTGAAGGAGGCACGCTGTGGGCGCTCTGCATTGAAGGGGGCGCAATGTGGGCATCTCTGCATTGAAGGGGGCATGTTGTTGGCGTGTTTGCATTGAAGGGGGCACGCTGTGGGCATGTCTGCATTGAAGGGGGCACGTTGTGGGCATCTCTGCATTGAAGGAGGAACGCTGTGGGCATCTCTGCACTGATGGGGGCACGCTGTGGGCACTCTGCATTGAAGGGGGTGCTCTGCATTGAAGGGGGCATGATGTGGGCGTCTCTGAATTGAAGGGGGCATGCTGTGGGCGTGTCTGCATTGATGGGGGCATGCTGTGGCCACTTTGCAATTCCTATACTATTTAGCAGTGGCGATTATAGTAAGATTTGCTAACTGAATATTATTTAAAGTGTTTCTAAACTTAAAGCGGAGTTCCGGCCTCGGAAATTATTTTTTAATAAAAATACTCCCGGGACAGTCAGGGCTAGTGCGTTCCATAATGGATAGCCTCTGAACTGTCCCAGGTCGCACTTACCTTTTAGAAGAAATACTTACCTTGAAAATTTCTTCTCCAGCGCTGCCATCCCAGGTGTGGGCAGCTGAAGCCAGCGAGTCCTCTTCTGCGTCCTCTTCTGCGCCCTCTTCGGTCCCACAATGCACTGCACCGGCCCCGCTTGTCACTTCCGGGGCAGGCGCGTCATCCCTGCACAGCTTCTGTTTAGCAGGGAATGACGCGACTGCACAGGAAGTGACGATCGGGGCCAGTGCAGGCGCATTGATTCCTGGGAGCGATGACGTTCAGCTCCCAGGAATCAATGCAAGGAGGCCACTGTAAACACTTTAAATAATATTTAGTTAGCAAATCTTACTATAATCGCCACTGCTAAATATCAATGCAGAGTGCCCACAGCGTGCCCCCATCAATGCAGAGACGCCCACAGCGTGCCCCTTCAATGCAGAGACACCCACAGCGTGCCCCTTTCAATGCAGAGATGCCCACAGCGTGCCCCTTTAAATGCAGAGACGCCCACAGGGCGCCCTCTTCAATGCAGAGCGCCCACAGCGTTCTCCCTTCAATGCAGAGTGCCCACAGCATGCCCCCTTCAATTCAGAGTGCCCACAGCATGCCCCCTTCAATGCAGAGACACCCACAGCGTGCCCCTTCAATGCAGAGCGCCCACAGCGTGCCCCCTTCAATGCAGAGTGACCACAGCGTGCCCCCTTCAATGCACAGCGCCCACAGCATGCCCCCTTCAATGCACAGCTCCCAGAGCGTGCCCCCTTCAATGCACAGCGCCCACAGCGTTCCCCCTTCAATGCAGAGACGCCCACAGAGTGCCCCCTTCAATGCAGAGCACCCACAGCGTGCCCCCTTCAATGGAGAGCACCCACAGTGTGCCCCCTTCAATGGAGAGCACCAACAGCATGCCCCCTTCAATGCAGAGACACCCACAGCATGCCCCCTTCAATGCAGAGACACCCACAGCATGCCCCCTTCAATGCAGAGATGCCCACAGCGTGCCCCCTTCAATGCAGAGCACCCACAGCGTGCCCCCATCAATGCAGAGCACCCACAGCGTGCCCCCTTTAATGCAAAGCACCCACAGCATGCAACCCTCAATGCAGAGACGCCCACAGCGTGCCCCCTTCAATGCAGAGATGCCCACAGCATGCCCCTTCAATGCAGAGATGCCCACAGCATGACCCCCTTCAATACAGAGCGCCCACAGGGTGTTCCCTTCAATGCAGAGAGCAGACAGCGTGCCCCCCCCTCAATGCAGAGCCCCCACAGCATGCCCCCTTCAATGCAGATCGCCCACAGCGTTCTCCCTTCAATACAGAGATGCCCACAGCGTGCCCCCATCAATGTAGAGTGCCCACAGCATGCCCCCTTCAATGCAGAGCGCCCACAGCGTGCCCCTTCAATGTATTAAGCTCTGCATTAAAGGAGGCACGCTGTGGGCATCTCTGCATTGAAGGGGGCACGCTGTTGGCGCTCTGCATTGAAGGGGGCACGGTGTGGGCACTCTGTATTGATGGGGGCACGCTATGGGCGCTCTGCATTGAAGAGGGTGGTCTGCATTGAAGGGGGCACGATATGGGTGTCTCTGCATTGAAGGGGGCATGCTGTGGGCGTGTCTGCATTGAAGGGGGCATGCTGCATGCCCCCATCAATGCAGACATGCCAACAGCATGCCCCCTTCAATTCAGAGACGCCCACATCATGCCCCCTTCAATACAGAGCACCCTCTTCAATGCAGAGTGCCCACAGCGTGCCCCCATCAATGCAGAGACGCCCACAGCGTGCCTCCTTCAATGCAGAGATGCCCACAACGTGCCCCCTTCAATGCAGACACGCCCACATCATGCCCCCTTCAATGCAGAGACGCCCACATCGCGCCCCCTTCAATGCAGAGCACCCCCTTCAATGCAGAGCGCCCACAGCATGCCCCCATCAATGCAGAGCGCCCCCTTCAATGCATAGCACCAACAGCATGCCCCCATCAATACAGAGTGCCCACACCGTGCCCCCTTAAATGCACAGGGCCCACAGCGTGCTCCCTTCAATGCAGAGAGGCCCACAGTGTGCCTCCTTTAATGCAGAGCGCCCACAGCGTGCCCCCTTCAATGCAGAGTGACCACAGCATGCCCCCTTCAATGCAAAGCGCCCACAGCGTGCCCCCTTCAATGTACAGTGCCTACAGTGTGCCCCCTTCAATGCAGAATGCTTACAGTGTGCCCCCTTCAATGCAGAGCGCCCACAGTGTGCCCCATTCAATGCAGAGACGCCCACAGCGTGCCCCATTCAATGCAGAGACACCCACAGTGTGCCTCCTTCAATGCATAGATGCCCACAGCGTGCCCCCTTCAATGCAGTGCGCCCACAGCGTGCCCCCCTCAATGCAGAGATGCCCACAGCGTGCCCCCTTCAATGCAGAGATGCCCACAGCACATATGCAGGAAGAGACGGCACAGGCCGTGGCTGCAGAGGGAGGAAGAGGAAGAAAGGTGAGTATATTTTCTTCAATAACAAGGTAAGTATACAAAAAAAAAATCGTGATTATCCATTTCTTTTTCAGGTGACCCTCAGCAAGCGGATGGCCCAAAGTTGATTTTGAGGGCGGAACTCTGCTTTAAAAAAAAATTGCAGCATTTCCTTAATGTAGTGTCTGCATTTTTTCTTCTTTTTTTTTTTAATTTGATTTTTTAATTTTTTTTTTTTGCCTGGTATGGAAGAGCAATGTTGAACAGAACTATAGAACACCTCCCTATCTCCTCATCACCATAACATAGGGGAAAATCTGTTCTGCAGTTCACAGAGGTAGGATTGATAATATTGCTTGAAATAACACTGCACAGGACAGATCTGGATTTCTGGCAGGATCAAGGAGTATTTTTTTGCTCTTATCACACAGATACAACAAAAGGAAGCAAGCTAGAGACATTTATTGTTAACCACTTCCGGACTGCCCACCGTATATTTCATAGCTGCCAACTGTCTCGTTTTTGACAGGACAGTCCCGCCAAATAGGACCTTGTCCAGGCTAACTTACTGTGACGGGACTTGTCCCAGCCAGTGGGGGAGCATGGGGGAGGCTGGAGGGGCCGTCTGACCTTTTTATTTCCTAATGTCTCCCTGCGTTCCAGCCGCCATGATCTTCAGGCTCAGAATGGCTGGCGGGCACCCTGTGATTGGGCGAACATGGTGGGGGCTGGCCTCTGTGCCTGTCCAGTAGCATAGCGTGGGTGGCACATGCGTAGTTGTCGGTTTGGAGCCGAGCCCCACCCTCGCAGTATCAGACCGTCACTGGCACGCACTCAGCACCAGCCTTTTCAGTCGCCTGCTGCTCAGCACCTATGGACCTGACCGACGTTCCCTAGCCTCCTGAGAGCGAGCGACGTAGAGCTACGTCGGTTTGCCCAGGAGCCGCTGCCTGCCACATTAAATCTGCTGCGGGCGGTCGTAAATGGGTTTTAAAGACATAGAGGAAACACATTCTATTTTTTAAATTGGTTGCTTTTTCCTTTATGTTAAGCTCTGCTAAATAGTTTCCTGTAATTCTCTCTATATTGAATAGACCCTATAATCTGATAAGTAGGCGGATATTATGTGGAGTGGGCGGAGCTTCAGGGAAGTGGGTGTGGTAAGTAATTGATAGCTGTGCTGCAAAGTGTCCCTGGAAATTTTTTTCAAATGTTGGCAACTATGAAGTTACCTGCCAACTGGCAATCACAGCAACAACAACAATAATGGTAACTGCCACATCAGAGGGTGGATTCACAGTGACATTGGAAAAAATGCCCATTTTTACCCCGAGTCCAGAGAATAATTATTTCCTTTTAGATTCTATGCCCCCCTTAAGAGGAGGATGGAGTCAGGCCTATGTTAAACAGATTTATGGCTGAAGGTATATTTAAAGAACTAGTATTACCTTACAATACCCCCCTACCCTTGTCGCTCCGAAAACCTGCATCCCACGGTTTCATTTTCCAAGGCAGATGTTTTCTTCGCAGCCATTATATTATCTCAGACAAGCAGAAATTTTTGTATGTGCTTCTTTGAGACCTTATCAGATACACTTGAAGCTAGTACATTTTCTTCCATGAGGGAGGGGAAAAGAGGGGGGGGGGGTCACTTCTGCAATCGGAGCTAGCAGAGGTTTCTAATTCAAAAGGTGTGGGACTAAGGATTCCAGCATTCACACACATATACAATTATTTTTATAGAATTTTCTTGAAGTTTTGCCATTTATACATTTGTGCCTATCTTGTATGAGAGTAGTAATAATGAATAAAAAAAATATTTTATTAGGGAAAACATAAATTACCATAGTTGGCAGGATACTTTGATGCTATTTTTTATAGAATTATAGATACTGAAAATTTGTATTTTGCAAATGGTTCCCTATGTGAAGGGGAGCCTTGCTGTAAAATTCTGAAAATTGGCTACTTGCCAAGAAAGGGTTCAAATGTAAATATCTTTGTTCCTGTTATAGTTATGGAATTTATTTTTGGACAGAAAGGGTTACCGCAATTAGTGTGACCATTGGACCCTGTTGGCACTGAGCCAAAAGTTTCAAATCAGATTAACTTTTTATCTGATTATAGTTTTTGAGTGATATTTTAGGGGTATCCTCTATTAAAAAAGGGGAACCTCTGGCCAGATTTTTGTTAGATTGGCACGAGGCCAAAAGTTTTTTGTAAGATTGGCACTGAGCCAAGAAGTTTTTAGTTTTTTATCTGACCATAGCATGCAAGTGGTATCTGATGTGCCATCTCTACTGACAGCCATACCATCCGATGCTACCCACTTTTCAGTGATTGGTTTGAGTAATGTGTTTTTTCTTTAGCCTCCTAGTGGACGAGGAGACACAGCCATCTTTGCTTTCTTGTTTTTCAGTCCAGGTAACTGACCTGGTGTAAAATGCCTCAGGGCTATGTGGACAGTTCAGCTGTCTGCTCTATAGTTCTCCAGAACACGCAAGAGGGAATGGACACCTGCTCATGGGTCAGTCCCGCTACAATATGTGAATGACGTATGTAGTCACTCTGTGGAGGCCAATCAGAGCGAGTGAATTTATTGAGGAATGTACATGTATGTGGACACAAAGTGTCACAGGAATAATGGCTATGGTGCCAGGAAAGTGTTGTTTACCGTGGTTGTGTTCTCACAGAGGGAGAAAGGAGAGTCAGTCACAAAAGAGCTGTGGCTCTAGTGGGTCTTGTCAGCCCACAGTGGGTCTTGCCCCACCCACAAACCAGGATCATTGATTGTTATGGATCTGGACTGCTCCTATCTATAATAACATTTTGAGACAAACCACAGGTCCAGAAATGTCACAAGAAATGTTAAATGCGTTTATATATCTGAAAACTGCTATGGTTGTAGCGCCTGCACTGGGCCTCCCACATTATGGAAAATGTTTTGTGTTTATGCAAGGGACAATTGTAAGACCAGGACAGGTGTACTTGCCCAGGAATATGGTGGTAAACTTTGCCCTATAGGTTTTTTTTCAAAGATTGTCGCAGTCCAGGTCTAAGGCATGCCTGAAGTGACTACAAGCATATCATCTTGTGTGATGGTACGGGGGATGGCCACATCATTTACCCTAGGTAGGCCCCAGTTCTGTATGGGTTACTGGGAGTAAAGGGTGTGTTACACCACAATATGATTGTGTAGACATAATATATCAGGACACATTTCCAGCGGATGTGTCCTTCACAGCCATGGAGGGAGCAGAGGATGTTTCTGTAGAGGATTCCTGCTCCAGGCCAAAAGATCACACATTGTTAGAGCTATAAACGCATGCTACAGAACAATTTTTAAGGAATTGCGTGATGATTTAGAAAAAGTTGAGAATGGCCTTTTTCTAAAAGAGGGGAGCTCTTGTGTGTATCCCCACAGCTAGCACCCCACTGTTTATTGCCTAGTATTATGGAATAGGACACGGGTGGGAAAGAACATATGAAGTATTACTAACAGTTTTTTTTATATTTTCTGGCCCACCTAAATTAGTGCAAGCATATGTTGCTAGATGCATCACCTGAATTAGGAACAAACAATCCAAACATATAAGGTCAAACATGAGCATCTCCAATACCCATCAAACCATTCACACATCTACAAATAGACTTCACACATAGGCCCTAAGCAGGGAAGAAATAAAAGTTATTTTTAGTCAATAGTGGACGTGTTCAGCAGATGAGTGGAAGCTTTTAGGACCACAAAAGGGAGATGCCCACACGGTAGCACGCATTCTCAGTAAGGAGATTATTCCTGGATGGGGGTGCCTGCTTTGAATTATTTCTAATAATGGTCCAGCTTTCATATCAAAAATATGCCAAGAACTAGTTAAAATCCTGAAAATAGATTGGAAGTTCCACATTCCCTATTATCCACAGAGTTCAGATAAAGTGGAAAGGATTAATAGGACAAGTAAAGACAAATTGAGAAAACAGTAATTGAAACTTCGAATCTCTTTACAGGTACCAACCCATCCCTTGAAGGAGGGAGATGAAGTAGTGATCCAGCTGTCGCCACATCACAAGACCAAGGCTGGATTTCGTTTTGGACCAAAAGACAAAGGTAGTTGCAGCGACCAGAATCGCTGTCCTTGCGGAATCGCTGTCTTTGTGGAAGACCAACAAACCCGGATCCATGCCAGTCGAGTAAAAAGGTCAAGGTGGATTTTGCGAAAGCAAGACAAAGACAGATAAAGACACAGATAAAAGGAGGAGAAGCAGGTGTTGAAAATCCTCAAAGAGCGAGTGAAGCATGTGTTATAGTCTCTGAAAATTAGCAAAATTACTGTATTCATAGGAAAGAACTCTGGCAAGCTGTGGATTTTGTTGGAGTCACTAATATTTTTAGTGTTCATCCCAACCTGGATCATAATTAAATGTATATATCACCCAGCGGATCTGGGGCCCCTTGGAGGAATTTGTGGGACCTCTAACGCCACCAGCCCAGACATAGTATCAGAGACACCTCAGAAAAGGAATAAAAGAGCCCTGTCCCATAGTTCACCCTCCCAGATAGCCATCACACAAACAAATGGCATGACACAATAAACTTTAGAATTCCTCTAACACGCAAGTAGCTACTTTTATAGTGCCTTATGAAGCGATACTCCCTGGTAGTGATGATACCATACGGTAGCTTAGCCCAAGTGGAACCGGAAGCTGTGCTGAGAGAGAAGCTGGAAGCTGTGCCAGAAGCTGTGCTGTGTGTGCGGACGAGCGGCGTGCGGCGAGGGAGCCGTGCGCTGTGCTGAGCCGGGTGCTGTGCTGTGTGTGTGCGAGAAGGAAGAGGAGACCAGAGCGGGAGCGGGGGACCAGTATCTTGTGACTGAGCAGCGGCGGCGGACGAACAGAAGGAGGGAGCGACAGCAGCAGGGACGTGAGTAGGATACCGGAAGCCGGGCGCGGGTGCAGAGGACCCCAGGGACCGGGACAGAGAGGGCAGAGAGCGGTGGTAGCGGCGGCGCACGATACTGAGGAGAGTGTTCCCGGGAGGAGGAGAGGAGGAGGGGACCGTCCCCAGTGTGTGAGGCAGCAGCAGCAGCTGCAAGCAAGGCAGGGAAGAGAGAGCTGTGTGACTGGGCTCGGTCAACCAATAGCAGCGGCGACGGCAAGGACAAAGACCTGACAGGACCTGACCGGGGACGTAAGGTAACAACTGAACAACTGATCAGCTGGTAGGGGGGTGGGGCTGGTAGGGGGGTGGGGCTGGTGGGGGGGACTAAAAGCACAAAACTACTAGCAATACAGGTTGCTAAGGGGCTGCTATCTGCTTAAAACTACTCTGCGACTGCTCTGTGACCGACTGACCGCTCTGCGACCGACTGACCGCTCTGCGACCGACTGACAGCTCTGTGACCGACAGACCGCTCTGCGACCGACTGACCGCACTGCGACTAACTGACAACTGACTGCGCTGTGACTGACTACTCTGCGACTGTCTGACTGCTCTGCGACTGTCTGACTGTGCTCTGCGACTGACCGACTGGTGAAGATCTTTGGACGGGTGAGTATCCTTGCGACTGGTGAGGATCTTTGCGACTGGTGAGCATCTTGCGACTGGTGAGTATCTTTGCGACTAGTGAGTATCTTGCGACTGGTGAGTATCTTGCAACTGGGAGTATCTTGCAACTGGGAGTATCTTGCGACTGGTGAGTATCTTTGCGACTAGTGAGTATCTTTGCGACTAGTGAGTATCTTTGCGACTAGTGAGTATCTTGCGACTGGTGAGTATCTTGCGACTGGTGAGTATCTTGCGACTGGGAGTATCTTGTGACTGGTGAGTATCTTTGCGTCTGGTGAGCATATTGCGACTGGTGAGTATCTTTGCGACTGGTGAGTATCTTGCGACTGGGAGTATCTTGCGACTGGGAGTATCTTGTGACTGGTGAGTATCTTGCGACTGGTGAGTATCTTTGCGTCTGTTGTATCTTTGCGACTGGTAAGTATCTTAGTGACTGGTTAGTATATTAGCGACTGGTGAGTACCCCAGGTTTTGTACCAGGGGAGTAAGTGGTAGTGTAGGTAAGGAAGAGCAGGTCGTTAATATTATCCCCATAGAGTAGTGGGTAATAATGTCCGACAGGATTGGGGATGCCACTCAGTGCACTTCTTGCGCCATGTATGAGTTTCTTGATGAACCAATCGAGAACGAATACTGCTGTGCAAGATGTGAGCGACTTGTTGCTCTGGAAGCCCACATCGTGGATCTAGAGAACACAGTGGTAAGACTGCGTGGCATCTACAACCTGGAAAGGAGCTTGGACATTACCCATCAGGCGCTGGTAGGGGCCAGCATAGAGGAGGGAGGAATAGAGGAGACGCAAGCAGCAGAGGTACGCAGCTAGGTGACTGTTAGGAAGCCTAGTGGGAGGAGTGTCAGGGAGGCCAGTCCTGAGTTGGTACACCCTAACATATTTGCCGAGTTGCAGGTTGAGGGGGATATCAACTCAGGGGTGGCAGTGCTGGAGCATGCGCCCTCCCCCAGCTGCCAGGGGAGGGACGGCTCCAGGAAGAAGGGGGGCCGTAACTCAGGAAAGGTTAGAAAGGTTGTGGTAGTTGGGGACTCAGTTATCAAGAGGACAGAGAGGGCAATCTGTAAAAAAGATCTTGTGAACCGAACAGTATGTTGTTTACCGGACGCCCGCGTTCGGCACATCACAGATCTGGCAGACAGATTATTGTGCGGGGCTGGGGATGACCCAGCGGTCATGGTGCATGTGGGCACTAATGACAAATTTAAAGGTAGGTGGAGGATCCTAAAGAACGATTTCAGGGACTTAGGTAATAGATTGAGGAAAAGGGCCTCCAAGGTGGTTTTCTCTGAAATACTGCCTGTACCTCGAGCCACACAGGAGAGGCAGAAGGAGATTAGGGAACTTAACAAGTGGCTGAGGAACTGGTGTAGGAAGGAGGGGTTTGGGTTCCTGGAGAACTGGGCTGACTTCTCAGTTGGCTACCGGGTCGTTAGTAAGGATGGGCTGCACCTTAATGGGGAAGGTACAGCTCTTTTGGGGAGAAAGATGGCTACCAAGTTCGAGGGGCTTTTAAACTAGGAGACGGGGGGAGGGCTCAGATGTAGAGGCAGTTAGGAGGGAGCAAAGGACTGAAGGCAGCTGTAGGGTCAGCAGCGACAGTAGGTCCACAACGTCAATTGGCAGGTCTGGGCGGGAGAACCGCAGACCAAACAGGAATAAACATAACCACCAATCACGTTTAACTTCCGTAAAACTAAGAGGGGTATATGCTAATGCCAGGAGCCTAGCTAATAAAATGGATGAGATGGAAATGTTAGTACATGAGGAGGACATAGACCTTGTGGGAATAGCGGAGACTTGGTTCGACCCCTCACATGACTGGCTGGCCAATATCCAAGGGTATTCGGTGTACCGGAAGGACAGGGTAGGAAAAAGAGGGGGAGGGGTATGTCTCTACGTCAAGAACAATGTAAAGGTGATTGAGAGGAGTGACATTACGGAAGGGATGAGTATGGAGTTAGAATCCGTATGGGTAGAACTCCATAGGGAAGGAGAAAAGGGAAAAGTAATTGTGGGGGTTTGCTATAGGCCACCTAAACAAGGGGAGGAGGTAGAGCTGGAATTTTTAGCACTTTTGGGTAAAGTGGCAAAGCTAGGATCAGTCATCATATTGGGGGACTTCAATTATCCCGAGATTGACTGGGGAGAGGGGACTACACACTCACATAAGGGCCGTCTATTCACAGAAACCTTACTGGATAATTACATGTCACAGTTGGTGGATTCTCCTTCTAGAGAAAACGCAATCCTGGATCTATTGATCACTAATGACCCAGACCTAATCTCGGAGGTAGGAGTCCAGGACAACCTGGGCTCTAGCAATCACAGGATGATCACATTTAGCGTAAATAACAATATAACAAGGCAAGTGGGGAACATAAGAACCCTTAACTTCAGAAGGGCAGACTTTCCAAAATTGTACTCATTGATGGAAAGGGTAAACTGGGACCAGACCCTGGGATCCCTGACCACAGAGGAAAAATGGGAATGCTTTAGGAACATATTAAGCAAAGGCATCTTGTAGTGCATTCCTATGGGAAATAAATTTAGAAGAGACAAAGCCAAACCTGGCTGGCTAAACCGTAGCGTTAAAAAACTTATTAGGGGAAAAAAATTGGCCTTCAGGAAATATAAATCAGAGGGCACAGTATCGGCTTTCGACCAATACAAGGAGGCAAATAAGAAGTGTAAACACAAAATCAAGATGGCTAAAATAGACTTTGAGAGACAAATAGCGGAGGATAGTAAAAAAAACCCAAAGAAATTCTTTAAGTATATCAACAGCAAAAAAACTGGGGCAGAGCATATTGCACACATAATTAACGATGATGGGAGGATGGTTACAGAGGACACTGAAAAATCAACCGTGCTGAATGCTTTTTTCTCGTCAGTATTTACACAGGTACACTGACCATGACTGTATGGTTAGTAGTAATACACAGGACTTGCCACTATGGCTAACAGAGGGTGAAATCAGGGAAAGGCTGGACAAACTTAACACAAACAAATCACCAGGCCCGGATGGCGTACATCCGAGAGTACTCAAGGAACTCAGTAAGGTTATATCCAGACCACTGTTCCTGATCTTTGCGGACAGTATTAGGACAGGAGATGTACCAGGGGAGTGGAGGAAAGCAAACGTGATTCCGATATTCAAAAAGGGTCAGAGGCATATACCGGGAAATTATAGGCCGGTCAGTCTGACATCAGTAGTATGTAAACTTCTGGAGGGGATGATAAGGGACTATATCGTGGAGTTTGCTAAGGACAACAGCATCATCAGTAGTAACCAGCACGGGTTTACAAATGGGCGTTCTTGTCAAACCAATCTCTTAACATTCTACGAGGAGGTGAGCTGTGAGCTAGATAGGGGCAAACCAGTGGATGTGGTGTACCTAGATTTCGCTAAGGCGTTTGATACAGTTCCCCACAAGCGCTTAAATTTATAAAATAAGGTCTGCAGGTATCGACAGCAGGGTTTGCTCTTGGATACGGAACTGGCTAAAAGGGCGTATCCAAAGGGTAGTAATAAACAGTGCATACTCAGACTGGTCTGAGGTAGTAAGCAGGGTCCCCCAAGGCTCAGTCCTAGGACCAACCTTGTTCAATTTATTCATAAACAGCATTGAGGACGGGATCAGTAGTTCGATATCAGTTTTTGCTGATGACACAAAATTAGGCAGGGCAATAACAGCACAGCATGAAGCAGATATCCTACAGAATGACCTGGACAAAATAACGGAGTGGGCAACGACTTGGCAAATGAGGTTTAACGTGGAGAAGTGTAAGGTTTTGCACTTGGGGACTAGAAACATAAAAGCACAATACACGTTAGGAGGGGAACCCTTGGGGGAATCAAAAATGGAGAAGGATCTGGGAGTCTTGGTTGATGATAGACTAGGCAACAGCTTGCAATGTCAAGCGGCGGCTACCAAGGCTAGCAGAATATTAGCATGCATAAAGAAAGGGATGTTTTCCAGAGATAAGACTATAATCCTTCCACTTTATAAAACTCTGATCCGACCGCATCTGGAGTATTCTGTCCAGTTCTGGTCGCCAGTCCTCAGAAGGGATGTGTTGGAGCTGGAGAGAGTACAGAGAAGGGCAACTAAACTAATTAGGGGACTGGAGGACCTTGATTATGAAGAGCGTCTCCAATCGCTTGATTTATTCTCCCTGGAGAAGAGACGCCTGAGGGGGGGACATGATAGCAATTTTTAAATATCTCAATGGGGATCTCAGCTTAGAAAAAAAGCTGTTCAGTCGAAGGGATTGCATGAGGACTCGGGGACACACAATGCGATTAGAGGAGAAGCGTTTTAACCTCAGGCAACGTGGGGGGTTCTTTACTGTTAGGGCTACAAGATTATGGAATTCTCTACCACAAGAAGTGGTTTCTGCGGGTAGTATGGTGGCTTTCAAAAGACTATTAGACGTACATCTCAAGGATCAGAACATTCAGGGGTATGTGAGATGATTACAGCCACACACACCTACACAGGTTGAACTGGATGGACTATTGTCTTTATTCAACCTCACCTACTATGTAACTATATGTAACTATGTAACTATATAAACGATGAGAGATTAGGCCCAGGAACTGTATTTATATGTGTCACAAACAAATATTGGGGAGACAATTGTGACTATTGGGGATCAGTGGGTTGGAACATGGGAGACAATTGGGAGTGCAAAGGGGAACACTGGAACTACAAGAAAACAAAAGAGAGAGGCTCCCATAGGAAGTTTTGACCCACATATATATATATATATATAGATGCCATCGGGGTCCTAAGAGGGGTCCCTAATTAGTTCAAGGTGAGAGATCAGGTTAAAGCCGGTTTTGAGTCCTTTATCTCTCCCTTTGTCAACATAAATAAAAATGTAGATTGAATAAATTATATCTATTATAATCAGCGGAGATTTATTAACTATACAAGGAATGCCCTAAAGGGCATAGCAGAACAACTAGATTACATTCCAGAACAGAATGGCTCTGGATATGATCCTCGCAGAAAAAGGTAGTACCTGTGTATATATTGATAAAGTAGATTGATGCTGTACTTACATTCCTGATAATACTGGCCCCAAAGGTAAGGTCACTCTGTGGAACTAAAGAAGAATTCTGGCATTGAAAACCCTTGGGATCAGTATTTTGGATGGTTTAATAGTTGGAAACAAGCCCTAGTGCAGCTAGGAATTATCATTGTTATTATATTTGTTATAATAGGTGTCGAAATACTTTGTGTAGTTCCCTGCTTTAAGAAAATGCTTAGCAAAAGTATTGATAATCTATCAATGTATTATAATAATGTTGCAAAACCTGAACAGATCACCCCCTTGAAACAAACCCAACTTCCCTCCCCAGATTATAGGGATTATGTAAGACAATATAAAAATACAAGAAAGAACCTCATCATTTAGGTGGGCAGGTTGGGTCCTTTTTTATAACAAGGAATCTAAGGACAATTGTCGCCAAGCCTGTCACTTTTATTGCCAGGGAGACTGTATGTCCCCTGATGACACCATAAGAATGACAGGAAAAATCATATAGATAAAATTATGATTTTTAAGAGGGGATTGAAGGAGTGTGCTACTCCATTTTGTATAAAATAATTGCTAATTGTATGAACTTCATTTCAGGCTGTCTTCGATGCACGTAGCATGCAGTTAGCACATAATGGCGTGTCGAAACTATGCTATCTGTTTCCTGTAGATGTTTTTGTCTCTAGTTCCTCTTTCTTTAGAATGATCTCAGAATTGTTTTCTTTTCCTATATGAACCAATAGAATCTACTAATTAAGTTTGTCTCAGTATAAGGAGTACTTCCTATAGCTTAGAGCATGGGCATCCGCAGAACTTTTTTCAGGGGGGGGGCATCATTTTAAGGTCACTCATGCTCCGCCCCTTTTTGACAATGTCATGAAGGGGAGGGGCTTAGTCATTATCACATAAAGCGCAGGCATCCAAAGGTTTGAGAAACCTGATGCAAAAGTTTAATAGAAGAATCAAGCTGCCATTGTCTGATTAGCAATTTCTAATTTGTATTTATGTTTACACTATTGACACTATTGAATGCACCACATTATTCATACACACATGATCAAGGCACTTAAAGTGAATTTGGCAACTATATAAGACTTTGGGGCCCATTTATGCTAGGTGCTGAACCCCACCCCTTTTTTACATGGATCTGGGCTTTACGCCCTTCTTGGGGTATAGTTGTCTCAGCCTAATTGTATATTATAACCCATGAGAGTTCAGGGTATTGAAAAGACTAAGCTTTCTATCTATCTATCTATCTATCTATCTATCTATCTATCTATCTATCTATCTGTAACGGAACAGGGCACCCCGGACCGGGTACCTCCGTTGAAAGATGCTCCTAGTGCTTTCCGAGGACTCCAAGCACTCCACCAGACACTGTAACCACTTCAGATCCCACGAACCGCCGCAGCTTGGTTAGGGTCTCGCAATCTCCTACCCACCCTGGACCTACAACAAGGCTCCAGGTTCCTGTGGGTGAACCTCTCTTTCCCCAGAGAGTGCAGCAGAACAAACTCTACACAAGCTCTTAAAAGAGCTCAGTGATTCTCTAAGGGAGTATGGAGGACCATAGCAATCCCTTGCAGCATATCCCCCAATAAGAGACAAAACTCTAGATTGAGGTTGAATGAACTCAGCACAACTTTATTGAACACGACTTATATACAGTTTTCACCCACAAAGTTACCACCCAGATGGACCTTGTTGAAGACTGAACATAATATTCACCATCCAATAGGAACAGAGTTTTACACTCTCATACAGTCTACAAAATATACAATGTGAGACAATCCCCCCTCCCCCTTAGCATCTAATCAACATTCCTATAAGTTTCTCTTAAAGCAGACAGACAGGTGGGCTCATTAGCACAGTTAACAATAGGTGAATGGAAAAGGTGTCTCAGACCCTATTTTAGACAAAAGCACTTCAATGATTAACAGCCATGCTGTCTCTACCAGTTCCTGGATGCCCATATAAGGAGTGGACTTCCTGTACCTTACAGTTTACAGGAATAAAGGTTTAGCTTCTAGGCTAGAGGCAAGACTCCATTAGCCCCATGACTTATCCGTCTTTAAATTCCAGTGACGGTGAGTCCCGTCACACTATCTATCTATCTATCTATCTATCTATCTATCTATCTATCTATCTATCTATCTATCTATCTATCTATCTATCTATCTATCTATCTATCTTCCACATTCACATCCAAAGTGGATGAATGTTTGTTTGTAGACATTACTTGAACGGGGAACCCCAAAAAGATAGATAGATAGATAGATAGATAGATAGATAGATAGATAGATAGATAGATAGATAGATAGATAGATAGATAGATAGATAGATAGATAGATAGATAGATAGGAGACAATGGGATCAACATAAGTTCTGCCTACAGTGCACTTTCACCCCCTTCCTGCCCAGACCGATTTTCAGCTTTCAGCGCTCTCACACTTTGAAAAAGAACCCAAATAAGTATATATTATTTAGTCTTTGTGAAAGTTATAGAGTCCACAAGTTATGGTGCTAATCATTGAAAATTGATCACACTTGACCACACCTGATGTACTGAAGGCCTATCTCATTTCTTGAGACACTAAAAAGTCAGGAAAGTACAAATACCCCCCAAATTACCCCTTTTTGGAAGGTAGACATTCCAAGGTATTTAATAAGGGGCATGGTGAGTTTTTTGAAGTTGTATTTTTTTCCCAACAATTCTTTGCAAAATGAAGATTTTTTTTTTTTTTTTTTTTACAAATTGACGTATTAACAGGTTATTTCTCTCACACAGCATATGTATACTTGGAACTACACCCCAAAACACATTCTACTACTCCTCTTGAGTATGGCGATACCACATGTGTGAGACTTTTTCACAGCCTGGCCACATACAGAGGCCTAACATCCAAGTAGCATCGTCCGGCATTCTAGGAGCATAAATTTCACATATAATTTCCTGACAACCTATCGCACTTTTGAAGGCTCTGGAGCACCAGGACAACGGAAACCCCCATAAAATGACCCAATTTTGGAAAGCAAACAGCCCAACGTATAATTTTTGAGGCATAATGAGTCTTTTGAATATGTCTTTTTTTCCACAAGTTTTTGGAAAATGTGGAAAGAAAATTAAAACGCATTTTTTTTACACAAAGCTGTCCATTTATGCAATATTTCTAACACATAGCATGTACATAGCAAAAATTGCACCCCGAAATACATTCTGCTATTCCTTCTGAGTATGGCGATACCACGTGTGTAACACTTTTACACAGCTTAGCCACATACAGACGCCTAACATCCAAGTAGCCCTTTACACAAAGTTGTCCATTTATCCACTTTAAGACTGGGCCTATTTTTGACACTTGGTGTTTACAAGCTAAAATCATTTTTTTTGCTAGAAGACTACTTAGAACCCCCAACATTATATATTTTTTTTTAGCAGAGACCCTAGAGAATAAAATGGAGATCGTTGCAATATTTTTTATCACACCATATTTGCGCATTTCCAAATGCAATTTTTTTGAAAAAAATTCACTTTTTTTAATTAAAAAATAAGAAAACAGTAAATTTAGCCTAATTTTTTTCCATGTGAAAGATAATTTTACGCCGAGCAATTAGATACCCAACATGTCATGCTTCAAAATTGTGAACGCTCATGGAATGGCGCCAAACATTGGTACTTAAAAATCCCCATAGGCAACAATTTAAAAATTTCTACAGGTTACCAGCTTAGAGTTACAGAGGAGGTCTAGCACTCAAATTATTGCTCTCGCTGTAACGATCACGGCGATACCTCACATGTGTGGTTTGAACACCGTTTACATATGTGGGCGGGACTTGTGTATGGGTTCGCTTCTGCGCGCGAGCTAACGGGGACAGGGCGCTTTCATTTTTCTTTTTCCTATTTATTTTATTTATTCATTTTTTATTTTTACACAGTTTTTTTAAAAAAAATGTTTTGATCATTTTTATTCCTATTACAAGGAATGTAAACATCACTTGTAATAGAAATAGGCATGACAGGTCCTCTTTATTGTGAGATCTGGGGTCAGAAAGACCTCACACCTCACAACTACACTATAAAAGAAAAAAAAAAAATTGTTGAAAACGAAAAAAAAAAAAAAAAAAAGCGGCCCTTTTTGTCTCTGAGGATCCGGGACCGGATAGTTTTCCCCGCTGCAAGCGGGTCCGGTAAGCTGTGAAAACGTCTGGGATGCAGTGGGAGGGGGGGGGGCACCTCTTCCCCATGCACCGTAAGGGTAATTCTGCAGCGAATCCGCCACTGGGACCACCCTTATCTGAAAGCCGCCCGCCATTTAAAAAAATACCGGGGTTATGGGGGCTATCTGCTGCCATAACCCCAGTATTTAGCTTTAAATGGCCGACGTATATAGTCGTTAGGCGGTCAGTAAGTGGTTGCATGTATATAGCAAAAATTGCACCCCAAAATACATTGTATAAAGGAAAGTGTACAGGAATAGTCCGAGTCCATCTCCGATCCGCTACTATTAGCGATTTCAAATTCCGAATCGGATTCGGAATTGGATTCGGATACTGATGAGAGCTCCCCGGTGCAGTGGCGTACCTAGAGCATTTGGCACCCGGGGCGGATCCTATATCTGGCACCCCCCCAACTTTAAAATGTAAAAACACCCACAGAAATTTGTAATGTTTTCAAGAATATTTATTGCACAAATTTCACAGCCCCCCATCACAGTGCCCCTTGCCGTCTGCCCCCTCCCCCATCTCTCTAATCACAGTTCCTCCTTTTGCACTCTCTGCCTCCCCTGCACAGTCCTACCTTCGGCATAAATAGATAGCTAATATTATTAGCAATGTGTTTAAGTTTGAGTAAGAGATTGGAGACTTGCTAAAGGAGATGGTCAGAGACTGCAGTCATAGTACAGGAGATGGTCAGAGACTGCAGACATGATACAGGAGATGGTCAGAGACTGTGGACATAGTACAGGAGATGGTCAGAGACTGCAGACATGATACAGGAGATGGTCAGAGACTGTGGACATAGTACAGAAGATGGTCAGAGACTGCAGACATGATACAGGAGATGCTCAGAGACTGCAGACATGATACAGTAGATGGTCAGAGACTGCAGACATGATACAGTAGATAGTCAGAGACTGAGGACATGATACAGGAGATGGTCAGAGACTACAGACATGATACAAGAGATGGTCAGAGATTGCAGACATGATACAGGAGATGGTCAGAGACTGCGGACATGATACAAGAGATGGTCAGAGACTGCAGACATGATACAGGAGATGCTCAGTCAGAGACTGCAGACATGATACAGTAGATGGTCAGAGACTGAGGACATGATACAGGAGATGGTCAGAGACTGAGGACATGATACAGGAGATGGTCAGAGACTGAGGACATGATACAGGAGATGGTCAGAGACTGAGGACATGATACAGAAGATGCTCAGAGACTGCAGACATGATACAGGAGATGGTCAGAGACTGCAGTCATGATACAGGAGATGGTCAGAGACTGCAGACATGATACAGGAGATGGTCAGAGACTGCAGACATGATACAGGAGATGGTCAGAGACTGAGGACATGATACAGGAGATGGTCAGAGACTGAGGACATGATACAGGAGATGGTCAGAGACTGAGGACATGATACAGAAGATGCTCAGAGACTGCAGACATGATACAGGAGATGGTCAGAGACTGCAGTCATGATACAGGAGATGGTCAGAGACTGCAGACATGATACAGGAGATGGTCAGAGACTGAAGACATGATACAGGAGATGGTCAGAGACTGAAGACATGATACAGGAGATGGTCAGAGACTGAGGACATGATACAGAAGATGCTCAGAGACTGCAGACATGATACAGTAGATGGTCAGGGACTGCATACATGATACAGGAGATGGTCAGAGACTGCAGACATGATACAGGAGATGGTCAGAGACTGCAGACATGATACAGTAGATGGTCAGAGACTGCAGACATGATACAGGAGATGTTCAGAGACTGAGGACATGATAGAAGATAGAAGAGCACTAGGGGGGCCGGAGAGCACAGGCGAAGCAGAGAGCACTGGAGGAGCTGAAGGGCATGGTGGGGGGGGGGCTGGAGAGAATTAAGAGGGGGTTTGGAAAGCATTGCAGGGTTGGTAGGAAGGCGCAGGGGGTGGAGAGCACCACTGGGGGGAGAACAGGGAGCACTTGGGGGCGGGCAGGGAAAACCAGGGGGGTGGAGAGCACTGGGGGGACAGGGAGCACTTAGGGGGGTGGGCAGGGAAAACCAGGGGGGTGGAGAGCACTGGGGGGGGACAGGTAGCACTTGGGGGGTGGGCAGGGAAAACCAGGGGGTGGAGAGCACTGGGGGGAGACAGGGAGCATTTGGGGGGTGGGCAGGGAAAACCAGGGGGGTGGAGAGCACTGGGGGGGACAGGGAGCACTTGGGAGGTGGGCAGGGAAAACCAGGGGGGTTGAGAGCACTGGGGGGGGACAGGTAGCACTTGGGGGGTGGGCAGGGAAAACCAGGGGGTGGAGAGCACTGGGGGGGACAGGTAGCACTTGGGGGGTGGGCAGGGAAAACCAGGGGGTGGAGAGCACTGGGGGGGGGACAGGTAACACTTGAGGGGTGGGCAGGGAAAACCAGGGGGATGGAGAGCACTGGGGGGGGACAGGTAGCACTTGGGGGGTGGGCAGAGAAAACCAGGGGGGTGGAGAGCAGAGCACTGAAGGGGACAGGGAGCTAGGGAAAGATGAATTCCTCATATGCAGCTGCCCCATCCCCCTCCTATCCAGCACACACACTTCGGCACTCACCTTCTTCCTGCCGAGGCTCCGCCCCTTCTTCCCACAAGGCCCCGCCCCCTTCTCCTGCCGCGGCTCCACCCCTTATTCCCGCCGCCGCTCCGCCCCCCCTCCCCCCGCAGCGCTGACTGAAGGAGCTGCCTTCACACTGCAATACGGAACACGCCGGGCAGGACACCGGCTGACACCCCCCAGTGCGTGGCACCCGGGGCGGGCCGCCCCCCCCCCCTAGGTACGCCACTGCCCCGGTGCTCTCATCAGTCATGGAGAGGACCTGAAGGGCCTCCTCGCTGCTGTACATCCTTTTTGACATGCTGGCTGTGATGGGCTGTGCGACGGGTGACGGTTGACTGCGGATGATCACTGATGGGTGGCAGGTGACTGATAGGTGGCAGGTGACTGATAAGTGGCAGGTGACGGTCAATGATGGGGTGACAGGTGACGATGACTGATGGGGTGACAGGTGACGGTCACTGATGTGATGACAGATGACGATCACTGATGGGGTGACAGATGACGATGACTGATGGGGTGACAGGTGACGATGACTGATGGGTTGACAGGTGACAATGACTGATGGGTTGACAGGTGACGAGGACTGATGGGGTGACAGGTGACGAGGACTGATGGGGTGACAGGTGACGAGGACTGATGGGGTGACAGGTGACGAGGACTGATGGGGTGACAAGTGACGATGATTGATGGGGTGACAGATGACGACCACTGATGGGGTGACAAGTGACGATGATTGATGGGGTGACAGATGACGATCACTGATGGGGTGACAAGTGACGATGATTGATGGGGTGACAGGTGACGATGACTGATGGGGTGAGAGGTGACGTTGATTGATGGGCTGACAGGTGACGGGCGATGGTCACTGATGGGTGACAGGTGACGGGCGATGGTGCACGGCGGTACTGATGGCAGTCTCTGGTGACCGGTGAACTTTAGGCTATGTTCACATGCGGGCGTAGTGGATCAGAGCAGAATCACTGCGATTCTGCCCGCGATCCGGAAATCCTTGCAAATGGCGGGACGCCTGTGCGTTGCCCGTGATTTGCAATAGCACCCCAAACGCTGTGCGATGTTGCCGCAATTTCTGCCTGCCGAATCGCGGTAACATCGCGCAAACAACGCATGATGCCCCAAAGAAGCTCTTGTACCTTTTTTGGGCGTCATGCGATGTTTGCGCGATGTTACCGCAATTCGGCAGGCGGAAATGGTGGCAACATCGCACAGCTTTTGTGGTGCTATTGCAAATCACGGGCAACGCACAGGCGCCCCGTGATTTGCAATGATTTCCGGATCGCAGGCAGAATCGCGGTGATTCTGCCCGCGATCACTACGCTCACATGTGAACATTATGGGTGTCAATTTCTGGGCACTGATGAGGTGACTGTTGGGTGACAGGTGCAATTGGGGGGGGCTGAGGACTGTGTGGGGACCTTTATTTTTGTGATTTTACATTGTGACATGTGTACAGAGCAGTAACTCACTGTTTCTAGCGCTGCTCTCCTCACACTGGAAACTGTGTGAGGGGAGAAGAGCTAGTAACAGTGAGTTACTGCTCTGTGTTTACATTTTGTGATCGACTGTGAATGGATTCACAGCCGATCACATAGTAAACAGTCACGGTCAGTGACTGTTTACTACTGCCGGTGACTAGCTGTGTTCCTAAGGAACACAGAGCCACCGACATGACCGCGCTGCGGCACTCCCAATCGCGCATGCGCGGTCTTCTCCTGCACTCCCCATTAGCTGTTCCCCCCCTGCCGGTGACACTGCCGACAACGGCAGTGCAGGGCGGCGCGCACACGATCGCGCGCCTGCCCTGCCTGAATGGGCCGCCGTCATATGAGATACGGAAAATTTTTATACGGAAAAGTAAGGTCAAATCAGACTGCATCCACCAAAGACGCACGAAAATCGCACGGTGGGACTTTATATGAGGAACCATGCTGTATGTGCCACTTCACGGCACCCTGTTAAATCTGCAGTCCTAACACTCCTAATTTAGTGTCTTCACACTGGAAGCACATGGCTGCTAATGGATGGATAGGGGAACAGGTGAGAGGGAGACAGCCCAACCTCCCCCAACCCACCCTCATCCATGACTGGCTGTTGTCTCAAAACTCAAATAATTAAGTTGTAACGATGGTACAAACTGGAAAGGACCAGCTGAGAAGCATTACACCTCCGTGATGGGGCCGTGAAGTGGCTCTGCAGCTTTCACATGCGTTTGCAAATGTGTGTCAACTAAACCCCTGTTCTTTGTATCAAGAGACAGGTCTACTTGGTTGGTGACAGACTGGAGGGTGAGTACATCAGACTGGGGGCTGGCTGACTTTCATGCACCTCTTATAATCCTTCAACCTCATTTTTTTTCCTCCTCCCTATTGTTTGTGCAGTTACAGTACCTTCACACCATCTTCTTCCTCAGTCTCCTATTCTGGCAGGAGTACATGCTGAGGCAGCCCTGGAGTTTTTCAGCAGCCCACACGTGCACACAAGCAATAGATATTCAGAAGCTGATGCCTGTGAGAACACGTCCCGCCCACTCCCCCTTCTGTACAGCGGCTACTAATGGAGAGAAGAGGTACTGCAAGCCTGCATCTATAGACTGTCAGGCTGATGGCAAGTGTGATCTGATCTGCACACGGAGGTTTGCATTCCAGGCATTCCAGGCATTCCAGGGGGGGGGGCACTCGCCCTCCCTTGCGGACGCCCATGGCTTAGAGCTTTATAACGAACTAACCAGTTTATACCCGTATAAGGAATTTACCCTAGACCCCCCCCCCCTTTTACAATGTATGTATAAGTGTTTGCAAGTGCATTAAATCTTGGAGAAATCCTTTGAACCACACGCTGACTAGTTCGATTTATTCCAGTGGAAAAGGTTGCTCCCGGAGACTCCGCCCTTGCACAGAACCGACTTGACTTAGGTAGTCAGGGACTACTAAGAGGTGGGGTTGAGCCAACCACCTTCAGTGCGAACCAAACTGGGGGTTGTTCGACCCATCACTACATCTGGGGTTATTTACAGTTGTGGAATCCCTTAGAAGCAGCCTGAAATAATATATTGAATCATATTGCTCTTCAGCTAATTCATTCAAGAAATATATTGTTACAGTCTGTTATTTTTCTTACAGAAGCCTGGTAGCAAAGATATTTCTGTGTTTTATCATAACGTGTGTGTTTCCATTGGTCTTTGCACTTACACTATTACCAGGTGGATATGCCAGAGAGGCTGAGATTGTTCATAAGGTTGAGAGTGCGGAACCCATCTTCCCTAAGCGGCTCCTGCGGGGGTAGCGCTACATAATAATTAGGGATGATCGAACTTTTCAAAAGTTCGGTTCGGCCAGAACATCCGAACTTCCCGAAAGTTCGGCCCGGATTTCAGAACCCCATTGAAATCAATGGGACCCGAACTTCGGTAATCAAAAAACACCATTTTGAAGCCCTAAAACCCAATAAATGCCCCTAAAAAGTGCCTAGGATTCTGGGTCATACCCCAGGGACTATTAATCACACAAAAAAAAGTTCTTAAAAATTGTCATTTTTGATAGAGAGCCAATTATTGAAAAAATTAAAAAAAAAAAAGAGATTTTTTTTATTTTGACTTTGGATTTAGTATCTGGGGGGGTCTAAAAGTGTACCTGTGAAGTTTCAGCTCTGTAGCATGTCCAGAACCATAAAAAAAAAAAGATTGTTTGTATTTTGTCACTTAGAAGTTAGAACACAGGTTGTGGGCTTCTCGCTTTTCACACATTGCCGGTTTAATAGCAGGCGTTTTTTTGGGCATTTTTTGGGTTCTTTTGAGGCAGGAAAAACATCTGAAACTTCTCAGGTACACCTTTTAGACCCCCCCAGACACAAAATCACACAAAAAAAGTTCTTAAAAATTGTCATTTTTGATAGAGAGACAATTATTGAAAAAATTTAAAAAAATAAGTAAATTAAAAAAAATTCTTTGGATTTAGTATCGGGGGGGGGGGGGGGGGGTCTAAAAAGTGTACCTGTGAAGTTTCAGCTCTGTAGCATGTCCAGAACCAGAAAAAAAAGATAATTTTTCTGTAGAGCAGGGATGGTGGGACCCTCCTTTTACACCTATATGATCTTTTTTTTTTCTGGTTCTGGACATGCTACAGAGCTGAAACTTCACAGGTACACCTTTTACACCCACAGATACAAAATCACACAAAAAAAGTTCTTAAAAATTGTCATTATTGAAAAAAAAAATTAAAAAAAAAAATTCTTTGGATTTAGTATCTGGGGGGTCTAAAAAGTGTACCTGTAAAGTTTCAGCTCTGTAGCATGTAGAGAACCATAAAAAAAGATCGTTTGTATTTTGTCACTTAGAACACAGGTTGTTGGCTTCTCGCTTTTCACACATTGCCGGTTTAGTAGCAAGCGTTTTTTTTGGGCATTTTTTGGGTTCTTTGGAGTCAGGAAAAACATCTGAACTTGTGTATAGTGGTATATATACCACTATACACAAGTTCAGATGTTTTGCCTGCCTCCAAAGAACCCAAAAAAATGACCAAAAAAACGCTAGCGTCAAAAAAAAAAAAAACGCCCAGGTGTGTTGTTGCAGGCATTTTTTGGGGGTTTTTGGAGGCAGGCAAAACATCTGAACTTGTGTACACACACATACTTATATGTATTTTACACTTAGACATATATAGGTGTTATAGGAGCGTAACTATATTAGTGTAAATGATTTCATTAGCGCAAGCATATATTTCTGCTACTATCACACCTATATATGTCTAGGTGTGTATAATAATATATGTATGTGTGTATATATACCCATATACACAAGTTCAGATGTTTAGCCTGCCTCCAAAAACCCCAAAAAAATGCCTGCAACAACACACCTGGGCGTTTTTTTTTTTTGACGCTAGCGTTTTTTTGGGCATTTTTTTGGGTTCTTTGGAGGCAGGCAAAACATCTGAACTTGTGTATAGTGGTGTATATACACACATACTTATATATATATGTATACACACCTAGCCATATATAGGTGTGATAGGAGCGTAACTATATTGGTGTTAATTATTTCATTAGCGCAAGTAGTTTTTTCTGCTCCTTTCACACCTATATATGTCTAGGTGTATATAAACAGACATGGGTGTGTATATATACCCCCTATACACATGTTCAGATGTCATGTCTGACTCCAAACATGTGCTCAAAAAATCACTAGCAATGCCTGCAGCCAAAAAGAATGCTGGCGGCGGCGAAGCCATTTAACAGAAGCGAAAGTGACTTGAGAGAAACTAGCTTTTCTCTATAGCGGTCACCCTGCTATGGAAGGGTTTGGTCACCCTGCCATAGCAGTCACTGTCAGTTAACCCTACACTACACTACGGTCCCCTTACACTTAACACTTTCCCTACAGAAACTGAATAAATTAAAGCTAACTAAAGTGTAAAAGAGCACTCTAACTACACTAGATATCCCTTTCCTCACACTAATAAATGCTAAATGACACTTTGTAACACTTTGTAACAGAAGTAACAGAACAGCATTCCACTCTCTTCCATGTCCCGTATAAGAATGCTAGGAATTTGGCGGGGGCTATATTAGATACTGGGGGGCGTATTCACTAATGATTGAACTATGGACCCCCTAGTCACTCCAATCACATTCCTAGCATTCTCCTGCCCCCTCAATTGGCTTTTGCTAATGGTTCTGGTCCAATCACAGGCTTTTAAAGCCCATTTCCTGTCCCATTGCATTTTGGTCGGTTCTGGTTGCCGAATTCCGAACTTTTTGGGCAAAAAGTTCTAAATTCGGCCGAACCTCGAACACCCAATGTTCAGGCCGAACCGATGGTCTACCCGAACCGTTCGATCATCCCTAATAATAATACAAGCCTTGGATTACCTTTAGCAATAGGAGCCTTGGATTAACTTTTAGTAATGCCTAGGCTGGCAGAGTGAGAGGAGAATAGCTTTCTTATGAAGATAAAGTTGGATACACACTATACAACTTTTGTTGTTTGATTTCTTTTAGATTTACCTTCAACTATGTAGTGCAATGTCCTCTCGGATTGCATACAAATTGAAAGTGTTTAGGTTTGACCTAATATTATATGGTTTTGGTAAATCTGAAGGAAAAAAATCGAAAGACAATTGTATAGTGTGTATCCAGCTTTAGGAAACTGTTCTCCTCTCACTAGAAGGAAGCTTTTTCTCCTCTCGCTCTGCCAGCCTCATGGTGATTTCTTTATTTTTACAAACAGATGACACATAAATTCCTTAGGCTTTCAGATGCTTCCCCCACTGCTTTGGAATACACAGTAAATGAATGCCCCAAGGCTCAGAGTGCTGGATCAATCTTCTTCATTCTATGGCCCATGCTGACAAGTCTACTAGTGCTGGAGCATGCACCCTCCCCCAGCTGCCAGGGGAGGGACGACTCCAGGAAGAAGGGGGGCCATAACTCAGGAAAGGTTAGAAAGGTTGTGGTAGTTGGGGACTCAATTATCAAGAGGACAGAGAGGGCAATCTGTAAAAAAGATCTCGTTAACCGAACAGTTTGTTGTTTACCGGGCGCCCGCGTTCGGCATATCGCAGATCTGGCAGACAGATTGTTGTGCGGGGCTGGGGATGACCCAGCGGTCATGGTGCATGTGGGCACTAATGACAAAGTTAAAGGTAGGTGGAGGATCCTAAAGAACGATTTCAGGGACTTAGGTAATAGATTGAGGAAAAGGACCTCCAAGGTGGTTTTCTCTGAAATACTGCCTGTACCTCGAGCCACACAGGAGAGGCAGAAGGAGATTAGGGAACTTAACAAGTGGCTGAGGGATTGGTGTAGGAAGGAGGGGTTTGGGTTCCTGGAGAACTGGGACGACTTCTCAGTCGGTTACCGGCTCTTTAGTAAGGATGGGCTGCACCTTAATGGGGGCGGTACAGCTCTTTTGGGGAGAAAGATGGCCACCAAGTTGGAGGAGCTTTTAAACTAGGAGACGGGGGGAGGGCTCAGAAGTAGAGTCAGTTAGGAGGGAACAAAGGACTGAAGACAGTTGTAGGGTCAGCAGCGACAGTAGGTCCACAACGTCAATCGGTAGGTATGTGCGGGAGAACCGCAGACCAAACAGGAATAAACATAACCACCAATCACGTTTAACTTCCGTAAAACTAAGAGGGGTATATGCTAACGCCAGGAGCCTAGCTAATAAAATGGATGAGTTGGAAATGTTAGTACATGAGGAGGACATAGACCTAGTGGGAATAACGGAGACTTGGTTCGACCCCTCACATGACTGGCTGGCAAATATCCAAGGGTATTCAGTGTACCGGAAGGACAGGGTAGGAAAAAGAGGGGGAGGAGTATGTCTCTACGTCAAGAATAATGTAAAGGTGATTGAGAGGAGTGACATTACGGAAGGGATGAGTATGGAGTTAGAATCTGTATGGGTAGAACTCCATAGGGAAGGAGAAAAGGGAAAAGTAATTGTGAGGGTTTGCTATAGGCCACCTAAACAAGGGGAGGAGGTAGAGCAGGAATTTTTAGCACTTTTGGGTAAAGTGGCAAAGCTAGGATCAGTCGTCATATTGGGGGACTTCAATTATCCCAACATTGACTGGGGAGAGGGGACTACACACTCACATAAGGGCCGTCCATTCACGGAAACCTTACAGGATAATTACATGTCACAGTTGGTGGATTCTCCTACTAGAGAAAACGCAATCCTGGATCTATTGATCACTAATGACCCAGACCTAATCTCGGAGGTAGGGGTCCAGGACAACCTGGGCTCTAGCGATCACAGGATGATCACATTTAGCGTAAATAACAATATAGCAAGGCAAGTGGGGAACATAAGAACCCTTAACTTCAGAAGGGCAGACTTTCCAAAATTGTACTCGTTGATGGAAAGGGTAAACTGGGACCGAACCCTGGGATCCCTGACCACAGAGGAAAAATGGGAATGCTTTAGGAACATATTAAGCAAAGGCATCTTTCAGTGCATTCCTATGGGAAATAAATTTAGAAGAGACAAAGCCAAACCTGGCTGGCTAAACCGTAGCGTTAAAAAACTTATTAGGGGAAAAAAATTGGCCTTCAGGAAATATAAATCAGAGGGCACAGTATTGGCTTTCGACCAATACAAGGAGGCAAATAGGAAATGTAAACACAAAATCAAGATGGCTAAAATAGACTTTGAGAGACAAATAGCGGAGGATAGTAAAAAAAAAACAAAAGAAATTGTTTAAGTATATCAACAGCAAAAAAACTAGGGCAGAGCATATTGCACACATAATTAACGATGATGGGAGGATGGTTACAGAGGACACTGAAAAAGCAACCGTGCTGAATGCTTTTTTCTCGTCAGTCTTTACACAGGAAACGGAGGGGTACACTGACCATGACTGTATGGTTAGTAGTAATACACAGGACTTGCCACTATGGCTAACAGAGGGTGAAATCAGGGAAAGGCTGGATAAACTTAACACAAACAAATCACCAGGCCCGGATGGCTTACACCCGAGAGTACTCAAGGAACTCAGTAAGGTTATATCCAGACCACTGTTCCTGATCTTTGCGGACGGTATTAGGACAGGAGATGTACCAGGGGAGTGGAGGAAAGCAAACGTGATTCCGATATTCAAAAAGGGTCAGAGGCATATACCGGGAAATTATAGGCCTGTCAGTCTGACATCAGTAGTATGTAAACTTCTGGAGGGGATGATAAGGGACTATATCGTAGAGTTTGCTAAGGACAACAGCATCATCAGTAGTAACCAGCATGGGTTTACAAATGGGCGTTCTTGTCAAACCAATATCTTAACATTCTACGAGGAGGTGAGCTGTGAGCTAGATAGGGGCAGACCAGTGGATGTGATGTACCTAGATTTTGCTAAGGCGTTTGATACAGTTCCCCATAAGTGCTTAATTTATAAAATAAGGTCTGCAGGTATCGACAGCAGGGTTTGCTCTTGGATAAGGAACTGGCTAAAAGGGCGTGTCCAAAGGGTGGTAATAAACAGCGCATACTCAGACTGGTCTGAGGTAGTACGCGGGGTCCCCCAAGGCTCAGTCCTAGGACCAACCTTGTTCAATTTATTCATAAACAGCATTGAGGACGGGATCAGTAGTTCAATATCAGTTTTTGCAGATGACACAAAATTAGGCAGGGCAATAACAGCACAGCATGAAGCAGATATCCTACAGAATGACCTGGACAAAATAAAAGAGTGGGCAACGACATGGCAAATGAGGTTTAACGTGGAGAAATGTAAGGTTTTGCACTTGGGGACTAGAAACATAAAAGCACAATACACGTTAGGAGGGGAACCCTTGGGAGAATCAAAAATGGAGAAGGATCTGGGAGTCTTGGTTGATGATAGACTAGGCAACAGCATGCAATGTCAAGCGGCAGCTGCCAAGGCTAGCAGAATATTAGCATGCATAAAGAAAGGGATGTATTCCAGAGATAAGACTATAATCCTTCCACTTTATAAAACTCTGGTCCGACCTCATCTGGAGTATTCTGTCCAGTTCTGGTCACCAGTCCTCAGAAGGGATGTGTTGGAGCTGGAGAGGGTCCAGAGAAGGGCAACTAAACTAATTAGGGGATTGGAGGACCTTGATTATGAGGAGCGTCTGCAATCGCTTGATTTATTCTCCCTGGAGAAGAGACGCCTGAGGGGGGGACATGATAGCAATTTTTAAATATCTCAATGGGGATCTAGGCTTAGAAAAAAAGCTGTTCAGTCGAAGGGATTGCATGAGGACTCGGGGGCATACAATGCGATTAGAGGAGAAGCGTTTTAACCTCAGGCAACGTGGGGGGTTCTTTACTGTTAGGGCTACAAGATTGTGGAATTCTCTACCACAAGAGGTGGTTTCTGCAGGTAGTATGGTGGCTTTCAAAAGACTACTAGACGTACATCTCAAGGATCAGAACATTCAGGGGTATGCAAGATGATTACAGCCACACACCTACACAGGTTGAACTGGATGGACTATTGTCTTTATTCAACCTCACCTACTATGTAACTATGTAACTATATGTACTAATTGCTCCAATAGGAACACAACCAATAAGCAACCAAGTCAACCAGAAAGTATGGTAAGGTGTTTTTTTAACAAAATATTAAAGAGGAACTGCAGTCTGCTCACATAATTTGTAATAAAAACATATTTGCCATTCTGAAGCTTCCCTCCAACCACTTTATGTACTTTTTTTTTTAATACAAACGTTTTATTGAGGTATACAGAAGAAAATTTACAAACCATTACTAGAATAAAAACATAATACATGTGTGTTCGAAAAACATTTTGCATATAAAAGGCATCTTCAGAATATATACAAATGATTCTATCCAGTATGTTCTAATAAATAGATCGAAACTTAGCATAGTCTGGGATATATGCATTCAAGGATGAAAATATCCAAAGGAGAATTGTGACCGACTAAGCCCTTGAACATGTATAAACTCCGTATGAGAGCTAGAGGCATGTAACAAGTTTGTGCATATTCAAGTGGGTAGCATTAGAAGAAAAAAAGAAACATAAAAATAACAAGAGATTCTTAAACAATAAGGACAAGTTTGATTAGACCAATAATATATGTAAGAAAAAGGGACCATTCCTCTCCGTGGATTTATTGTGGGAATTCGATAGTGTGTTGAGTAGGCACCATGTGAGCATATCTCCAATGCGTGACACCTAAGCCCTGGGCTCATCTGCTCTCCAAGTTGATACTACATGCGGTCCAATGCATCCATTTGCGGTTGAATATGTGCATGGTATCATATATAGTGTGATGGATATGTTTCATTAATTTGATGGTCTCCATCCTCTGAAGGACTTGGGCCCAGTGAACTGATGGAGAACGACAAATTGAGGGCAATTGACCAGTGGATAGAGCAGAAGAGAGTGTGGGGCAATTTTTGGATAGGGGCTGGTACCTCTTGTAAGGGTGTGAATAGTAAGCCTATTGGAGGTGTCAGGGTTATACTGGATCCTGACCATTGAGTGACTTTTGTTGCTGCCTCACCCCAAGTTGGTCTAAGAACTGGACAGCTCCAGAAAGTCTGGAGAAGCGTATCCATCTCAGGGCAACCCCTAACACACAAGTCCGAGATTTCAGGATAAAATCTATGGATCCTATCTGGGGTTAGATACCATCTCGTGTGCAACTTCACCACGGTTTCTTTTATCACCATGGAATGAGAGGATTTATGCATGTTTGCAAGCATATTTGCCCAGTCTCCAGTGGAGAACTCCTGTCCCACATCTGTCTCCCGCCGAACCATTGCCGAGGATAAATCCGGAAGCAGTGTATTATTGAGGTAACTGAAGAGTCTAGAAAATACCCCCTTGTCTCTAGATGAATTCAAGCATATTAGCTCAAAGACTGAAAATCTGGGTCTTGCATTGAGAGTGTATAGTGATTCGATGAAGTGTCTGATTTGAAGGTATTTATAAAATTTCCCTCGAGGGATGTTATATTCTTCTGTTAAATGTGAGAACGAGCTGAATGCTGATCCCTGGAATAGGGCTCTAAGGGTGGTCAGCGAGTTTTTTCCCACCCGCTAAAGTCACCGGGGAATTAAATGTGGGGGGAATCTGTTATCACCCAGAAATGAGAAAAGAGGTGGTCTAGGGGTGCTAAGAGTATACATGTGTTGGTAAAGTGCCCAGAGGTGAATAGTATGACCAACAATATTGTTTTAAGTGCTCAATTCTCTAAGTTTTACAGATGATGCCCATAGTAGGCCGAGTAGGTGATAAGGGCTTATGGAGATCGTTTCAAATTTTAGCCAGGCGATCTGTGAGGATGAGGCATGCCATTGGGCTGTGTGAGCTAATCTCACCGCTAAATAATAGAGCCATAGATTGGGGACCCCCAGGTCCCCTTGGGAGAGGGTTCTATGAGAAAAGAGTTTACCATATCTAGGTTTTTTACCCTGTGGTGTCCGACACCTCTTTTTACGCTCCAACATTTGAGCCACAGAAGCCTGCCTTTTTCCAGAACATCATGATGACGGCATCATGGAAGGTGGAGTGTTGGACAACTGTGAGGAGACAGGAGAATAGGAGAAGGAAAAGGAGAAGAGGCTGGATGGTGAGAGCATGGAGTGTGGCTTTGTGGGTTCTGATGGTGTTGCTCCCACTGGGCTCGGTGATGGGATTTCAAGTGCCTTCTTAAGTCGGTTGTCCCTAGGTGAGTGTTGGGCTTACCGCGACTTATGCATTGACTGCAAAGGCTGCAGATGGCAACACTGTTGTCAGCAACGGACACATTAAAAAAAGCCCACACTGCGGAGTCATGTTCCGGCGTCCTGGGAGCGCCAGATGTGACTGTACATGGTTGATGGCTCGCTCCTGATACATTTGCAGTCTGCTTTGTACCTCTTGTGCAATGCAAGTTCTGCCTGCCTCTCCTCCCTATCTGCTGGTCCGTCAGTTCGCCAGTTCTACAAATAATTGGCCAGTAACTGTTGTCACTGTGTGTAGCACAGTTAACAAAGCAAAAGAGTCCACATTTTTGCAGGTCTAAAATACAATCTTAGAAACGTATACTGTTAAATTACACCTCACTTCAATCTGTGGTATTGGGGGGCCACAGGTTTATTACAACAGTTCTACAAATAATTGGCCAGTAACTGTTGTCACTGTGTGTAGCACAGTTAACACAGCAAAAGAGGCCAAATTTTTGCAGGACTAAAATACAATCTTAGAAAATTATACTGTTAAATAACACCCGCTTCAATATGTGGTATTACACCAGTTCAAAAAATTGGCCAGTGAGTTTGGCACTGTGTGTACCAGACATAACTAAGCAAAAGAGGCAATATTGTTGCAGGACACAAATACACTTGTAAAAGTTTACTCAGATAACATCCCACTTCAATATGGGGTATTGGGGGGCCATTGGTGTATCACACCAGTTCAAAAAAATGGCCACTGAGTTTGGCACTGTGTGTACCAGACTTATCACAGCAAAAGAGGCAATATTGTTTCAGGACACAAATACACTTGTAAAAGTTTAGTCAGATAACACCCCACTTCAATATGTGGTATTGGGGGGCCATTCGTGTATCACACCAGTTCAAAAAAATTGGCCAGTGAGTTTGGCACTGTGTGTACCAGACTTATCACAGCAAAAGAGGCAATATTGTTGCAGGATACAAAAAAACATGTAAAAGTATACTCACATAACACCCCACTTCAATATGTGGTATTGGGGGGCCATTGGTCTATCACACCAGTTATAATACATTATAAGTGCTTTTGTAATTTTGTGTAGTATTGCTGCAGCAACGCTCAGTCACCACACAATGTCACAATGCTGCACAGTGCACAATAATACTAGTAATCCACTATAATATTTCTACATATATTATACTGGGGATTACCCCCCTCCCCCATCTCCCCCCTCTTTAGTGCACTGCACAGCAATACCAAAAAATTTGCAGCTCTTTAAATGACTTTTGTGGACATTAACAGAACAATTTGTGTCACTGCAGAAGCCGATCTCTAACTGCCCCTAAAGCACAGACTGGATACCTGACCCTATACTGAAGAGACTGTAATAGACCTATACAGACATTGCAGCCCTTTAAATTACTTTTGTGGACATTAACAGAGCGATTTGTGTCACTACAGATGCCTATCTCTAACTGCCCCTATAGCACAGACTGGATACCTGACCCTATACTGAAGAGACTGTAATAGACCTATACCGACATTGCAGCCCTTTAAATGACTTTTGTGGACATTAACAGAGTGATTCGTGTCACTGCAGATGCCGATTTCTAACTGCCCCTAAAGCACAGACTGGATACCTGTCCCTAACCTGAAAAGAGACTGGACCTAAACCGAAATACCAGCCCTGAAAAGGACTTTTGTGGAAATTAACAGAGCAATTTGTGTGTGACTGCTGCGAATCTCTAACTGCCCCTAAAGCACAGACTGGATACCTGCCCCTAACCTGAGAAGATACTAGTAGACCTATACCGAAATACCAGCCCTGAAAAGGACTTTTGTGGATCTTCACAGAGCTATTTGTGTCTGGCAATCTCTCCCTCATGAGCACAGCAGACCTCTCCCTACACTGGCAAAAAGCGGAATGTTAAATGGCCAACAGCTCAGGTCTATATATAGGGTAGGGGGCATGTCCATGTGCTGAAATGTTTTAATTGGCTGTCCCGTTCCACCTGACGGCTGTGTCATGGGTCAAAATTCTCCCCAATGTAAACTAATATGGCCACCATGAACAACGCCATGTGTTCGCAAATTTGGCAGGTAGTGAACAAGCAAAATTCCAACTGACCAACTGCGCTTCCAACAGTGATGGCATCATCATAGATCCGATCCAACGCCCAGATTCAGAGGATGGAGATGAACCAGGTGGGGAGAGTAAAGTTTAGTAAAATTACATAAATATCTTTTTTACATCCTTAGGATGGGAAACCAACTGACCCCTTTCATTCCTAAATTTGTATACATGTGCCAGTTGCAGGGATTGATGCAGTTTGCGGGCGATTATGGCTGAAGCGTTATTACTGTGTAGGAGAAAATGAGCCTTGGACCACCACAGGGACTTCTCTGTGTGCACTGATAATATGGTATCCATAGCAAATCTTTTTTTGTTTATAAGTTGTAAAACTTCCTGTGAGTGGGACTGACTATGAAGATGATACAATTTATTCAGTTCCTGGATGTGGGAACTGATTTCAGCTGTCCTTTTGCTCTTCTTAAGTGTTGCTAGCTCAATTTATCGACCCCTTAACACTGATTTATGGGCAGCCCACAGCATAGAGGGAGAAATCCCTGCGGTGTTGTTAAGGGTGAAATATTCCTGTAATTGGTCTGTTACTTGGGAGACTATCTCCTGATCTGATAATAGGGAGTTGTTTAGTCTCCATTAGGCCATTGTGTGAGAGAGTCCTTTATGGGAGGTGTCAAAAGATACCGCTTGATGGTCTGACCATGGGTAGACATGGATCTGCGCTGAAGGGGAGTTAGCTAGAAGGATGGGGGAAACAAAAATGTAATCAAGCCTTGCATAGCTATCGTGTGGGTGTGAATAGTGAGTATATTCCCTCACTCCCACATTTAAGGCCCTCCAAGAATCAATCAGTTGGTGTGATAAGAAAGAACTCTGTAGTGTTTTAGGGAATGCCTTAGTCACCCTGCTTCTGTCCATTGCAGAATGGGCCACTAAGTTAAAGTCTCCTCCGACCAGCACATGTGCAGAGTTGTATCTGTCTAGGACCTGAAAAAAAGATTGAAAAAAGGTTCTCTGAGAATCATTTGATGCATGTACATTTGCGATCGTAATAGCCTTCCCTTGTATCTTCCCTTGCAAAATCAAGAGCCTGCTGGCAGGATTTTTATATGTATGAAGGATGTCAAAGATGAGGGAGTTCTTAACAAAAATTGCAACACCTTGACTCCCTTAGACTCATAGGTAGTAAAGTGGCATTGCCTACAGTATATGATTTATCAAAATAGTGAGGGTGGTTGTTAGAGGCAAAATGAGTCTCCTGCATCAGGATGATATCAGGATGATATCAGCTCCTAATCTTTTATAAAATTGTAATGCTTTCTTCCACTTTTGAGGCAAATTAAAACCTCTCACATTGTGAGATAATATCCTTAGCCCCATTGCGGAAGTGTTAGATTGGATTGTGTAAGGCTATAATAGAGCAAAGGAAATGCAGGAAGGGGAAGAGGGCCCCATCGAGGCATGTGTGTATCGAACTTGTACCTGAAATAAACTGAACAAAAACTGTTTTACACATTGAATGAACTATATAGAACCAAAAGCAATGGGGTCTGGGGGGAACCCTTACCAGACTAAAGTAAACATTTGTTGTGGACCATCTAGTCCTGTACTCCACCCGTGCTCCATATCCCAGACGTAAGGTGGCAACAAAGATCAGTTAGGGAGTAATAGCGACCCCCTCTATAAGGAACTTGAGGGGGGTTCACTGATAATCGGAGAGCGTCTGTGAGTGGGGGATCAAATCAGATGGGCAGGAAGAGACTAAAAGCAAACCTGCTCAGAGCTTAAAATGTGATACAGATAAAAAGACAAGGCGCCTCTAATGCAGTAGGCTCTGAGTATTTATTAGGTTAAAAGCATAAAAGCACTCACATTTGTTAAGTATGACATGGGCATAGCAAAGATCTGTCTGGAGTCTTCCTATCCGCTGTGCTGAGTGGTTGCAATGGGGACATCCGGTGATCCACTTCCTGTAGATGCGTCCTTTCGTCTGTGTCTCAGCCTGGTCGGCATGAGACTTCCTGAAGGCAGGGTGTGGACGCAGCAGCTGGTGTCCAATAGAGTGGGTGGTGGGCGGTTACATGTTTCGGAGCTCAGCTCCTTCGTCAAACCTCCACCCGCTGGAGGTAAAAGGACATTTATATATGCAACTGAAATCGTTATTAAATGGGACACGTGCATTCAGGCAGAAGATAATTGGATAGTTAATTGATACCAGCATGTGCATACCCTGAAAGCTGGTAACCATTGCACAATTATCGCACATGTGAATACTGCATTACCATGTTAAAAATATTTAAAAAAATGTATAAAAATATATATTAAAACATACACACATACATGTAAATGAAGAATATATATATAAAAAAAAAAAAAAACGCACATCCAGCACTAAATAATATTCAAAGAGACCCAAAAAGATATTCTGTAATAGCGTATTTAATTCTAATTCCTCATTTATGCCCCCAGGTGACAAAACATCAAGGGCATAAATCCACAGTAGCTTTCTCTGTGACATAAAACGCACAAACCTCTCTTCAGGAAAAAAAAAAAAAAAACGCACATCCAGTGCAAAATAATGTTCTATAATAGCGTATTAATTTCTAATTCCTCATTTATGCCCCCAGGTGACAAAACGTCAAGGATATAAATCCAGTAGGTTTCTCTGTGATATAAACGCACAAACCTCTCTGCTTCAGAAAAGGTGGGGGGAATGGACTCTATGACCCATACTTTTAGGCCAGCACTACCTCTATTTGTCAGCCATTGCAATAACAACGAAATAGGCCTTTCATTTACCTCGGTCCATGATAAGGATCACCTGGCATTTCTGGATTTAGATCTGTACCATGAAAATGGTCAGATCTATTCGAGAAACTATTACAAACCTACTTCCGGGAACTCCTTTCTCCATTATAATAGCTGTCACCATCCGCGATGGCTAAATAATATACCCAAAAGCCAGTTCTGCAGATTACGACGCAATTGTGTCAAGCTTGCGGACTACCAGGAACAAAGTCTAACCTTGAAAAAGAAGTTTTCAGATAAAGACTACCCAGCGTCTTTGGTAGAGGAGGCCTGTGCTTTGTACGACACCCCCGATCCGAGGAAGTCTATAAAAAGCAATAGTCAGGGAAACATCATACGTTTTACAACCCAGTTCCATAGCCAATACAAACGCATGGAACATATTATGCGCAAACATTGGTCAATACTTCAACAGGACCCTCACCTAGCTAACTGCATATCCAATCAACCCAGGTTTTCATACAGAAAAGCCCCAAATATTAAGAGCCAGATAGCCCCGAGTAAGCTTCGTTCCAGAAAACATACATCCCCCCCATTAAAATTCTTCTCCATTATTGGAATGTATCAGTGCAAAAAACCTCTGTGCCTCACTTGTAGTTTCGTCCAACATGGACAAAAAGAGTTTTCCGTCAAGGGTAAAATTTACCCCATTAAAGAATTTTACACTTGTTCCACAGAACATGTGGTTTACTGTCTATCCTGTCCCTGCGGCCTACATTATGTAGGCCGTACTATACGGCCGTTAAGGCAACACTTTGGAGAACATCGCCGAGCAATTCAGGCCGGTAAAGACAACGACAGTGTACCTCGACACTTCACAAAACACCACAATAAATCTAGTGCTGGCCTAAAAGTATGGGTCATAGAGTCCATTCCCCCCACCTTTTCTGAAGCAGAGAGGTTTGTGCGTTTATGTCGCAGAGAAACCTACTGGATTTATGCCCTTGATGTTTTGTCACCTGGGGGCATAAATGAAGAATTAGAAATTAATACGCTATTATAGAACATTATTTTGCACTGGATGTGCGTTTTTTTTTTCCTGAAGAGAGGTTTGTGCGTTTATGTCACAGAGAAAGCTACTGTGGATTTATGCCCTTGATGTTTTGTCACCTGGGGGCATAAATGAGGAATTAGAATTGAATACAATATTACAGAATATCTTTTTGGGTCTCTTTGAATATTATTTAGTGCTGGATGTGCGTTTTTTTTGTTTGTTTTTTTTTTATTTATATATTTTTTTTTATATATATTCTTCATTTACATGTATGTATATGTATGTGTGTATGTTTTAATATATATTTTTATACATTTTTTTAAATATTTTTAACATGGTAATGCAGTATTCACATGTGCGATAATTGTGCAATGGTTACCAGCTTTCAGGGTATGCACATGCTGGTATCAATTAACTATCCAATTATCTTCTGCCTGAATGCACCTGTCCCATTTAATAACGATTTCAGTTGCATATATAAATGTCCTTTTACCTCCAGCGGGTGGAGGTCTGACGAAGGAGCTGAGCTCCGAAACATGTAACCGCCCACCACCCGCTCTATTGGACACCAGCCGCTGCGTCCACACCCTGCCTTCAGGAAATCTCATGCCGACCAGGCTGAGACACAGACGAAAGGACGCATCTACAGGAAGCGGATCACCGGATGTCCCCATTGCAACCACTCAGCACAGCGGATAGGAAGACTCCAGACAGATCTTTGCTATGCCCATGTCATACTTACCAAATGTGAGTGCTTTTATGCTTTTAACCTAATAAATACTCAGAGCCTACTGCACTTAGAGGCGCCTTGTCTTTTTATCTTTATCACTTTCAGAGCAGCTTCTCCTCTCCAGTGCTGCCGAAATGCAGTGCCTCACCTAAAGCCTGCTGTATTCCACGGAAGCGCCCATACAACAAACCCTTTTCTCTTAAAATGTGATACTGGTGCTTTTAGGTTCATAGAAGAAGTGAAAAAGAACCTTAAAATCATCTGGTGGGTTTTCAGGAATCTGGTAGTGAGTGTCTGAGGATCAAAGAACCGTCAGTCGTTACCCTTTAAATAAGATGATTCCTCGAACGTTGTCTGTTTCCCCGGTTCCTATGTGGAGATGGTGTTGCCCAGATTGGAGTAGGCCGGAGAGTGGAGGGGAGCTGTGGTGCGTTTTGTAGGACCAGAAGGCCCAACTTAACCAGCAGATCTTTACCTTCTGGGATTTTGGTTACCATATAGGTAGTGCCATTATGTATGACTGATAGCTTGAATGGGAAACCCCATCTGTATCGAATTGCAATACTGTTGTGATCTCCTTCATCCGTCTCCTTGCAGGGTTGCAGGGGATAAATCCGGATATATCTGGACATTAATCCCATCCAATTGAATATGAGGGGTATTGCCTGAAGCCCTAAGGATATCTTCTTTCACCAGATAATCTTTGAGGCACATAATGATATCCCTTGGGGGTTTTTCCGGGGGAGTTCTCTATGGAGTCTGTCCTAGGCAAACGAGGCCTCTGCATGGTCCGGCAACAAGGAGATAAAGAGCTTCTTTATGGCAGCTGGCAGGTCTATGACCGTCTCACGCACCCCCTACACTCTAATATTGTTTCTCCTGTTGCGGTTGTCTAGGTCCTCCAGATGGGCCTGTAACTGAAGGACCGTATCATTTAGGCCCTCGTGATGCTTCCAGAGATCCTTGCAAGCTAACTGCAGTTTATCGTGCTTCGTTTCCAGCATGTCGGTTCTCCCTCCCATCACTGCTATCTCCTGTGTAAGGGTGTTAGTGGATTTGTGCAATTCTGCCTGGAATTTGTTTGCGAGCTTATCATACATGACAGTCAGGCTGTCCTCCAAGTCTACCTTAGTGAGAAGTCAACAGTACTCACGTGTTTCGGAGGAGGCCAATGGTGAGGCTGTTGCATTTGGAGAGTTGGTTGAGGCCTGCAACAGCCGAATGCCATCTTGGGACATCGCTGCCTTTTCCCTTGCCCAGAGAAGGTAGTTTGGAAGGAACCATTGGACAGGTCCTTTTTTCGGTTCTTCTGGTTCGGCATGCACCCACTGGTTGCACAGGGGTGCTCCTCTAAGAAATATGTATGGATGAGTGCTTTAAAGCCCTGGGGAGAGTGAAATAGTCTCCGTTACCCTCAGAGCTCCTACAGCCTGCTTCCGTCCAGTTCCGTGCTGCGCATGTGCCCCAATATTTTTTATGATATTGATATTAATTCTTACTTGCCAAATACGCTGCAGAAATCTCCCTCCACTAAGTCTGGCTGCGGCCTTTTTAACTGTGGGCAGCTGAAGCTGCTGCCTGTTCACTTCCTGGATTTACACAGATACACACACACACACACACATATATACAGACACACACACAAAACACACACACATAAATACAGACAGACAGACACACTCACACCACTGATTGCTTGCACATTTTACCTCTCTTGATGAATACTCATGGATCTCTGCAGTCTCTTGTTATATCTGCCCTCATCCAGCCCCCTCTAGCTCTGCAGCTTTCCTTGGATCTCCTATGACTCACCCCTCCTCCCTTGCTGGCAAACTCACATTAAAGTGAGAGAGAGAGAGCTATGCATGTCATTAGCCTAGACCAGGGCTCTAGTCCTGCAGGAATGCATAGGAACTGCGTTCCAAGTACTTTTTACACAGCAGGAATGCCGTTTTCGTTAGCAGCCGCGTCCTGCTGACCCCTCCATGCCCCCCCCCAACAGAGTGCTGTCGCCATCTCCTGCTCTGGGATAGTGGGTCGGTAAGCCCAGATTGCGGGTTACCGACCCACCTCCCCCGAGCATCAGTGTGAAGAATGGAGTCCGCACTAGAGAAATCAGAGCTGATGCTTCCTGTATAGCGCTGCCTCCTGTCACAGATGGAGTGATACCAAATGTACTCTGCATGAGAGAGAGGAGCGATACAGGAAGCATCGGCTCTGCTCTCTACTACAGCCACATGCTTCCTCCAGTGTTAGCACCTGTCACACTGATGCTCGAGGATGGTGGGTCGGAAACCAGTCAGCAATACCCACCAGCAATACCCACCAGCAGTACCCACCAGCAGTTCATGCCAGCAGTACCAAACAACATTATCCGTCAGCAGCACCGGCACCGATACTAAGGGTTATTACTGTGTAAACTGGCACCAATACTAGGGGCTTTTACTGCATAAACTGGCCCCAATACTAGGGGCTTTTACTGCATAAACTGGCACCAATACTAGGGGCTATTACTGCGTAAACTGGCACCAATACTAGGGGTTATTACTGTGTAAAATGGCACCAATACTAGGAGTTATTACTGTGTAAACTGACACCAATACTAGGGGTTATTACTGCGTAAACATTTTTGGAGGTGTCCTCGTAAACTGGCACTTTACAATAAATATTTCACTTTGTTAACCGGTTGCCGACTGCGCACAGTATATTTACTGCGGCAGTTGGCCCCGGCCAGGCAGAGTGACGTAGGTCTACGTCGCTCGCCTGTCACTCCTTCTAGAGCCAATAGCTCGTTCACGGAGGAGTGCAGGAGTGTGACTGGCGGACCCGATGTCCGCCGGTCACACTACGATCGCCGGTACAGCGGGAGAAAGACAGAGCGGCTTATGTAAACAAGCCGCCTGTCAGTTCTCCCTGTGTAAAAGTGAAGATCAGACAGTTCTACTATGTAGAACTGTTGATCTTTGTTTTTACACTAGTAGACCTGTCCCTGCACAGTTAGAATCACGCCCCTAGGACACACTTAACCCCTCCCTGTCCAATACTGTTAACCCCTTCCCTGCCAGTGTCATTTTTGCAGTAACAGTGCATATATATAGCACTGATTACTGCAGTAATGTCACTGGTACCCCCAAAAGTGTCAAATATGTCAGTCAAGGGTCCGATCTGTCCGCCGCAATGTCGCAGTACCGCAAAAAAAAAAAAAAATCGCAGATCGCCGCCATTACTCGTTAAAAAAAAAAAACACCAAAAATGACAAAAATCTTTCCCTTTGTTAGTAAACGCGATAACTTTTGCGCAAACCAATCAAAATACGCTTTTTGCGATTTTTTTTTTACCAAACATAGGTAGCGTAAAACAAATTGGCCGAAAATTTTAAAACATTTTGATTTTTACATTTTTTTTGGGGGGAATTTCATATAAAAAAAAAGTGAAAAATATTGTTGTTTTTGCAAAAATTACGCTCTTTTTTTGTTTATAGCGCGTGATCAAAAAATCGCACAGGTGATCAAATACCACCAAAAGAAAGCTCTGATTGTGGGAAAAAAAGGACGTGAAATTAGTTTAGGTACAGTGTCGCACGACCGCGCAATTGTCCGTTAAAGTCACGCAGTAAAAAAAAAAAAAAATAAAAAAATAAAAAAATCGCAAAAAAACCCCTGGTCTTTTAGCAGGAAAATCCTCCAGTGGTAAAGTGGTTAAAAAAAGGGGTAAGATATATATATATATATATATATATATATATATTGTAATGTTTGGGGGATTGTGGCTCCACAGGACTGAGTGCAAAACCGTTCAACTTCAAACAAAAAGGCTTTTATTCAGCAGGTAACAAAGTTATGGCTTCCAGCAGCACACAAGCACAAAATACAAAATAAAGTCTGCTTATCTTCAGCACAAAAGTAAAAGGAAAACACATACAGTTCGTAGTTGGGTCTTCGCCCCCCAGGTTTAACAGTCCTTGTTAAGTCTTGTTTCTTGCAGCCTCCAGCAAAACTCCCAGCTCTCCAAACACAGGTGCATACACCAACTCCTCCTCTTCACACACCTCTATCACTACTTCCTGTCTTCTTTTAAGAGCTGCTTCCTGGAGGTTCTTAACCCTGTGTGTGCTGGAATCCTCAGTCAGAGGTGGAGACCCCTTCCCACCCGAATATCGCTTCAGGGTCTCCAAAATCCCGGGTCCCAAATATTTCTCAAATAAACCAGAGAGAACTGTGAATCAGTCCTCTCCTGTTTCAGGCTATTCCTGGGGATTCCTCGCCCGTCCTGGATGACCCTCTGAGTACTTCCACACTTCCCTCAAAGGGACCATAACCCAAAAATTGGTGCTATATAGCACCCGTCCAGGACCCAACCTTGGCGTCCTGTACACATCCCCCCCCCTCTGCCTCAACGCGGAGGTGTTGGAGGCACCATTTGACACCATGCAATGGACACGGGAGAGGGCATCAGCATTTTGATGTTGTCTCCCGGGTCTGTGCTCTACTACAAAATTGAACTCCTGGAGAGAAAGAAACCATCTTGTCACCCTGGCATTGGTGTGTTTGTTCTGCCTCATCCAGGTCAGCGGAGCATGGTCTGACACCAAGCGGAACTTTCTGCCAAGGAGAAAATACCTTAGAGAGTCCAAGGCCCACTTAATGGCCAGACACTCCCGCTCCACCACAGCGTAGTTTTTCTCCGCTGACGTCAGCTTCCTACTCAGGAAAACTACGGGGTGCTCTTCCCCATTGATCACTTGAGACAGGACTGCCCCCAACCCTTCACTTGAAGCATCTGTCTGCACTATGAAATCCCTAGCAAAGTCTGGAGCTACGCAGTCTTAAGCTTCCGAAAGGCTTCTTCGGCCTCGGAGTTCCATTTTATCATGACTGACTTTTTGCCTTTGGTCAAGTCACTCAACGGTGCAGCCACGGTGGCAAAGTTGGGCACAAACCTCCGGTAGTGGCCAACTATGCCCAAAAATGCTCTGACTTGTTTTTTGGTTAAGGGACGGAGCCAGTCCTGTATGGCTTCTACCTTGCTCCTTTGAGGCTTCACCAGCCCTCTACCCACAATGTACCCTAGGTACTTGGCTTCCTCCATCCCGATTGCACACTTCTCTGGGTTGATGGTGAACCCTGCTCTTCTCAAGGAGTCTACCACTGCCTGAACCCGGGGAAGATGAGACTCCCAATCCGTACTGAAGATGACTATGTCATCTAGATATACGGAAGCATATCGTAGATGTGGGCGCAAAGTTTTATCCATGGCCCGTTGGAATGTGGCGGGGGCTGAGTGAGGACCAAATGGCATCCTCTTGTATTGGAAGTGGCCTTCTGGGGTAGAAAAGGCTGTTTTCTCCCTGGCCTCCTTGGTTAGGGGAATCTGCCAGTACCCTTTTGTGAGGTCCAGCATGGTGATATACCTGGCTGGGCCCAATCGCTCAATTAGCTCGTCCACCCGGGGCATGGGATAAGCATCGAACTTGGAGACTTCATTAAGTTTCCTAAAGTCATTACAGAAGCGAAGTGTGCCGTTGGGTTTAGGTACCAACACGATTGGACTCGACCACTCGCTCTGTGACTCTTCAATGACCCCAAGTTCAAGCATCCTTTTCACCTCCTCTGATACTGCCACCCTATGAGCTTCTGGAATACGATAAGGTTTTAACCGGATTTTTACCTTGGGCTCGGTTACAATGTCATGCTCGATGACGTTAGTGAGACCAGGCAACCCTGAAAACATGTCCCTATTTCTTTGCAGAAATTCTTTTGCTTGTTGGGATTGGGGTCTCGACAGGGTAGCAGCAACCTGCACCAGGTCAATCCCTGCAGGGTCCCCTGACTGGACACCTACCCCGGCAGATATCTGTTCTCTGTCTCTCCACGGTTTTAACAAATTTATGTGGTAGATCTGGTATGGTTTTCTTTTCCCGGGCTGGTGTACCTTGTAGTTCCCCTCCCCCATCTTTTCTACTACTTCATACGGACCCTGCCATTTGACCAAGAACTTGCTCTCCCCCGTGGGTATGAGAACAGCCACCCGGTCCCCTATTTGAAACTGTATGACTTTAGCCGACCGGTTGTATACCCTTTTTTGGGCATCCTGAGCCTTCTGCAGGTGCTCCCTCACTAATGGCATCACCTTAGCCACCCTCTCCCGCATTTGGGAGATATGTTCTACCACGGTCTTGTGCAGTGAGGATTCACTTTCCCAGGTTTCCTTTACCAGATCAAGCAACCCCCGGGGCCTTCGCCCATACACTAGCTCAAATGGTGAGAAGCCCGTGGATGCTTGTGGAACCTCCCGGATGGCAAACAACAGGGCAGGGAGTAACATATCCCAATCCCTCCCGTCTTTCTGGACCACTCTTTTTAACATGGACTTTAGAGTTTTGTTAAACCTTTCAACTAGGCCATCAGTCTGCGGGTGATAGATGGACGTCCGCAACTGCTTAATCTGAAATAGCTTGCACAAGTCCGCCATCACCTTTGACATGAAAGGGGTGCCTTGGTCCGTCAATATCTCTTTAGGGAACACTGTTCGTGAAAACATTTGGAATAATTCCCGAGCAATGGCCTTAGAGGAAGTTTTCCTTAAAGGGACTGCTTCTGGATACCTAGTTGCATAATCTAGGATGACCAATATATATTGGTGCCCCCTTGCTGACTTAACCAGGGGACCTATGAGATCCATGGCAATCCGCTCAAATGGCACCTCAATGATTGGTAAGGGTACCAGGGGATTTCTGTAGTGGGATAATGGGGCAGTTAACTGGCAAGTGGGACAAGATGCACGATATCTTTTAACCTCAGCCTTTACCCCTGGCCAGAAGAACCTGTCGGTTATCCTGGCTTCTGTTTTTTCTGCCCCCAGGTGTCCTCCCAGTGCGTCTTTGTTTGCTAGGTCGAGGAGCATCCGCCTATATGGCTGGGGAACTAGCAACTGCTCTACAGTTTCCCCTCGGCTTTCAGCCACTCGATAAACGAAGTCCCCCTTCAACGCAAAATGAGGAAACCTTTGGTCTGCACCTGGCAGTTGTGGCACCCCATCAATAACGGAAACCTGCTCTCGAGCATTGACCAAGGTAGGGTCCCGTAATTGGGCGGTGCCAAACGCACCCCAGGATACATCCAGGCCTGGGTGCACCGGCCTTGAGGATGTTTCCCCTTCAACCTCCTCAACCGGGAACTGCAATGGGGAGAGTTCCTCGTCATCCTCCCCCAACATAACCTGTAATGGGGAGACTTCCCCTTCCTCAGAGGCCAGCTCGGTGTTGCCCCCCGGAGCATTATCACCATTCTCTATGAAGTCCCGATCAGGGACAGGCATTTCCACACTAGAGAGGTGTATTGAGGGGATTTCAGGCCCAGACCCCTCTGTCATTTCGAGGCCCCATGTCCCCAGTCCTCTTAGCTGTCCAGGCAGCTCACATTGTACCTGATTCCACAGTTCAAAAAACAGGGGACAGTCCCGCCTCACAATGATGTCATGGATCAGGCTTTTTACCACCCCAACTTCTTGTGTCACTGAGGTATGGCCATAGGCAACAGTCACCGGCACAAGGGGGTACTCCCTGGTGTCCCCATGGATACACACTACCCGTAGAGTCTTGCTGACTGGGCCGAGTCTCCCAATCACTCTGGCATGTACCAGTGTCACCATGCTACCGGAATCCAGTAGCGCCTTGGCCGGAAGGTGGTTCACCCACACTTCACACTCAAACCGTCCTGCAGCCAGATCCAGATGAGTGGCACATGCCCTTTGCACATAGAAGGAGCTTCTCCGACCAGTCCCGCAATCCATTAACTCCTCCTGAAGCGGGCAGTGGGCCCGGGTATGCCCCCAGGACCGACATCGCCAACACTGTACGTCCCCCATCCTTGGGACAGGAACCAACTTTCGTGGTTCTGCAGAAGGTGATGCAGGTTTGTAGTTTCCACCATCTGGCTGGGTTTCTCTCATAGTGTAACGCTCCTGCGTTTTTAGTATAGGCTGGATTTGCAGCTGCAAAATCTCCACTCAGTAGTCATGTAGAGATGTGTTGAATACCAGATCCAACTCTCCAGGACTCATCACCGTGGGCCTGTCAGCTTCAACATACAGATATATACACACTCAATGAGATGTTCCTGGAGTGATAGGATGTATATGATAGTATGAAGGTGATGTGCTGAAGGGACAGGTGTGAACAGTGACAAGGATGGTAATCACTTGATAGGTTTGTATAGGAGAGTTCAAGATGGTATTTAGGAATGCAGATAGGTTAGTATCGAGTATGCTAACAGGTGGTGAGGACAGCAGATGACAAATACAGGATAGACTAACCCAGTGCAAGGATAGATAGTAGTAGACAGGAGAGCTAGCAATCTATGCAGCAGTGCAGATGATGGATGGTAGTAGGCTCAAGAGCTAGCAATCTATGTAACATTGCAGATGATAGGATAGTATGGATAGGTAGTAACAGTCCTTAATGTGCATAGGTAGATAGTGCAATAAGGTTATAGAGGGTTCCCCTGCGGGGTACTTATCACTTGTAATGTTAGTAGTTTAGAGAGGTCCAGTAGATAAGGAATGATCCGGTAGCGAGATACAGGGATCAGTAGCGAGGTTCCGGTCTGCTCCAGGTAAAGGGAATAGCTGGAGGTTCCGATCGAGAGACAGGCTTGAAAGCATGTGGATAACAAGGCAGGTTGAACGAACAATGTGAGTGAGACCGCCGGTGGTTGAAATAGCCGCTCTGCGGCGCTCAGCAGTGACATCATCGTTCTTAAAGGTATATGCGTACTACCTGAAGAGAAAGGTGGGACGCATTACAGAGAAAGTGGTGATTAAGGGTACCGGAGGTACCAGAATCTTACACATAGGTGCTGTGGCTGGCCTGGTTGCCCTTGGTGTGGGTTCCCGACGCTTGGCAGGTCCGAGCAGGTCCTCCACCACGGTGTACCTTTCGACCAACTCTAGCAGCTGGTCAGCGGTTGTAGGGTCTCCATGGCTTACCCAGCGCTGTAGGTCCTCTGGCAGAGACCGTAGATACCAGTCCATCACCACTCGTTCTACCATTTGGGGGCCTGTTAACTTTTCTGGTTGCAGCCATTTTTTGACCAGCTGTACCAGTTCATGCATTTGGGAATGGGGTGGTTGGCTGGGTTTGTACCTCCAGCAGTGCACCCGCTGAGCCCGGACAGCTGTGGTCACTCCCAGACGGGCCAGGATCTCCGCCTTCAGACGCTCATAGTCTCTGATGTGCTCTGATGGGAGGTCAAAGTAGGCCTTTTGCGGGTCACTAGTGAGGAAAGGGGAGATAATGCCAGCCCATTGGTCACGGGGCCACCCCTCTCTCTCTGCTATCCTCTCAAAGGTGGTGAGAAAAGCCTCCACATCATCGCTGGGTGTCAGCTTTTGCAAAAAATGGCTGGCTCTCACAGACACCTGGTTGCCAGCGGCGATTACCGGTTGCTCTCGTCCCCGAGTCAGACGTTGTACAGCCTGCTGCAAGGCCACCACTTGTGCTTGCGTGAACTCCTGCTGTGCAGTAAACTGGGCGGCTAGCAACCGTGTGCTTTCCTGTTGTGCAGCTACAGCCTGTGCCAGGGCCTGCTGCTGCTGGGCCATCGCTTCCTCATGGCGACGGTTTGCCTCTGCTGAGGCTTGCTGCTGGGTCACGGTGGCTTGCGCCAAAGCTTTGATGACCTCCTCCATTCTTTTTCCTGCTGTTTGTAGTGTCTGAGCTGATTTCACTCAAGACATGCCATAAGTACACTGTCTCTTTAAATGTCAGTTTTTACGTTTTTAAACGGCTTTTGCAGCTGCAAAATGCACTCTGCCCGCATCCGAAACACCAGTTGTAATGTTTGGGGGATTGTGGCTCCACAGGACCAAGTGCAAAACCGTTCAACTTCAAACAAAAAGGCTTTTATTCAGCAGGTAACAAAAAGTTATGGCTTCCAGCAGCACACAAGCACAAAATACAAAATAAAGTCTGCTTATCTTCAGCACAAAAGTAAAAGGAAAACACATACAGTTCGTAGTTGGGTCTTCGCCCCCCAGGTTTAACAGTCCTTGTTAAATCCTGTTTCTTGCAGCCTCCAGCAAAACTCCCAGCTCTCCAAGCACAGGTGCATACACCAACAAATCCTCTCCACACACCTCTATTACTACTTCCTGTCTTCTTTTAAGAGCTGCTTCCTGGAGGTTCTTAACCCTGTGTGTGCTGGAATCCTCAGTCAGAGGTGGAGACCCCTTCCCACCTGAATATCGCTTCAGGGTCTCCAAAATCCCGGGTCCCAAATATTTCTCAAATAAACCAGAGAGAACTGTGAATCAGTCCTCTCCTGTTTCAGGCTATTCCCGGGAATTCCTCACCCATCCTGGGTGACCCTCTGAGTACTTCCACACTTCCCTTAAAGGGACCATAACCCAAAAATTGGTGCTATATAGCACCCGTCCAGGACCCAACCTTGGCATCCTGTACAATATATATATATATATATATATACAGCATCTCACCAAAGTGAGTACACCCCTCACATTTTTGTAAATATTTTATTATATCTTTTCATGTGACAACACTGAAGAAATTACAATTTTCTACAATGTAAAGTAGTGAGTGTACAGCTTGTATTACAGTGTAAATTTGCTTTCCTCTCAAAATACCTCAACACGCAGCCATTATTTGTCTAAGACGCTGGCAAAAAAAGTGAGTACACCCCTAAGTTAAAATGTCCAAATTGGGCCCAAAGTGTCAATATTTTGTGTGGCCACTCTTAATTTCCAGCACTGCCTTAACCCTCTTGGCCATAGAATTCACCAGAGCTTCACAGGTTGCCACTGGAGCCCTCTTCCACTCCTGCATGACGACATCACGGAGTTGGTGGATGTTAGAGACTTGAGCTCCCCCACCTTCCATTTGAGGATGACCCACAGATGCTTAATAGGGTTTAGGTCTGGAGACATGCTTGGCCAGTCCATCACCTTTACCCTCAGCTTCTTTAGCAAGGCAGTGGTCATCTTGGAAGTGTGTTTGTGGTCCTTATCATGTTGGAATATTGCCCTGTGGACCAGTCCCTGAAGAGTGGAGATCATGCTCTGCTTCAGTATGTCACAGTACATGTTGGCATTCATAGTTCCCTCAATGAACTGTAGCTCCCCAGTGCGGACAGCACTCATGCAGCCCCAGAACATGACACTTCCACCACCATGCTTGACTGTAGGCAAGACACACTTGTCTTTGTACTGCTCACCTGGTTGCCGCCACACACACTTGGCGCTATCTGAACTAAATAAGTTTACATTGGTCTCATCAGACCACAGGACATGGTTCCAGTAATCCATGTCCTTAGCTCTGTCTTCAGCAAACTGTTTGCGGGCTTTCTTGGACATCATCTTTAGAAAAGGCTTCCTTTTGGGATGGCAGCCATGCAGATCAATTTGATGCAGTGTGCGGCGTATGGTCTGAGCACTGACAGGCTTACCCCCCACCCCTCAACCTCTACAGCCATGCTGGCAGCACTCATACGTCTATTTCCCAAAGTCAACCTCTGGATATGACACTGAGCACATGCTCTCAACTCCTTTGGTCAACCATGGCGAGGCCTGTTCTGAGTGGAACCTGTCCTGTTAAACCACTGTATGGTCTTGGCTACCATGCTTCAGCTCAGTTTCTGGGTCTTGGCAATCTTCCTATAGCCTAGGCCATCTTTCTATAGAGAAACAATTCTTGTTTTTCAGATCCGCAGAGAGTTCTTTGCCATGAGGTGCCATGTTTCACTTCCAGTGACCAGTATAAGAGAGTGAGAGCGATAACACCAAATGTAACAGACCTGCTCCCCATTCACACCTGAGACCTTGTAAAAATAATGAGTCATATGACACCGGGGAGGGAAAATGGCTAATTGGGCCCAATTTGGACATTTTCACTTAGGGGTGTGCTCAATTTTGTTGCCAGAGGTTTAGACATGAAGGGCTGTGTGTTGAGTTATTTTGAGGGGACAGCAAATTTACACTATTATACAAGCTGCACACACTACTTTACATTGTAGCAAAGTGTCATTTGTTCAGTGTTGTCATGTGAAAGGATATAATAAAATATTTACAAAAATGTGAGAGGTGTACTCATTTTTGTTAGATACTGTGTATGTATTGTACAGGTCGTAGAGGGTGGGTCCTTGAAGGACGCTATATTTCCCCTCTGTTTGGGCTCTGGGCCCTTTAAGGGAGCAAAAGGGGTTAACTCATTGATCAGAGGAAGTGGGTTTAAGAAGGACAGGAAGTTGTAGATTGGGTGTGGTGGAGCATAGAGGAGACTGTGGATGGTGAATGTGGACTTTTGTACAGCCGAGAAGGTGCATGTCAGTGTGCTGACTGGGAGCCTATTGCCAGGGGAAGCTACCCTCTTCAAAAGTTGGGACTGTTTGACTGCAAAAGCAGCTCTGAACTCTTCAAGTCGGTGAGACTGTCTTTTCCTTGTTGTGTTTCTTTTGCTGCTATGAAGCCTGTTTAAGTTAATAAACATTTCTTTGGTTGCAACGCCTGTGTCCTGCGATCCAGCTGATTCCCCCAAACATTACAAGTGGTGCTCGGATGCGGGCAGGACTGAGTAACAGGCACAAGAAGAAAAAAAAAATTTTTTTTTTTTTTTTTTTTTTTTGCATTGGACTGAAACTGACATTTAAAGGGACAGTACACTTGACTTATGTCCTGGGTTAAAGCCGCACTAAAAGCTGAAACAATGGAGGAGCTAATTAAACAGTTATCCCTGGCTAATATGCAAGCGCAAACTCGTCATGAGGAAGCTAATCAGCGCTTAGCAACCCAGCTGGAGGTACAACAAGCTCACCACAAAGAGGCTCTGGCTCAGCAACAAGAAAGTACTCACCTGTTGGTAACCCAGCTGTCCGCCCAGCAAGGAGCTATACAGACTCAGGTGAAGGCCTTACAAGAGGTAGTACAGCACCTTTCCCAGAGTCATGAACAGGCAGCGGTTACCCCTAGCAACCAGGTGACGGTGAGGGCCAGTCATTTCCTGCAGAAGCTGTCTCTGAGTGATGATGTAGAGGCATTCCTTGCTACGTTTGAGAGGACGGCAGAGAGAGAAGGGTGGCCCCAGGACCAGTGGGCCGGTCTCATTGCTCCTTTCCTCACCGGAGATCCTCAAAAGGCCTACTTTGATCTACCACCTGAAGAAGCGAAAATCTATGAACGATTAAAGGCAGATATTTTGGCTCGTCTGGGGGTAACTACGGCTGTTCGGGCCCAACGAGTGCACCAGTGGAAATATTGTCCAGACCGGCCACCAAGGTCCCAAATGCATGACCTGGTGCAACTGGTAAAAAAATGGCTGCAGCCCGAGGTGTTGTCTGGCCTCCAAATTGTGGAACGAGTTGTGTTGGACCGATACCTGAGGTCCCTGCCAGACGACCTTCAACGATGGGTCAGCCATGGAGACCCCACAACAGTGAACCACCTTGTTGAGATGGTGGAACGATATACGGTATTGGAGGATCTTCTTGGCCCTACCAAGCGCCAAGGCCCCAGCACGTCTCGGCCGGTTCGGCCAACTGCAGCCGCTCGGATGGAAATCCCACGGAACCCTGGAGCACCAATTCCACAAGGCCAGGAGTCACTCCTTGTGCCTTCTCAGAGGCCTGTTCCTGCTCGGAAAGTGGGGGATATACAATGTTGGCGGTGTCATTCCTGGGGCCATACCCGGCCACACTGCCCACTGCAAGAAGAGCCCATGGAATGCGGGGTCCTCCAAAAGGGGTCTTTTTATGCCCATAAAGTATGCACAACACATCTGGATCTTGGTGAGGGGAAGTTCGAGTGTGAAGTTCGAGTAAACCACCTTCCTGCCAGGGCTTTGTTGGACTCAGGAAGCATGGTGACCCTGGTTCATCCTAGAGTTATTGGGCCCAGTAAGCAAAACTTTACGGGTCGTGTGCATTCACGGAGACACTAGAGAGTACCCTCTCATCTTGGTGTCCATCTCCACGGCATGTGGCACTGGTACTCAAGAGGTGGGGGTGGTGGAAAACTTAGTGCATGATGTGATCATAGGACGAGACTGTCCGTTGTTTGCAAAACTGTGGGAACAAGGACAACCACATGAATGGCCCAGAGACTGGGGAGAAACGTCCTCTGTTCCTGCTGTTGAGGAAAGTAATCCTGAACTGCCAAATTTTGTGAAGGTTGAGCTGGATAAAAGTAATGTTGAAACTGTTGAGGATGCCAAAATACATGGTCCACAGACCAACCTTAATACTGAGGGGGGGGAACCTTCTCCTCTTCAGGTGATGCTGGGGGAAGAGGAGGAGGAAGTGGCCTCTACCCCTGCTCTACCAGATTTGGGTGTTACCCAGGGGGCATTTGGTACTGCTCAGATGCAGGACCCCACTTTGGCCCGGGCACGGGAACAGGTTGTGGTAGTAAATGGAGTTCCACAAGAGCCAGGGGCAAATGAGCGATGACCACACTTTGCAGTATGCAATGAATTGCTTTATCGGGTTAACCAAATAAGAGGAGATGTGGTAGACCAATTATTGGTACCCCAACAATATAGACGGAAGGTTCTTGACCTGGCCCATAACGATGTTTTAGGGGGACACCTAGGAGTGGAGAAGACAGAAGCACGAATCACCGACCGGTTTTACTGGCCAGGTCTGAAAGCGGAGGTAAAGAAATACTGTGCCTCCTGTCCCACCTGTCAGTTAACCGCTCCGGTGACTCACTTCCGTAGCCCTTTGGTCCCTCTGCCTATAATTGAGGTCCCATTTGAAAGGATAGCGATGGATATAGTGGGTCCATTGGTAAAGTCTGCTCGAGGTCACTCCTATATACTGGTGATCCTTGACTATGCCACCAGATATCCAGAGGCGCTACCCCTGCGGAATACCTCCTCTAAGACTATTGCTCGGGAGTTATTCCAATTGTTCACACGAACTGGATTTCCTAAGGAAATCCTCACGGACCAGGGCACTCCGTTTATGTCGAGGGTTATGGCCGATGTGTGCAAGCTGTTTCGGATTAAACAGCTGGGCACATCAGTATACCATCCCCAAACAGACGGCTTGGTAGAGCGCTTTAATAAGACTCTGAAGTCAATGCTCAAGAGAGTGGTACAAAGAGATGGGAAAGACTGGGACTGCCTGTTACCAGCTCTCCTATTTGCTATTCGGGAAGTGCCTCAGGCCTCCACGGGGTTTTCACCCTTTGAGTTGGTGTATGGGCGGAGACCTCGTGGATTGCTTGATTTTGTTAAAGAGGAATGGGAAAGTGAACCTATTCAGCATAAGAGTGTTCTTGAATATGTCTCCCAAATGCAGGAAAGGATCATGAGTGTGATGCCCCTGGTCAAGGAACATTTGCAAACAGCCCAGGAGGCTCAATGGAGGGTATATAATAGGGCCGCTAAAATAAGGCACTTCCAAGTGGGGGATCGAGTGGCGATACTGATTCCCACTGTGGAAAGTAAGTTCTTGGCCAGATGGCAAGGTCCCTTTGAAATTGTGGAAAAAATAGGGGAGGTAAATTATAGAGTCCACCAACCAGGCAAGAGGAAGCCGTATCAAATATATCACGTAAACTTGTTAAAGCCCTGGATGGACAGGGAACCGGTGACCTCCCTGGCTGGTGTAAGACTTGAACCTCAGGTTGGTGTGGAGAGTGTCCAAGTAGCAAATACACTGTCTAAAATCCAAAGTCAGCAAGCAAAGGAGTTCTTGCAGAGAAATAAAGAAAAATTTTCAGACTTGCCAGGTCTTACTACGGTTATCGAGCATGATGTTATCACGGAACCAGGGGTCAAAGTTTGTGTCCGGCCGTACCGTATCCCGGAAGCTCAGAGAAAGGCCATTTCAGAGGAAGTAAAGAAGATGTTAGACCTGGATGTTATTGAAGAATCGCAGAGTGAGTGGTCAAGCCCAATTGTGTTGGTACCAAAGCCCAATGGGACTCTGCGGTTCTGCAATGATTTCCGTAAACTTAATGAAGTTTCAAAGTTTGATGCCTACCCTATGCCCCGGGTGGATGAGCTTATCGAGAGACTAGGCCCAGCCAGGTATATCACCACCTTAGACCTTACTAAGGGGTATTGGCAAATCCCCCTGACTAAGGCTGCCAGAGAGAAAACTGCTTTTTCTACCCCAGAGGGGAGTTTTCAGTACAAAAGAATGCCTTTTGGACTACAAACTGCTCCAGCCACCTTCCAGCGAGCAATGGATAGGGTTTTACGACCTCATCGAGAGTATGCCTCCGTATATTTGGATGACATAGTCATTTTTAGCATAGACTGGGAATCACACTTGCCTAAAGTCCAGGCAGTGCTGGACTCCCTTTCGAAGGAGGGGTTCACAGTGAATCCAGAAAAATGTGCGTTGGGAATGGAGGAGGTGAAATACCTGGGGTATATCGTAGGTAGAGGGCTGGTAAAACCTCAGGTCAACAAGGTAGAGGCGATACAGAACTGGCCCCGCCCCCTAACAAAGAAGCAGGTACGTGCATTCCTGGGCATAGTGGGATACTACAGGAGGTTTGTACCCAACTTTGCCACATTGGCGGCTCCACTGACCGATCTGACTAAGGGTCGGAAGTCGGTCATGATTGAGTGGAATGCAGACGCTGAAAGGGCTTTTTTGGAGCTTAAGTCAGCACTGTGCCAACACCCTGTCCTGATAACGCCAAACTTTTCAAGAGAATTCATTGTCCAGACTGACGCTTCAGATACAGGGTTAGGAGCAGTCCTGTCACAGGTTGTTCAGGGTGAGGAGCACCCGGTAGTCTTCCTCAGTAGGAAGCTGACACCAGCGGAGAAAAACTATGCGATAGTTGAGCGAGAGTGTTTGGCCATTAAGTGGGCCTTAGAATCCCTCAGGTATTATCTCTTGGGGAGGAAATTTAGGCTGATTTCGGACCATGCTCCTTTAACATGGATGAGACAAAGTAAAGGGACTAATGCCAGGATTACCCGTTGGTTCCTGGCACTCCAGGAATTTAAATTTGTAGTGGAGCACAGGCCCGGGAGACAGCATCAAAATGCAGATGCCCTCTCTCGAGCCCATTGTCTTAGCTCCACTGTTGCCTCCACCTCCTTGGCGTTGGGGCAGAGGGGGGGGATATGTACAGGTCGTAGAGGGTGGGTCCTTGAAGGACGCTATATTTCCCCTCTGTTTGGGCTCTGGGCCCTTTAAGGGAGCAAAAGGGGTTAACTCATTGATCAGAGGAAGTGGGTTTAAGAAGGACAGGAAGTTGTAGATTGGGTGTGGTGGAGCATAGAGGAGACTGTGGATGGTGAATGTGGACTTTTGTACAGCCGAGAAGGTGCATGTCAGTGTGCTGACTGGGAGCCTATTGCCAGGGGAAGCTACCCTCTTCAAAAGTTGGGACTGTTTGACTGCAAAAGCAGCTCTGAACTCTTCAAGTCGGTGAGACTGTCTTTTCCTTGTTGTGTTTCTTTTGCTGCTATGAAGCCTGTTTAAGTTAATAAACATTTCTTTGGTTGCAACGCCTGTGTCCTGCGATCCAGCTGATTCCTCCAAACATTACAGTATGTATGTATATATATATATATATATATATATATATATATATATATATACAGTATACACACACACACCCTTTTTCCCAGGACTTGACCCCTGGCCTAGGCTAATTACCAGACAAGAAAGAACAAGTGTGTTGTATGAGGTATTTACTGGCAGAAATATATATATTTTTTTTTTACCATCCAAAGTTAAAACAACAGGGGCAGAACATTTAATAGATGGAAAGATGAAAAAATGACTGAAGGTCCACTTTAACCTCCCTGGCGGTATTCCCGAATGTGGCTCGGGGTCAACTTTCAGTACCAAAAGCGGTAACCCCAAGCCACACTCGGGATTACCCCAGAATGATACTCACCTTCCCTGCGATCCCCCGCCGTCCTCCCCGGCGTCCTCACACTCTCTCCCCGCTCTGTGCATGGCCGATTGCCGGCACTTGCCTTCTGGTTCCCTTCCCTGCCAGTGTTGCGATGCAGGGGGGTGGAACCGGTGGCAAATCCAAAAGTGTAAATACACAAATGACATGATACAAAGCTGTGATCCTAACGGATTACACTGTATCATGCCATTGCAGCACAGGATTGCAACTGGTGACTTTTCCAGTGCCCTGCCTGTGCTTTTCCAGTGCTTTGTGCCTGGAAAATGGAGAACGACCATGGCGTCCAAAAAGCGTTTTTTTTTTTTGCAAAAGCCATTTTAGACTAACTGGAAAACAGCGACAGCGAAACTGAGTTACTTGAAGAACTAGAAAAATAGCGATTTGTGAGAAAAGCTATGTGCCAGAAAAAGACATCAGAATCCTCGCTGTCGTCACTTTCCGTACCTGATGATGAATTTTCCCACGAATCGCTATCGCTCAGTTTTTCAAGTAACTCAGTTTCGCTGTCGCTGTTTTCCAGTTTGTCTAAAAGCGCTTTTGTGCAAAAAGAACACTTTTTGGATGCCATGGTCTTTCTCAATTTCCCAGGCACAAAGAACTGGAAAGCACAGGCAGGGCACTGGAAAAGTCACCAGGTGAAATCCTGTGGTGAAATGGCATGATACAGTGTAATCCGTTAGGATCACAACTTTGTATCATGTCATTTAGTGTATTTACAGTACATTTTTTAAATTGCCGTCGGTTCCACCCCCCCTGCGTCGCAGGGAAGGGAACCGGAAAAAAGGTGTCTGCAGCGGCCGAGCACACAGCGGGAAGACAGCAGGGGAGGACAGCAGGGGAGGACGGCGGGGCAGGAACGCAGGGGAAGGTGAGTTTTACAATGTAAAACAGATTTCCATGCAAAACATTGTACCGCTTTTAGCACAGAAATCTGTACATAATCAGACCGCCAGGGAGGTTAATTTATGCTGCTAGAGCTGACATGCACTAAGCACATGGCCTTGCCATCGCAAATGGAATTATTTTTCTGTAGCCATAGAAATTAGGTCAACAAAATTAGATCATTTTTAGGTGAAATAATTTTTACTTTGTTAGCCAGTTATAACATCAGCCAAACTCTAAGAGAATGTTTCCAAAAATGAGTAACATGTTGCTTGGCTAAGGAAGTGAATTTGATATTTAGTCTGTTACTTGGACTCCTATAGTTACTATTCGAAAGGGTTAAGCAAAATCCCCCCAGATGGTGTAAGCCTGCGTACTGCGTAGTCACTGCCAACAAGTCATGCACTCTCGCTATTGTTATGGCATGCAGTTTTCTTCCAGGCTCTGCACTAAGAAGGCCCCACCCCACCCCCCCCCCCCCCCCCAAATCATTTTTAGAAGCAGAGCAGAATCTTTCGAGCTGAACTTCAGAAGGAACAAACATGCAGACAATACGTGTGTGCTGCACTGTGCTCCTAGTCCTGCCTTACATACAGACTGCACCTCCTGAACAGCAAGAAACAGTGCATGACTATGATGTCGACGATATCTTTGAAGGATTGCTCTTTAAACAACACTTTGAGCAGTACTCAAAGGATGCAGCAGCAAATGAGGTAACTGCATGTATTCATTTTGTATCTTAAGTGCAAGACTTCAGGCTTTCATAGGGAAGCAAAGAATGCTGGAATCTGTCTGTTATTATCAGATGTCCCCTCTCATTTAAACAATAAATACCTATTTTTTATTTGCTGTGCTTGCATTGTTTCTGGTCTGAAGAAAATAGTTCAGTTACCTGTTGTCATTAGAGTATATATAGCAGGGTTTTTTCTTTAACTCAGGGTTCCTCCAGAGGTTGTAAGGGGTTCCTTGAGCAAAAGTGATTTCTGCCTCTCAGATGAGTAACAACAGATACCAATGATCCTTTTAGCTATATGTTAGGAGGGATTCTTCCCAATGAACACAAGTGTAGGGAGCATTCTTCCCTCTGACCATCACACTAATGTACAGTGAACTGTAAATATAAAACTTATTAGTAGGGGTTCCCTGAAGCAAAAAAGTTTATTTCAAGGGTTCCTTAATGTTGAAAAGGTTGAGAAAGGCTGATCTTTTGGATACATGCAGTTCATCAGGCAATAATAACATCTGCCAAGAATACTGCACATCTGTTTGATTAAAGCTTACCTTTGATTTGGTTGTCTATTACTTATTATCATACAATGTAATCTTACAGGAAATTATAACTAATGATGCATAGGGACTTTTGGAGTAAATATAATTCATTGTATTTTTCCAGCCAAAATTAAATGTTTGTGTTTACATATACACAGAAACAAATTTATGAAACCCAGAGGAAAAGAGGAGCTGTTTCTTATTACTATTTTCCCTTCAAAGATGATATTTGATAGACTGTCTACAAAACTGATGTACCTAAGGACAGTCAGGATAAAAATGTTTATATCCGGAAAAAAATAAGTCTTACTGTAGCGGCAAATGAGGTGAATGGGACCCAAATGGACTCCTTGGACTCAAGCTATACAGGAAAACAAGCTTTTATTCATTTGCTAGCGAAAGTTGTCTCAGCCCGGCTAATGCCTGCTTGCTAAGACCACAAAATAGGAGTGTACATCACTTATATATCCATAGTTACATCACAAGTGCATATACAAAAAAAAAAAACCTTTCTTTCAGCTTAACAAGACATACTTTCAGCTTTAACAAGGCATACTTCTCTTTCTGCATCTCTTTTCCTGTAAATTGCTATTTTAGACCTGTGGTTTTGTCTCACATGTCTGTATGCATTACTAAAAGAGGAAGTTAGAGGGGACGAGAGTGAGGGGGCCAAAAGTGCACAGCACAGGTGGCTGGCTGGCTTCTGTAGTTCTACAAAGGTTATCAGAACAACCATCCGCCATGTTAGAAGGCTTTCCAGCTGATGCCACATTCCCCCCTTTGATACTGTCAGAGCGAAAGTTTTAAGCGGGGACATAGTATCATATAGCATCATTGAGGAGCACTAAATTCAGAGGGTAAAACCCTGGGGTGCGGGAAGGAGTTATGGTAGTTCTAGTTCATCCCGGGGAGCTAAAGGTTGATACTTTCACATGGCCATTGGTCTCCCATGTTAGTTTCCCCACACACATAGCAATTTGATAAATTTAAGTTATCAGCTACTTTCTCTGCCAACTCTATGAACAAATTCTCTGTGCTAGGGGGCATCTCTATGCCTGTGCCAAGCTCTTCATAGAGGGAATAGAATACTTTGTGAGTGGCACTCTTGGTAGTTTCTGTTTCCATGGATATATGTACAATTGTCCCAGGGTCTGATCCCTTCCCATATATGTTGACTCCAAAGTTATTACCCCATTGTGTTAAGAATTTTGCGGGGTTGTACATGGTGAAATTTACATAGGTGCAACTCCCTACTGAACAGGTAGACAGACCAGGCAAGGACTGCAAGATAGCGTCCGAGGTCTTCTTTCCCCATGTTCCCCAACCAACACACCCCCACTGGGGGCAATAGTTCCAGTCCTTGTTATTGCAACTTGCTCCCAACTGCCCTGAACAGATATGTCTGTCATTCACCAGGTACTCTTTTTCCCATTTTTAATCCCCCGCAACCTCCCCGGGGGAAGCTATAGAGGTTAATGGCAAAACACACATCAAAAACCAAGCTCGCTGTTGTATTGGGATTAGTTATCAGGGTACGGTTTAACAGCTTGCCTGTGGAGCCAAAGCTCCGAACGGCTAACCACGTGTTGGAGGGTGCAAAAGTGGGGTCATAACAGGTTAATTGGTCCCCTGCAGTACACATTGAATAGGTGGTTTCACTATGCATGCAGGTGCCAGTTACTACGCCTTCACATTTGTAATATGAATGCCACAACAACATTTTGGTGGTTATGGCACCTACCTTAGTAGTTTTGATACATGGGTCACATGATGTGCCCTTCCCCCCAATGGGCCTGGCCAGTATTATCACTATGGTTACCAGAAAGCTAATTAAGGCATTTCTAAAAAACATCTTTTCAGTGTATGTTCCCAGCTTCCGCTGTGCGTTGACCAGTCAGCTTCCGGGTGTGACTGGAGCAGAGCTGTAGATCTCAGATGTCCAATTCTTCTGCCGTGCGTTGACCCAACAGCTTTCAGGTATGTGTTGGGAGCAGGGCTGTAGTCCAACTATCTTCCGCCGTGCGTTGAGCTGACAGCTTCCATGTGTTCTTCCCTCTGATTTCTCTGGTCAGTCTTAGCCTTAAAGGGTCTTGAGGGTCTACTGTGCTCAGCCAGGAGTCTGTATGGTCAGCAGCTCGCTTTACCCTGGAGTGGTGTATCCAGGTGGTCACCTCTGCCACCCTAATGGCTGTGGGGGTTGAAAGTAGGACAGTATAAGGACCTCTCCATTTTTGCCCTAGGGTCGTTGTGTTCCACTCTTTCACCCACACTGCATCTCTTGGCCTAAAGTGGTAGACAGGGTTTGTCAGACTTATGGGGAGTTTCTCTTGGACCCATTTCCCTATGTCCTGCATATTCTCCACAGTTCACGGTTCACCACCCCCCTATCTGGTGTAGGTCTCCCTTGATGTCTTTTATGATGGGTGGCGGCCTACCATATAGTACTTCAAAAGGGGACAGTTTTGTCCTCTTTGTTGGAGTACTCCGAATCCTCAGCAGAGCAATGGGCAGCATCAAAGTCCACTTCATTTGGGTCTCCTGACAGAGTTTGGCCAGTTGCAACTTTTATGGTGTGACTCATCCGTTCCACTTTTCCAGAGCTCTGAGGTCTATATGCGGTGTGCAGTTTCCAAGTGATCTTGAGTGCTGTTGCTAATTCCTGGAGGCACTTGTGAACAAAGGCTGGGCTGTTGTCTGGATGCGGGGATTTCATATCTGGGGATGATTTCATGGAGCAGGCATTTGACTACTTCTTTCTTAGTCTCAGTTCCTGTGGGCCAGGCCTCTACCCAGCCCGAATAGGTGCAGATGGCCACCAGCAAATGCTTGTATCCTCCTGAGGAGGGTGGCATCACAGTGAAGTCAACTAGCAATTCTTCCATCGGTGAGACTCCTACAGCTTGTATTCAAGGAATTTATGCAGGCCCTTGTCTGGGGTTGTTTCGGGCGCATTCTATGCATCTGCTGGCTGCAGCCTTGGTCAGTGTAGGTAGCTGCGTAACATAGAAATGTCTTTCTAGGGCCTTTTACATGGCGGTCTTGCCTATGTGTGTTCCCCTGTGGAATTCTTTCACTAACTCAGTTGCCACTGCAGCTGGGATGACAATTCTTCCATCCTGCAACTGGTACCACTTGTCTTCCCTGTGCTTTGCAGGTTCAGTCTCTATTCACTCTTGTTCTGCCTTTGTGTAGATTGGATCCCATTCAGAGAGTGGTACTGGGAACAAGGGGGCCATTATCTGTCGTGATGGCTGCTGGAATGCGGCATCCCTTGCCGCTTGGTCCGCAGTCCTGTTGCCCCTAGCTATCTGGGAGTCTCCCTTTTGATGGCCTCTACAGTGGATCACTGCAACTTCAGAGGGGGCCCATACTGCTTCCAAGAGCTCCAGTATTTCTGTCCCATACTTAATGCTCTTCCCTCCAGATGTAATGAGCCCTCTTTCCTTATACAGGGCCCCATGAGCATGGAGAGTCAGGAAGGCATATTTAGAATCCACATAAACATTTAGTCTCAGTTGTAATGCCCTGGTTAGTGCAATTAATTCCGCTTTCTGTGCAGAGGTTCCCTGTGGTAAGGCTCCTGCCTCTATCACTGTCTCCTGTGTAACCACTGCAAAGCCGGCATAACGGACCCCATCTTTTACAAAACTGCCGCCATCAGTGAAGTATTCAACATCTGGCTTTTCCAAGGGGCTGTCTTTCAGGTCGGGCCGGCTTGCATAAACTTCATCCATGACCTGAAGGCAGTCATGTGCCAGAGGTTCTGGTGAGGTAGGAAGCAGAGTGGCTGGGTTTAGAGTATTAGCAGTCTCTAAATGGAGTTGAGATTTTTACACAGCATGGCCTGGTATTTATCCATTCGGCTGTTAGTGAGCCAATGATTTCCTTTGTAATCCATTAGTGCCTGTACCTGGTGTGGGACTCAGACATAGGTTTCCTGACCTAGTGATAACTTGTCAGCTTCTGTCATCAAGAGCGCTGTGGCTGCGATGGCTCGCAAGCAAGGTGGCCAACCCTGTGCTACAGTATCCAGTAGTTTTAAGAGTTACGTCACGGGGGGTTGCCATGATCCCAGGTACTGTGTCAGGACTCCCACTGCTATTGTTCTTCCTATACAAACGGCTCTCTCCCCCCTTTGTGGATTCACAGAGGGGCCGAGCCTTGGTGGCAAAGTCTGGTATCCAAATCCAACAGAATCCTGCTGCTCCCAGGTATATTACAGTCTCTTGGCACATTGAGCTTTTTCTTCTGGATACTTAGCCTTCTCCTTATGGTAGCTGTAAGGGTTAACGTAATCTTCCTGTCTTCAACTTCCTTTTTTTTTCATGTCTCTAGCAGACTGACTGACAGTTTCAGATTGTTATCAGTCTCTCATGTCTAATGCAGTATATACAACATGCAGCCGAAAAAGTCTCACTGCATCTCTCATAAAATTTTTCCGGGCTCCCACTGGTCTGCTAGAAGGTCCCTGAAATTTTGCTAAGGTTGGTAGGTTTTTTATGTGGCTTTCTCCAATTCAGTAGGTCCATTGTGGTAAAAAGGGGATGTTGTCTAGAGTTCAGTTGCTGGCACTGGGATCCTTTTGGGGTGGAAATGGACTCTTGATCTGTGCGCCCAGTGATTTGCTGCTACTCTCTCATTTAAATCTAAATGTATCCTATTTATACTAACAGTGTCACCCCTGGAGAACATATGGTAGTATATGCACTGAGGTTAGGTATTGACGAGGTCTGGTCACCTTCCTGTGCGGCATGATGACATAAATTGGATTCCCCCAGTTTGCAGGGTGGGACATCGGGGTTTATTTTCTGATTCTACCTGCGTTTATTTTCTGCTTCTACCTGCGTGACATGTCCTTCTGTGTATGGGGAAGGCTGTTCTTTAGCCTCAAGATGGACATATATAAATGTTGCTGGCTGTACCTGTTATACCTGTTTTACACTGTTCCTCACTTGCTATTTTCTTTTTTTTTTTTTTTTTTGTATCCAGTTTGGGTCATCCTAAATTACCCTTTTTTCACCAGTCTATGTATAGGATTTAGTCAAGTTTTTTGTCAGTGATAACAGTCGGTCAACAGTCTCTGGGTCTGGTGCTCTTTGCAAGGGCCAGTCTTTTGTCACAGTGTTTATAGTTTTTTTAGGACTTAGTGTTAGTTTACAACCTTTACAGAATCCCTTCCTGAAATGTTTGATCATACACTCTAAGGGGGATAGGATTGACTGGTTCCCACCCATTTTGTAGCCCTAGAGAGACGTCAAAACAGATACAGAGGGTAGGGTACGGTTTTGAGAATCTGGTAAGGGGTCCAAGACTCTCGACACACAAAGGTAATTCACAACAACCACTTCCCCTTATCAACGACTCAATGCGGTCGCCCGATTGAGAACTGCGTCTACACAGGGTCCACTGTGGCTTCGTTGCCTGGCAACGTCTCATACACACCATTCACACTGTTCTTTGCCACCATAACTAACTGGCTGAGGTCGGCCCAGGATGCTCGATCATCCTTTTTCTTGGGGTTTCCTTGGGAGGTGATCAGGCTCCCCTTCCCTCGAATACCGTCAATAGGTCCTGACTGACTGTTATCCCAAACCAAAAGGCAAAAATCTCACCTGGTCCTGAAGTGGAGCTCCAACAGTTTGGTTGGTTCTTGAGCCCGGATTCAAGACGTCATCGGAGCGGTTCCAGAGCAGGCCACCAAGATACAGCATAGTCTCCCAGACAATTCGTCCAGTGGCGCCTGAGACGTAGGCTTGATCCACAGAGCCGGCTCCGAAACCGATCCCCAATGAGCCACGGTGGAACAGCCACCAGTCTCAAAAATTCCAACTGGGTTTCCCGGCGAATGCACCACGGAAATGTAGCGGCAAATGAGGTGAACGGGACCCAAATGGACTCCTTGGACTCAAGCTATACAGGAAAACAAGCTTTTATTCATTCACTAGCGAAAGTTGTCTCAGCCCGTCTAATGCCTGCTTGCTAAGACCACAAAATAGGAGTATACATCACTTATATATCCATAGTTACATCACAAGTGCATATACAAAAAGATAAACCTTTCTTTCAGCTTAACAAGACATACTTTCAGCTTTAACAAGGCATACTTCTCTTTCTGCATCTCTTTTCCTGTAAATTGCTATTTTAGACCTGTGGTTTTGTCTCACATGTCTGTATGCATTACTAAAAGAGGAAGTTAGAGGGGACGAGAGTGAGGGGGCCAAAAGTGCACAGCACCGGTGGCTGGCTGGCTTCTGTAGTTCTACAAAGGTTATCAGAACAACCATCCGCCATGTTAGAAGGCTTTCCAGCTGATGCCACATTACGAAACTAATGTCTTGGGCCTCTGGAAAGGAAATGCTTCAATTTCAAGAATTTCTCTGGGTGAAGTAGTTAAACACAATATACACAGGGTTAAAACTTCAAGAACCCAGAATATTGAAGTTAACTCCTTGAGTCGCTACACTGAGACAATTCTCTAAGTTGATATGCTGTCATTTAGTCTTTAGATACTTCTACATCTCACACCTAAATAGCACTTTTTTGTGACAACGATGGTATTTAATATACTGTTGTTTTAAATCTGTATCTATGTCCTTTTTTACGCCAACAGGCCACATGATCATAGTGTTATACAACATTTTACAGATGCTTGAGTCACTCACTTATGAGATAGGACTTGAACTGTTATGAATGCAGAGAATTTGAGAAGTTATGTAAAATACAATTGATGTCCATGAATTAAAAAACTAAAATAAAACAAGATTTAATATATGCCCCAATATAATCAACAGTACGCAACTTTTCCACCTCCTGCAAATCTTTATTGGTCTATTAACTAAAGTAGCTTCACTGTCCAACAGCAAGAGATGGGAGGGAGATTGACTGGAGCTTCACAAACTGAATTTTTAGTCCAGTTTTGGTGCTCCTGTGATGCTTAACCACTTGCCGCCCGCCCACCGACGGTGGGACGGTGCGGCCATTGTTCTGGGCGGATGTCCTATGACGTCCGCCCATTCAGGCAGGGCAGGCGCGAGAGAGTGTGCGCGCCGCCCCGAAACTGTTGGTGGCGGCGTGTCCCCGGGACACGGCCCGTCACCGGCAGGGGGGAAACAGCCAATGGGCATGGCTGTTTCCCACGTGATCGGCTGTGTTTCAATCACACAGCCGATCACAATGGGAAAGCCCGGAAGAAGACAGAGCATGCGCGATCGGGAGAGCGCAGCGCGGTCATGTCTGTGGCTCTGTGTTCCCTAGGAACACAGCTAGTCACCGGCAGTAGGAAAAAGTCACTGACAGTGGCTGTTTACTATGTGATCGGCTGTGAATCCATTCACAGCCGATCACAAAATGTAAACACAGAGCAGTAACTCACTGTTACTAGCTCTTCTCCCCTCACACCGTTTCCAGCGTGAGGAGAGCAGAGCCAGAAACAGTGAGTTACTGCTCTGTACACCTGTAAAAGTAAAATCACACCAATAAAGGTCCCCACACAGTCCTCAGCCCCCCCCCAATTGCACCTGTCACCCAACAGTCACCTCATCAGTGCCCAGAAATTGCCACCCTTAAGGCTATGTTCATATGCGAGTGTAGCGATTGGGGGCAGAATCACCGCGATTCTGCCCGCGATCCGGAAATCATTGCAAATCGCGGGACGCCTGTGCGTTGCCCGTGATTTGCAGTAGCACCCCAAACGCTGTGCGATGTTGCCGCGATTTCCGCCTGCCGAATCGCGGTAACATCGCGCAAACGACGCATGATGCCCAAAAAAGGTACAAGAGGTTCTTTGGGGCGTCATGCGTTGTTTGCGCGATGTTACTGTGATTCGGCAGGCGGAAATCGCGGCAACATCTTTCCACAGATTCCAAAAACTTGTGGAAAAAAATGACATGTTCAAAAGACTCATTATGCCTCAAAAATTATACATTGTGGTGTTTTCTTTCCAAAATGGGGTCATTTTATGGGGGTTTCCATTGTCCTGGTGCTCCAGGGCCTTCAAAAGTGCGATATGTTGTCAGGAAATTATATGTGTAATTTATGCTCCTAGAATGCCGGACGGTGCTACTTGGATGTTAGGCCTCTCTATGTGGCTAGGCTGTGAAAAAGTTTCACACATGTGGTATCGCCATACTCAGGAGGAGTAGTAGAATGTGTTTTGGGGTGTAGTTGCAAGTATACATATGCTGTGTGAGAGAAATAACCTGTTAATATGTCAATTTGTAAAAAAAATAAAATAAATCTTCATTTTGCAAAGAATTGTGGGAAAAAATAACAACTTCAAAAAACTCACCATGCCCCTTATTAAATACCTTGGAATGTCTACTTTCCAAAAAGGGGTCATTTGGGGGGTAATTGTACTTTCCTGACTTTTTAGTGTCTCAAGAAATGAGATAGGCCTTCAGTACATTAGGTGTGATCAAGTGTGATAAATTTTTAATGATTAGCACCATAACTTGTGGACTCTATAACTTTCACAAAAACCAAATAATATAAACTTATTTGGGTTATTTTTACTAAAGATAAGTAGCAGTATAAATTTTGGCCAAAATTTGTGAAGAAAAATGACTAATTTGCAAAATTTTATGACAGAAACAAAGAAAAATGCGTTTTTTCACAATATTTTCAGTCTTTTTTATTTATAGCACAAAAAATAAAAAACCCAGCAGCGATTAAATACCATCAAAAGAAAGCTCTATTTGTGTGAAAAAAAGGACACAAATTTTTTATGGGTACAGTGTTGCATGACTGAGTAATTGTCATTCAAAGTGTGAGAGCGCTGAAAGCTGAAAATCGGTCTGGGTAGGAAGTGGGTGAAAGTGCACTGTAGGCAAGTGGTTAATAAGATTTTTCAAAGGTGTGTGCAGGCACATTTCATTTTTGTATTCTTAATAAAGTGACCTTGTTATTCAAAGTAGTTCACATATAAATGAGCAGTTTTGATTGCAGATGTGCCTAAAGGAAACGGTAAGATTTGCACCTCACTGCACTTTCTTTAACCACTTACCCACTGGGTACTTAAATCCCCTTCCTAACCAGACCAATTTTCAGCTTTCAGTGCTCTCACATTTTGAATGACAATTACTCAGTTATGCAACACTGTCCCCATATGAAATTTTCATCCTTTTTTTTACACAAACAGAGCTTTCTTTTGGTGGTATTTAATCATAATTGGGTTTTTTATTTTTTGAAAATAAAAAATGAAATAAATGAAAATTTTGTAATAAAATGCATTTTTCTTTGTTTTGGTTTTAAATTTTGCAAATTTAGTCATTTTTCTTCATAAATTTTGACTAAAATGTATACTGATGCATATCTTTAGTAAAAATAACCCAAATAAGTATACATTTTTTTTGGTCTTTGTGAAGGTTATAGAGTCTACAAGCTAAGGTGCCAATCATTGAAAATTAATCACACCTAAAGTACTGAAGGCCCATCTCATTTCTTGAGACCCTAACAATTCAGGACAGTACAAATACCCCCCAAATGACCCCTTTTTGGAAAGTAGACATTCCAAGGTATTTAGTAAGAGGCATGGTGAGTTTTTTGAAGTTGTAATTTTTTCCCACAATTCTTTGCAAAATGAAGATTTTTTTTATTATTTTTCACAAAATGGTCAAATTACAAAGTTATTTCTTACACACTGTACAGGCATACTTGCAACTGCACCCCAAAATACATTCTGCTACTCCTCCTGAGTATGGCGATAGCACATGTGTGACACTTTTCCCTAGCCTGACCACATACAGAGGCCCAACATCCAAGGAGCACCGTCAGGCGTTCTAGAAGCAAAAATTGCACATATAATTTTCTGACGACCTATCACACTTTTGAAAGTCCTGGATCACCAGGACAATGGAATTACCCACAAAATGACCCCATTTTGGAAAGAAAACACCCCAGCACATGATCTAGGAGGCATAATGAGTCTTTTGAACATGTCATTTTTTTCCACAAGTTTTTGGAAAATGTGGAAAGAAAACCAAAACGCATTTTTTTTTACACAAAGATGTCCATTTATTAGACATTTCTAACACATAGCATGTACATAGCAAAAATGACACCCCAAAATAGATTGTGCCACTCCTCCTGAGTATGGCGATACCACATATGTGACACTTTTCCACAGCCTGGCCACATACAGAGGCCCAACATGCAGGGAGCACCGTCATTTCCTAACTTCCCATTACAATTTTGTGAGACACTGTAGGGCACTGATAAGCATTGTAGTGGCACTGATGTGGCATGGATGTGGCCCGGATGAGCACTGACGTGGCATGGATGTGGCACTGATGTGCACTGACGTGGAATGGATGTGGCACTGATGAGCACTGACGTGGCATGGATGTGGCACTGATGAGCACTGACATGGCATGGATGTGGCACGGATGAGCACTGACGTGACATGGATGTGGCACGGATGAGCACTGACGTGGCATGGATGTGGCACGGATGAGCACTGATGTGGCATTGATGTGGCACGGATGAGCACTGATGTGGCATGGATGAGCACTGATGTGGCATTGATGTGGCATGGATGAGCACTGAAGTGGCATGGGTGTGGCACGGATGAGCACTGCTGTGGCATGGATGAGCACTGACGTGGCATTGATGTGGCACGGATGTGGCACTGATGTGGCATGGAGTAGCACTGACGTGGCATTGATGTGGTATGGATGAGCACTGATGTGGCATGGATGAGCACTGACATGGCATGGATGTGGCACGGATGAGCACTGACGTGGCACGGATGAGCACTGACGTGGCATGGATGTGGCACAGATGAGCACTGACGTGGCTTTGATGTGGCACGGATGTGCACTGATGTGGCATGGATGAGGACTGACATGGCATGGATGATCACTGACATGGCATGGATGAGCACTGACGTGGCATTGATGTGGCACGGATGACCACTGATGCGGCACGGATGACCACTGACATGGCACGGATGACCACTGACGTGGCATGGATGTGGCACGAATGTGGGATGGATAAGCATGGATGTGGCATGGATGAGCACTGAGGTGGCATGAGCGGGCACAGATGTGGGATGGATGAGCATGGATGTGGCATGGATGAGCACTGAGACAGCATATGCAGGCACAGATGAGGCACGGATGAGGCATGGATGAGCACAGATGAGGCATGGAGGAGCACCGATGAGGCATGGATGAGCATGGATGTGGCGCGGATGAGCATGGATGTGGCATGGATGAGCACTGAGGTGGCATGGGTGGGCATGGATGTGGCATTGATGAGCACTGAGGTGGCAGGGGTGGGCACGGATGGGACATGGATGAGGCACGGATAATGCATGGATGAGGCACGGATGATGCATGGATGGGGCACGGCTGTGGCACGAATGAGGCACTGATGGGTCACTAATTGGGCAAAGTTGAGGCAGAGGAGGTGTGCAGCTGCAGTTTCTCTCCTCTCCTCGCACGCTTTACCGATTGCTGTGTACAGCGTCCGAGGAGAGGAGAGAAATGAACCGGACATGTGCCGGTTTGTTGTGATGGAGCTATCACGTGGTAAAGGACCGCTCTCATTGGCCCTTTACCACGATCCCTGATGCGTCTAGTCCCCGGGACCCGGCGAGCACGGACACTCCCAGGGGGCGCGCGGGAGCGCGATTCTGGGAGGACGTTCAGGAATGGCCTCTCAGAACTAGACGACCGCACTGAGGCCGTATTTTTACAGTCTACGGTCGGGAAGCAGTTAAAGAAGAGAGAGAGAGGGGGGAGAGGGGGACACCAACTGTGGGAGAGTCTGTACACTTCAATTTCAGAAGTATACATACTCCTGCTGCATTGACTAGATTGATTAGGAGTAAATGTTTAAACCAAATTTCCGGGAGTATATTGAGATGTAAAAGTTAAGTGGTGGGGTTGTCTCTTAAAGACTTGGTCATCAGTTTTATTATGTCTTCCCAATAGGGTTGTAATTAGAGGCGTAGCTTGAAGCGTGTGGGCCCTGATGCAAAAGTTGACGTGGGACCCCCCTACTACCACCAGCCACTTCCATTACACGCGAAGATACTCCCACTGTACCAAGATACTCCATGTGGCTAAAGAGTTATTTCAGACCTTTATTTACATATTGAGAGGGTAATTCAAAAGAAATGGGGACGTATGTCAAAATGTGGAAAGTTTCTCCAAAATACCCTGGAGCAGGGGAAGGCAACCTTTGAGAGGCAGAGATCTACCTGAACAACATGATCACTTACTGTTCTGCCACTACGTACTGCACGTACTGCTTACTGACTGTCCCGCCACTACATACTGCTCAATGACTGCCCCGCCACTACGTACTAATTTTTAAAGAAATTTAAATAGCAAGGCCTAACTAAATAGTAGGGAAAACTTTATTAAAATATAATAAAACAAATGTCACTGTAAAAATATAAACTTACAGTACCTTAATAGCGGACAGTGTCAGTCAATAGAGCAGTATGTAATGGTAGGGTGGTCATTGAGCAGTATGTAGGAGCAGGGCAGTCAGTGAGCTGTACGTAGGAGCAGGACAGTCAGTGAGCAGTATGTAGTGTCAGAGAGCAGTATGTAATGGTGGGGTGATCAGTGAGCAGTGTGTAGGAGCAAGGCAGTCAGTGAGCAGTATTTAATGGTAGGGTGGTCATTGAGCAGTATATAGGAGCAGGGCAGTTAGTAAGCTGTATGTAGTGTCAGTGAACAGTATGTAATGGTGGGGTGGTCATTTAGCAGAATGTAAAAGCAGGGCAGTCAGTGATTAGTATGTAGGAGCAGGGCAGTCATTTAGCAGTATGTAATGGTGGGGTGGTCAGTAAGCAGTATGTAGGAGCAGGACAGTCAGCAGTATGTAGGAGCAGGGCAGTCATTGAGCAGTATGTAATGGTGGGGTTAAAAAACATTAAAAAACAATCTTAAAGCAGCGCTAACAGGCATAAAATGAATGGTAAAAAGTAAAGTGGACCAGTGCATATATATAATCAATAATAAAACTGGCAATAAAGTGCATTCATAAATATTCATAGTGCAAACAATGCAAATGGTGCAAAAAATATTAAGAATGTTGAATAAGGTGCAGTCAAAAGTAAATAGTTCACTTAGGTAGAGCTAAAGTGCTGAGAAAGGTGCTTGAAGTATTCCACATAGGTGCCAAAGTGCTCTCTAGGAAGAAACCCTTATGGGTATGCACTCACCAGACCTAGAATATAAACAAGCCTCGCAGTGCAGCAATATTCACTGGATGGATGGATCTTGTACAGCCTCCAAATACCTCTGTTCCAGTCTCCTCTACGCTTTCTCCTTAATCAGATGTTCATAAAAGGGAAGGAGCCATACATAGTGAAGCCTGTAGGGTGTTTTATTTGAATAAAATGTATTAAAACTACTCACAAAAGTACAATTTGCAGCGTTAGTGTGCAGTAAAATCACAAAGAATCATTCCACTTCCGCGTACGCTGCCGGCGTGCGTTCCACGGTGGTTTCAGGAAGTGACGTTGTGTGATGATCCTCTGCCCGGAAGTACGTTGACGCGTTTCGTCCGCCTACTATGGGCGTTATCAAAGACATCACGTCCGTTTGGGCAGAACTTATTTGTACTAAACTGACTCGTCATATAGCCAATCAAAGGGAGAGGGGTGGACACCAATTTATTGTTATAACTTCCTGCTATTAACGTTAGGCTCTAGGTGTCCCCACAGCAAAACAGGAAATTGTATTTGCAACAGACTTCCGTGATTTGAATCAAACGGGACAAAACATTAATATATAAATAGCAAGAAATAAATTTGGAACTAATTAAATAAATATAACCACCACCTTATTTTATGATGTTAAAATATTAAAACCATTTAAAACATTAAAATTACAAAGATATGTATGGCAATATTTAATAGATAGATGGCCCACAAAAATATTAATAAATATAAAGATAAAAAAAAGATAAAAAATAATAAAAAATAAAAATTAATAAAAAAAATTAAAATAAAAAGAATAAATAATAAATAATAAAATAAGAAATAAAAATAAAAAATAATAAAATTAAAAATAAAAAATAAAAAAAATATAAAAATATAAAATAAAATATAAAATAAAATACAAAATTAAATATAACAATAAAATTTAAATTTAAAATAAAATTCATAGCCAGAGCTATATAATTCTAAATATTAGATTATCAGTGTAGATTACCAATTAGATAGGAAACAATTCAGATCTAAATCGATATTAAGCCCCCGAGGCTGGAGGGTCCCTAGGCGGTGTATCCACTGTGTTTCATTTTGTGAGATCGCTCTCTTTAGGTTCCCTCCCCTCCAATGGGCTTCCACCTTGTCAATGCCACAAAAAGTGAGGCCACTGGGATCACACTTGTGAACCAATCTAAAGTGATTGGACACACTGTGATAGTGATAACCCTTCTTGATATTAGTGACATGTTCACGTAGTCTGACTTTTAATTCCCTAGTGGTCCTACCAACATATTGAAGTCCACATGGTCATGACTATAAATAGGTGACATGGGTGGATGCACACATGATAAACTTGTTAATAGTGAACTGTCTCCTATATGCATGTGAATTAAAATCATTCATTTTTCTCTTACGATGTTTTGAGGTCCTACACATCATACATTTTCCACAGCTAAGAAAACCAACCTGATCTAAAAAAGTGTATGTTTTTACAGGGGGGTTTTCTACATTATGTGCCAATTTTAATCTTAATGTATTAGGTTTTGTGTAGATGAACTTGGGTCTGGAAGGTAAAATAGTTTTTAAAATATCATCTTTTAAAAGCAAAGGCCAATGTTTTCTTAGTATGCGTTCCAACTGTTTGTATTGTCTTGTGAACCCTGTCATAAAGGCCAAACTATAATCATTAGTAGTGTTGAGATTTCTTCTTTTTTCTTTGAGCAGGTTTTTCCTATCCACTTTTCTTATGGTTTCCTTAGTGTTGAGGAGTTCCTTAGAATCATATCCTTTTTCCTTAAATCTTTCTATCAGCATATCTGCTTGTTGGTTGAAGTCTTCTTCTAAATCACAATTTCGTCTAACCCTTAATAGCTGGCTCTTGGGGACAGAGCTCAGCCATTTTGGGTGGTGACAACTGCCCGTCGGGATGTACCCATTCCTATCCACATCCTTGAAATGAGTGCGGGTAAACAGTTTTCCTTCAAATTTGAAAATTTCAAGATCTAAAAAATTGATAGATCTAATTCCTATAGTTTCTGAGAATGAGATACCATATTTATTCTCTCCAATAAAATCCTAAAAAAAACAGCGAGAGAATCCTGTGAGCCCCTCCAAACAATGATGATGTCATCTATGTACCTATAATATAGTCTGAGTTGGGCTGGTTGATTTGTGAAAATGGTTTCTTCCTCCCATTTTCTCATAAAAATATTGGCTATGAATGGTGCATATTTGGCACCCAAAGCCACTCCCCTTTTCTGCCTGAAGAATTTTTTGTTATGCCAAAAGAAATCGTGACTCATCGCCAGATCGAGAGCTTGTAATAAAAATTTATTTTTGCTTCTTCTTGATCTTGATTGTATCAAGGGCCCATTTTGCTGCTTCCAAGGCATGTGTCTGTTGTATGTTGGTATAGAGTGAGTTCACATCTTTACCAGCCAGTAAATCATTTTCTTCTATTTCCATACCATTAGGTATTCCCATAAGATGTTTACTGTCCTTCAGATAGGACTTACCTTTTTGTGCCAGAGATTGGAAGAAGCAATCCAAGTAGGGTGGTCATTGAGCAGTATATAGGAGCAGGGCAGTTAGTGAGCTGTATGTAGTGTCAGTGAACAGTATGTAATGGTGGGGTGGTCATTTAGCAGTATGTAGGAGCAGGGCAGTTAGTGATTAGTATGTAGGAGCAGGGCAGCCATAGAGCAGTATGTAGGAGCAGGGCAGTCATTTAGCAGTATGTAATGGTGGGGTGGTCAGTAATCAGTATGTAGGAGCAGGACAGTCAGTGAGCAGTATGTAGGAGCAGGGCAGTCATTGAGCAGTATGTAATGGTGGGGTGGTCATTGAGCAGTATGTAGAAGCAGGGCAGTCAGTGAGCAGTGTGTAGTGGTAGGGTGGTCAGTGAGCAGTATGTAGTTTCAGGGAGGTCAGTGAGCAGCACGCAGAGGCAGGGCAGTCAGTGAGCAGCATGTAGTGACAGAGCAGTGTGTAATGGCAGGGAAGTCGGTGAGCAGTATGTAGTGGTAGGGCAATTAGTGAGCAGTATGTAATAGTAGGGCAGTCAGTGAGCAGTAGGTAGTGACAGCGCAGTGTGTAGTGGCAGGGAAGTCGGTGAGCAGTATGTAGTGGTAGGGCAATTAGTGAGCAGTATGTAATAGTAGGGCAGTCAGTGAGCAGTAGGTAGTGACAGGGAAGTCAGTTAGCAGCATGTAGTGTCAGGGAAGTCAGTGAGCAGCATGTAGTGTCAGGGCAGTCAGTGAGCAGCATGTAGTGGCAGGACAGTCAGTGAGCAACATGTAGTGGCAGGACAGTCAGTGAGCAGCATGTAGTGGCAGGACAGTCAGTGGGCAGCATGTAGTGGCAGGACAGTCAGTGGGCAGCATTTAGTGGCAGGACAGTCAGTGGGCAGCATTTAGTGGCAGGACAGTCAGTGAGCAGCATGTAGTGGCAGGGCAGTCATTGAGCAGTATGTAATGGTGGGGTGGTCATTGAGCAGTATGTAGAAGCAGGGCAGTCAGTGAGCAGTGTGTAGTGGTAGGGTGGTCAGTGAGTAGTATGTAGTTTCAGAGAGGTCATTGAGCAGCACGCAGAGGCAGGGCAGTCAGTGAGCAGCATGTAGTGACAGGGTAGTCAGTGAGCAGTATGTAGTGGCTGGGAAGTCAGTGCGCAGTATGTAGTGGTAGGGCACTCAGAGAGCAGTATGTAATGATATATATGTGCTGGACTTTCCCTGTTTACCCCCCTGTTCCATTTTATCTATTTATATCCATTGGACATTATATGGACTTGTGTTTTATTGTGTGGCCAAGCGCCTGTCATATGTTTTTTAATCTTGTAATGATAGGGCAGTCAGTAAGAAGTATGCAGTGATAGGGAAGTCAGTGAGCAGCATGTAGTGGCAGAGAAGTCGGTGAGCATCATGTAGTGGCAGAGAAGTCAGTGAGCATCATGTAGTGGGTAGGGAAGTCAGTGAGCATCATGTAGTGGGTAGGGAAGTCAGTGAGCATCATGTAGTGGGTAGGGAAGTCAGTGAGCATCATGTAGTGGGTAGGGAAGTCAGTGAGCATCATGTAGTGGGTAGGGAAGTCAGTGAGCATCATGTAGTGGGTAGGGAAGTCAGTAGGCATCATGTAGTGTGTACGGAAGTCAGTGAGCATCATGTAGTGGGTAGGGAAGTCAGTGAGCATCATGTAGTGGCAGGGCAGTCAGTGAGCAGCATGTAGTGGCAGGGCAGTCAGTGAGCAACATGTAGTGGCAGGACAGTCAGTGAGCAGCATGTAGTGGCAGGACAGTCAGTGAGCAGCATGTAGTGGAAGGGAAGTCAGTGAGCAGCCTGTAGTGGCAATGCAGTCATTAAGAGAGAGAGAGCATAGGCAGGGCTAAAAGTAGATGTAAACCCTCACATATACTTAGTGAAGTGAACAGCCTCAGATGATACACAGGGCTGAAACAAATCTTTCTATATAAGTTTTATCTGTATTTCTGCTGTCTTCAGCTTGCTATATTCTTTATGAAGTGCACATTGTGTTAGAATTTGTTCTTCCTGTTTCAGCTGTGGGAGTGGAGTCCTGGCATACACTGTCTGACAGCTGATTGGAGGAAAAGCACACAGTCCCCCTCTACATAGGCAGAAGAACGAAGATACTTGCAGAGCTGTGCTGTGAATAGACCAGCTCTCTGCTAATCTATTTATAGCAGCCACTCTGACACAAATTTTCAGCTGCTTTTATCTCCAGTGTCGGAGAACTTGTCAGAAGTTATCTTGCTGATAACAGAAGAATGGAGCAGCAGAAAATCTGGAGACTTTGTGCTTTAGAGAGAGATAAGTAAACACTACATATATTGTCCCAGGTCAAATCTTATGAATCAGGTAAAGCCTAGGTTCACAATGAATGCGGGTTTGAAATTCAGATTTCCAACCAGCATTTCAGTCCGACTTTTGGGGAGATTTTACAGTGTGGGTTCCAGCACAGATGTCTATTGAAATCGCCCCCCGAAGTCACTTTTAGGAAATTACTTTTGGGAAACAATTCGGATGGTGCAATGGCCAGCAATTGGCTCAGATTTGCCATGCGATTTTACAAATTGCATGTCAAATTGGACCATTGTGAACATGGGCTTACATCCACTTTTGATATACTTCCTGCAAAGAGCATCAGGTGATCACTGTTTACATGAGATGATATGAGCTTCTGGCTGCTGGGAGACACCTGTTGGTGGACTCCGGAACTGCAACCTATGGATCTGGGAGCCACAGTGCCACCAGCAAGTGAGCCCTTTCCTGATATTGAAGTCAGTGAGCAGTATGTAGTGGCAGGGCAGTTAGTGAACAGTATTTAGTGGCAGGGAAGTCAGTGAGCAACATGTAGTGGTAGAGCGGTCATTAAGCAGTATGCAGTGATAGGGCAGTCAATGAGCAGTATGTAGTGTCAGGGAAGTCAGTTAGCAGTATGTACTGGTGGGACAGTCAGTAAGCAGTATGTAGTGGCAAGGCAGTTGCTGGCCAGTATGTAGTGGTGGGTCAGTCCATTAGCAGTATGTAGTGGCAGGGAGGCCAGTGAGATGTATGTAGTGGCATGGCAGTTAGCAGTAAGTACTGGAGGGATATTCAGTAAGCAGTATGTAGTGGCAAGGTAGTTCGTGAGCAGTATGTAGTGGTGGACAGTCCGTGAGCAGTATGTAGTGGCAGGTTGGTCACTGAGCAGTATGTAGGAGCAGGGCAGTTGAGCAGCATGTAGTGTCAGTGAGCAATATGTAATGGTGGGGTGGTCATAGGCCAGTCATTGAGCAGTTTGTAATGGCGGGTGGTCATTGAACAGCATGCAGGAGCAAGGCAGTCAGTGAGCAGTATGAGGTGTCCGTGAGCAAGCATATATTAGTAGGGTGGTCTTTGAGCAATATGTGGGAGCAGGGCAGTCGGTGAGCTGTATGCAGTGGTAGGGTGATCATAGAGCAGTATGAGGTGTCAGGGAAGTCAGTGGGCAGTATGTAGTGGCAGGGCAGTCATTGAGCAGTATGAAATGGCAGGGAAGTCATTGAGCAGTATGTATCTGCAGGGAAGTCAGTGAGAAGTATGTAGCGGCAGGGCAGTTAGTGAGAAGTACGTAGTGGCAGGGCAGTTATTGAGAAGTACGTAGCGGCAGGGCAGTTAGTGAGTAGTACGTAGTGGCAGGGCAGTTAGTGAGCAGTATGTAGTGGCAGGGAAGTCATTGGGCAGTATGTAATGATAGAGCAGGCACTGAACAGTATGTAGTGGCAGGGAGGTCAGTGAGCAGTATGCACTGATGGGACAGTCAGTAAGCAGTATGTAGTGGCAAGGCAGTTAGTGGGAAGTATGTAGTGGTGGGACAGTTAGGGCAGTCAGTGAGAAATATGTAGTGGTGGGACAGGCAGTAAACAGTATGTAGTAGCAGGGAAGTTAGCGAGCAGTATGTAGTGGTGGGACAGTGTTTTGCTTGCGTATATATCTAGCAAGGTTACTTTGCAGTATAAACAAGGAAGGTCAGACCTCTGCAGGGTATAAATGTACTTTTACTAAACAAAAGCATGCTGTACATACAAACTATTACAATATTAGGAACATATCACAAGACTGGCAGATATAACAATGCCTAACACATGAACAGCCTATGGTCTGTAAACAGCAGAAATACGCTTCTTAAACATACAACCCTTGTCCCAAGAATATCAAATAAATACTTAGTTTTGGTAGTTGTAACAGCTTCCAATGGATCTCTGCAAGACAAAGAGGTCTTGGCCGCATGTTTCTCCAACTCCAACTACAAACAAGCATAAAGCCAGGCTGCATCATGGATGTTTTTTTTTCTGAGACCCTCCAGAGCAGAGAGGGTGTGGGAAAAGGGTTTTTCTCATGCAAATTAACCATTTTATAGTCCTGTACACAGACCATCCACAGTATGTGGTCATATCTTTTGACCACTCCTAGGTCACTTTGCAGCAACACATGGCTGTACATCCCCCACAACCACATAGCTCTTTAAATATGCAGCAGCCATTTTAAAACTACCTATGGGTGAGAGATTATTATTACACATGTATTGGGAACATTTGTAAAAAGTCCACAACTGATACAGACAGTCTGTGAGCAGTATGTATTGGCAGGGTGGTCACTGAGCAGTATGTAGGAGCAGGGCAGTTAGTGAGCAGCATGTATTGTCAGTGGGCAGTATTTAGTGCTGCGGTGGTCATTAAACAGTATGCAGGAGCAGGGCAGTCAGTGAGCAGTATCTAATGGTAGGGTGGTCTTGGCGCAGCATGTAGGAGCAGGGCAGTCAGTGAGCAGTATGTAGTGGTAGGGTGGTCATTAAGCAGTATGTAGTGAAGTCAGAAAGTAGTTAGTAATGGCAGGGAAGTCAGTGAGCAGTATGAGGTGGGAAGTCAGTGAGCAGTACATAGTGGCCGGACAGTCCGTGACCAGTACGTAGTGGCGGGACAGTCCTTGAGCAGTACGTAGTGGAGGGACAGTCCGTGAGCTGTACATAGTGGCGGGCCGTCAGTGAGCAGTACATAGTGGTGGGGCAGTCAGTGAGCAGTACATAGTGGTGGGGCATTTAGTGAGTGGTAAATAGTGGCGGGGCAGTCAGTGAGTGGTACCTAGTGACAAGCAGTCAGTGAGCAGTACGTAGTGGCTGGGAGTCAGTGAGCAGTACGTTGTGGAGAGGGAGTCAGTGAGCAGTACGTAGTGGCGGGGGAGTCAGTGAGCAGTACGTAGTGGCGGGGCAGTCAGTGAGCAGTGCGTAGTATCGGGGCAGTCAGTGAACAGTATGTAGTGGCAGAATAGGCCAAAAATAATAATTAATACATTAAGGTAGACTACGAATGCTAAAAGGTATATTTGCAGAGCCGAGACACAATCAAAAGGGGCCCAAGAGGATTTAGATAGAAGGGCCTGAGGACTTAAGTGGTCACAAGAGAACTGCATATTTAATGCATCACTGATAACCAAAGCTGCCTGTTTTTTCTCAGTGCCTCAAACAGCTTTTGCTAGACCACAAAGATATACATACCTCCCAACTTTTGAACTTCAGAATGAGGGACAATTGAGGGAGTAAGTAAGCTGCGGTGCGGGTAGTGGCAAAATGTGGGTGTGGCTAAAGTCTTGATGGTAGAGGCTTAAGGGGTGTGCTTAAAAAAAACAGCTCTCTTACCAATGCTCCTAGCTCTCACTAATGCCCCACAGCTTTCTCACCTCTCACAAATGCCCCCCCAGCTCTCTCACTAATGCCCCCCCCCATCTCTCTCACTAATGCCCCCTCCTCTCTTACTAATGCCCCCCAACTCTCTCACCAATTCCCCCCTCCTCTCTTACTAATGCCCCCCAACTCTCTCACCAATTCCCCCCTCCTCTCTTACTTATGCCCCCCCAACTCTCTCACCAATTCCCCCTCCTCTCTTACTATTGCCCCCCCAATTCTCCCACCAATTCCCCCCTCCTCTCTTACTAGTGCCCCCCAGCTCTCCCACCAATTCCCCCCTCCTCTCTTACTAATGCCCCCCCCAGCTCTCTCACCAATTCCCCCCTCCTCTCTTACTAGTGCCCCCCCAGCTCTCTCACCAATTCCCCCTCCTCTCTTACTAATGCCCCCCCCGAACTCTCCCACCAATTTCCCCCCTCCTCTCTTACTAATGCCCCCCCTAGCTCTCTCACCAATTTCCCCTCCTCTCTTACTAATGCTTGTGACGGTGGCGGGTATCAGATCCCTGCCCTTCTCACTAACTCGTGACCAAGGACCAGCCAATCTCACACCCTGCCGTCACTTACGTAACAATGCCACTCTCAGCTGCACCCTGCACAAAGATTTTCCAGCTCGCTGGACCACGATCTAGATGCCAGCAGGCTGAGAGCGATTGTCACCGCAGGGGTGTTAACAGAGGCCCCTGACCAGTAAACACAGTGCCCATGGGCTGCCCTAAGGTTTACGACATTACCAAGGAACCTCCCATATAGACAGACTTATAACATAATTCATATCTACCAGTTGCCATCTTGAAACTGATAGATTATTGTGCAGCATTGAATTTTATATCCATAGATACCAAACACAGGCTATCTCAAAGTAACCTCTGACCCGTAAGGCATCTGACATCTAGCTTGTCTCCCATAGGAGCTAACATTGTCATGTATGATCTCGTTCCGTTCAGTATTTTATTTCGCATCTAACTATACACTTTCTAGAGACATATCTTGTTTGTGTTTAAAGTTATGAATTTGTGTGTGAATGTGTTCAATTAACAGAGCTCTTGAATGGCTCTGTTTTACGACCTATTAGCCTTTATCCTTCTTTGCCCGGTTATGGCTTTACAACCGGCCTGAGTATCAGAACAGATATCTGTCCAGACATCTGTTCAGATAACGGCTTGTTTGAAGTCGAAACTCTCTGCATTCCAGGAATTAATTGAGGTAGGGAGAGGGGGGGGGAAGAAAGTACACATTTGGCCTGCTAGACTGTTACTGAACAAAATGGTTGCCCGTGACAAAATGGTTGCTTGCGACAGCTTTTAGTATATCCAGTGCAGGATATCATTACAATGCTCACCCCCCAGCTCTCTCACCAATTCCCCCCTCCTCTCTTACTAATGCCCCCCAGTTCTCTCCCCAATTCCTCCCTCCTCTCTTACTAATGCCCCCCCCCCCAACTCTCTCACCAATCTTCCTCCTCTCTTACTAATGCCCCCAGCTCTTTCCCCATTTCCCCCTCCTCTCTTACTAATGCCCCTCCAACTCTCACCAATTCCCCCCTCCTCTCTTACTAATGCCCCCCCAGCTCTCTCACCAACTCCCCCTCCTCTATTACTAGTGCCCCCCAACTCTTTCCCCATTTCCCCCCTCCTCTCTTACTAATTCCCCCCAGCTCTCACCAGTTCCCCCTTCTCACTTACTAATCCCCCCCAACTCTCTCACCAATTCCACCCTCCTCTCTTACTAATGCCCCCCATCTCTCTCACTGATTCCCCCCCCTCCTCTCTTACTAATGCCCCTTAGCTCTCTCACCAATTCCCCCCTCCTCTCTTACTAATGCCCCCCCCAGCTCTCTCACCAATTCCCCCCTCCTCTCTTACTAATGACCCCCCAGCTCTTACCAATTTCCCCCTCCTCTCTTACTAATGCCCCCCAACCCTCTCACCAATTCCTCCCCTCCTCTCTTGCTAATGACCCCCCAACTCTCTCACCAATTCCCCCACCTCTCTTACTAATGCCTCCCAGCTCTCTCCCCAATTCCCCTCTCCTCTCTTACTAATGCCCCCCACCTCTCTCACCAATTCCCCCCTCGTCTCTTACTAATGCCCCCCCCAGCTCTTTCCCCATTTCCCCCCTCCTCTACTACTAATGCCTCCCCAGCTCTCTCACCAATTCCCCCCTCCTCTATTACTAATGCCTCCCCAGCTCTCTCACCAATTGCCCCCTCCTCTATTACTAATGCCTCCCCAGCTCTCTCACCAATTCCCCCCTCCTCTATTACTAATGCCTCCCCAGCTCTCTCACCAATTGCCCCCTCCTCTATTACTAATGCCCCCCCAACTCTCTCACCAATTCCCCCTCCTCTCTTACTAATGCCCCCCCCAGCTCTCACCAGTTCCCCCTTCTCACTTACTAGTGTCTCTCACAAATGCAGATTGATTTGAATTCCTGTGCTGCTGAAGCTCCGAGCGTTGGGACTGTAGCATGGGGCCGGGGAGGAGTTTAACAGCACTTCACTCTGCTCCATGCTACAGTCCTGACAGGTGGGAAAGAAGACCCCTCCAGTCCTCAATTAAACAGGGATGTGGGAAGTTGTGGCGCCCCCCGGATCCAGGACACCCAGCAGCAAATATGGGCCATGTCCCCCCTGGGTGCTTGGCACAATTCCTCTTACCTTTTACAAGTCTCTGAGAGCCCACATCGGGGGCCAGTGGTGGCTGGTGCTCAAAAATTTTTTTTTGGGGGGGGGGCGCAAACAGAAAAATATAATAGTCATTGCTTTGCGGCAAAAAACGCTGTAAACAATTGCGTGACATTGAGGTCACAAAAGTGTGAAAGGGGCCTTCAGTAATTAAGGTATAGTGTGCCCCCTTCAATGCAGAGTGACCAGCGTGCCCCCTTTCAATGCAGAGAGACCAGCGTGCCCCCTTTCAATGCAGAGAGACCAGCGTGCCCCCTTTCAATGCAGAATGACCAGCGTGCCCCCTTTCAATGCAGAATGACCAGCGTGTCCCCTTTCAATGCAGAGTGACCAACGTGCCCCCTTTCAATGCAGAGTGACCAGCGTGCCCCCTTTCAATGCAGAGTGACCAGCGTGCCCCCTTTCAATGCAGAGTGACCAGCGTGCCCCCTTTCAATGCACAGTGACCAGCGTGCCCCCTTTCAATGCACAGTGATCAGCGTGCTCCCTTTCAATGCAGAGTGACCAGCGTGCTCCCTTTCAATGCAGAGTGACCAGCGTGTCCCCTTTCAATGCAGAGTGACCAGCGTGCCCCCTTTCAATGCAGAGTGACCAGCGTGCCCCCTTTCAATGCAGAGTGACCAGCGTGCCCCCTTTCAATGCAGAGTGACCAGCGTGCTCCCTTTCAATGCACAGTGACCAGCGTGCTCCCTTTCAATGCAGAGTGACCAGCGTGCCCCCTTTCAATGCAGAGTGACCAGCGTGCTGTGCCCCCCTTCAATGCAGAGAGATCATCGTGCTCCCTTTCAATGCAGAGAGATCATCGTGCCCCCTTTCAATGCAGAATGACCAGTGTGCCCCCTTTCAATACAGAATGACCAGCAAGCCCCCTTTCAATGCAGAATGACCAGCGTGCCCCCTTTCAATGCAGAATGACCAGCATGCCCCCTTTCAATGCAGAATGACCAGCGTGCCCCCTTTCAATACAGAATGACCAGCGTGCCCCCTTTCAATGCAGAATGACCAGCGTGCCGTGCCCCCCTTCAATGCAGAGAGATCATCGTACCCCCTTTCAATGCAGAATGACCAGCGTGCCCCCTTTCAATGCAGAATGACCAGCGTGTTGTCCCCTTTCAATGTAGAGAGACCAGCGTACCCCCTTTCAATGCAGAATGACCAGTGTGCCCCCTTTCAATGCAGGATGATCAGCGTGCCGTGCCAACCCCCCCCCCCCTCCGAGACCGGTGCACTTACATGCAGCAGCGGTGGCTTCTCCTCAGTCCCCCGGCGTCTCCTCGAGTCCTCCTGCCTCCTCCTCGGCCAATGCCATGGTTTTGCCTTTCGACCAATCAGGAAGCGAACCTGCTTCCTGATTGGCCAGGAGGAGGATCCGTGTGACAATAGCGAATTTTCATTCGCTATTGTCACACAATGGGTGGGCTCGGGTCCACCCTTTTCTGATCGGGAGCCGAAGACGGGGGCGGATCTGGGAGGAGGAGGGGGCAGCAGAGATGGCCAGCCAGATTTTCTGGGACTTCAGCCCAGCTCCGAGGGACCCCGGGACCCACTAATGCAAACCCTGCAGCCTGAAGGTCTCAATATAGACATTGCAACACCCCCCTTCTACCCTCCAACCTTGCAGGATAATATTTGGGATGCTAATAACCATTTAGCATTTTTTCCAGCATTTTCTATTTATTTTTCTTCAATCATCATATATGTCAATTACTTGGCTTGCTTGAAGAACATACGCTATGTGGCAGTTTCTTACCCATGCACTCCTGTAAGGTGTTCTCCTGGGCATTTTACACAGTATTTTTATTTTTTTTTCAAAATTCTTTATTTAAAAGAAATATAAAGGCATACCATAAACCGACAATAGGTACGACAAAATAACAGGTACAGCGATCCAATAACAGAGTACAGATAGTTCAAACAACATATCCAAAATTAAGTATATAGCACTAACTCGTCTGCAGAACACATCATGGAGAGAATGTAGACCCTCAGTGACGCCAGCGGCGAAATGTTTTATAGCTGAAGAGAGTACGGGTAGACTCTAGGACATAGTCAGGGAGACCCCCCCACCGGCATCTATCTCGTGGGAAAGGGAGGCATACCCCCAGTGTCCCAGAATGCCGCGGCAGTCACCGAAGGGCCCATCGCAGGTATGCCCCTCAGGGGGTGTCGCACGTTATCATTCTAGGAAACTGACTGAGCCACATAAGAAGGAGCCAACAATATAATAGCCAATTCCTAGAAGAGGTAAAGAGGAGAAGGGAGTATATAGAGACGGTATGCTGAGAGTCGAGATAAAGAAGCAGAAGATACGGGAGATAGGAAAAGAAAGAGGGAAAGGGAAAAAAGAGGAGAAGGGAGGGGTGAGGGGGGGGGGAAGGCCGACCTCACCTCCGCGGTCATCATCGAGCAAGCAACTCTTTGTATTCTGAAGTATACTTGAATTCATGCCAGTAGAACCAGCGTTTCAGAAACTTGTCCCGTGTACCGTGCTCAGTGGCCACCAGATCCTCCATTTCATTGAGGCAAGAAACCTTACGGAGCCACATAGCCACCGTAGGAGGCTGAGTCTGCTTCCAGAGCGGGGGGATGCAGCTTTTAGCCGCCGTGAACAGAAGCGGCAGAATTGATTTCCGGTAAGACGCCCGCGGATATTCATGATGGTGGAGAAGAAAGAGGGCTGGGTCTAGGGTGAGGGAATTGTCCGTAAATTTCTGGGCAATGCGCAGGACCTCCGCCCAAAAGGATTGTAAACGCGAACAGGACCAGAAGATGTGTAGGTAAGATCCTACCTCCTCCCCACATCTCCAACAAACATCTGGGCAGGCCGGAAACATTCGATGAAGTCTGACCGGGGTATAGTGCCAGCGGGTCAAACACTTATAACCCACCTCCTGATACCGAGAACGGGAGGTCTTGTACATAAAGAATAGTATTCTCTCAACCTGGTGGTCCGTAAAAGACACATTCAGATCCCATTCCCATATGGCAAGATATGGGGGCGGAAAGATTCGTCCGGCGAGGCCAAGGCTCGGTAAACCAGGGAGACCGTATGACGTAGAGGTGAGGGGTCAGAGCATAGATCCTCGAAATACGTGAGCCTTCTCGAGAACAGAGACGCCGAAGGGAGAGCTTGTAAGAAATGAGCAAGCTGGATCCGTTGCCAAAAGGACAAAGTGGTAAAGGGTGCTGTGGAATTCAGAAGAGAACGCGAGATCCAGACCCCAGCCCTCACAAAATGCCCGGCCTGATGAACCCCGGCGGCTTTCAGAGATCGAAACCCCAGCTGATCCACCCCCGGCAGGAAGTCCGGGCTATCAATCACCGGGAGGAGAGGTGAAGGAAAGGAAGCCAACTGGCCATTGTGACACAGACGCCTCCCCATCCCCAACGTTGAGCCTATGGTCGGATGGGCAGCCAATTCCCTAGGTACAGGGTCGGAGCTCCATATTTACACAGTATTTTACACAGTGTTTTAGTTTATTTTTACATAAACAGAGTTTTTTTTATATATACAGGTTTTAATTTATACTACAGCTTTTATATGTCATTTTTTGACACAAGTTCTAATATGCACCCATATAGGGTTTTAGTACGATCTTAGTATGGTTTTAAGCAAAATAATAAAAGTGTTTTTAGGGGATGCTATGCTATTAGCATTGCCAATGCCGTATATGCAGAGGAAGTTCACATGATGAGTTACTCACAGGCCTCCTTAGAAATCTATTGGCCCCGGCAATACTAGAGTAATCTGGCGAAGTGTGTACCAAGATGGCCGCCAGGAGGCTTCAATATGGATACCAATATGGTGGTAAACTAATTGGTTACCAGGATGCGGAGGCCTACTTAACTACCTGGAGTAGCGCAAGATGGCGCCGCTCCAGATGACGTTGTGGTGACGAAACGCGTAGGGAGGAGTTACAGTATCACACGTCACTTCCGGTAGAGTGGTTCCGGACCGTGGAACGCGGATGCGCTGAGGTGGCCGGACACGTAGCGCTGAAAGTGAACTTCCTCAACTGTGAACTTATGCTTATTTTTTCCCATTTATCTGGATATACTACGCAATGGATGAATTAATATCCAGCACGCTGGCACTTTAATACTATAGCACAGTGCACTTTTTGTTTTAATACCACATATTTCACTGCCTTTGAAATACCTCAGCACAGTGCACCTATATAATATTTATGTGTTTTATGTTAATGCTATTGGGGAATGACCCAACACCTCAGCACAGTGCACTTTTTTGACCTATTTGAATTTTATGACTTTTATGTTTGAAGACACTTGGTTTTCAGTATCACAATTGTAGTAATAGTATTCATGTTGACTGAGGTTCCAACGCAAAGACAGATTTTTGGGCAGTGGTAGCGCCATTTACCAACACCTTAACAACCCCTACATTCCCACTGAACCCAGCTGACTGTGGGACCAGAGCTGTGTCATCAGAGGCATGATCACATATTGTCCTCCTCCAGGAGACCCATTTGGACTGGATGCAAGGTGTTATCATTACGTAGGCCATGGTTATAATGAATGTTCCATGCCTCCCACTCCTCCTGTGCTAAAGGGGTGGCTATTCTGCTTAGCAAAAATGTCCCTTACACAGTTCAAAAAGTGATCTCTGATCCAGGGGGGAGAAATCTTCTCCTAGTGTTGGATATTTATCAAAGGACAATGGTAATCGTCTGCATTTATGGTCCTCCGCCCTTTCAGCTATGGTTATTATATGATCTTTTGGTAGTACTAGCTCCTTATATGCACTTTCCTCTATCCCTGGCTCGCGATTTTAATGCTATTCTATATAGTGGGCTGTATACCTCTAACCCGCTCAGACTACCCTCAGCGGATCTCTTATCCTGAGTGTTCACTGCTTAATTTACTGAATTTTGGTGGTGGAAGAACCCGGGTGTACCCGGGGGTTGTTTGTTCCGTACTCATAGAACGGCATCCAGGATTGATCTCGCTTTTGCAAATACCAATTGTCTAAAACTAGTGCTGCCTCCTATTTGGCATGTGGTCTATCAGATAATAACCCTTTATTGTTGACCTTCTCGCTAGTGGCCAGGACTATAGGAAGTGCATGGGGGTTATGGCCTGGTTGGCTACAGACGGAGCAGGTGGTGCAAAAGGTGCAAACACCTATGTCTGCTTTCTGGGATAAAAATTCCTCCTCTGCTGCAGACACAGTGGTTTGGGATACCTTTTAAAGCTGTGATGCAGGGTAAGTATGTATTTGCCATTATAGCAGTCTGTAATGAACATAATGCAGAAAGGGAGGCTTTGCAGACTGAGGAGCGTAGGTTGGAAGAGGCGTATGCAGCTGCTCCGGATGATGTCATTTTTGCAGCCCTTGAGAGAGTTAAACGCCAACTTGCCCTACATGATACTAACTTAGCACATACTAATCTGCTTCATAGAGCTGAATCTCTATTTGAAAAAAGGTGATAAAAATGGTAAGCTTCTTGTGGCTGCTCAGAGAGCTCCAGTTAGTGTTCCCTGTATTCGTTCCTAGGCGGGGGAACTGGTTGATGAGACAGAGTTGGTGGACCTCCTTTCCAGCATCCCTATACTGTAACGCTCCTGCGTTTTTATTGTAAGCTGGATTCATGTAGAGATGTGTTGGAATACCAGATCCAACTCTCCAGACTCATCACTGTGGGCCTGTCTGCTTCAGCATACAGATATACACACACTCAATAAGATGTTCCTGGAGTGATAGGATGTATATGACAGTATGGAGGTGATGTGCTAAAGGGACAGGTGTGAGCAGTGACAGTAATGGTAAGCACTTGATAGTAATGTTCAGGAGAGTAGTGGATGGTAATAGGTAGAATGCAGATAGGTTAGTAATCATGTATGGTAACAGGTGGTAAGGACAGCAGATGACATAGACAGGAAAGACTAACCCAGTGCAAGGATAGATGGTAGTAGACTCAAGAGCTAGCAATCTATGTAACAGTGCAGATGGTAGAATTAGTATGCATAGATAGTAACAGTCCTTAATGTGCAGAAGATGATAGTGTAAGTTAGTATGGAGGATTCCCCTGTGGGGTACTTATCACTAGTAAGGTTTAGTAAGTAGAGGGGTCCAGTAGTGAGGGAGTGATCCGGTAGCGAGATACGGGATCAGATGCGAGGTTCCGGTCTGTTCCAGGTAAAGGCAAATAGCTGGAGGTTCCGACAGTAAGACAAGGCTTGTGAGCATGTAGACACACATTGAACGAACAACGTGAGAGAGAATGCTGGCGATTGAAATAGCCGCTCAGCGGCGCTCAGCGATGACGTCATCCGTCTTAAAGGTGTATGCATTCCACCTAACTAGAAAGGTGGGATGCAATGTTTTGAAAGGAAAATGGTAAATAAGGGTACCAAAGGTACCAGAATCTTACATATACTCACTTTAGATGCTGATAATAAAGCTTAGCTTGAACGAGACATTCACTCTTTCCCTCCCCCGCAGAAATCCCTGGGCCCTGATGGATTCCCGGGGGAGTGGTATAGACAGTACTCTGACATGCTAGCGCCACAGTTACAATCACTTTACGCCTATAGTTTTGAACGTTAGGCTCTGCTCCCTTCTATGCTGAAAGCCTATGTGGTCCTCCTCCCTAAACTGGGTAAGGACCTCATAAGTTGCTCTTCCTATAGACCAATAGCTCTCCTTTAAAAATTCTCACGAAGGTTTTGGCCACCGGAATGTCCACAGTACTTCGAGTCCTGGTGACCTTGACCAAACTGGTTTCATGCCAGGGAAGTCCATGGACACCAATCTCTGTTGTTTACTGTATATACAGACTTGCAGATTTGCCATTAAACAGCTGGGACCAGGACGGTGGTGTCACTGGATATAGCCAAAGCTTTTGATTCTGTTGACTGGGGGTATATGAAAGTGGTATTAAAGAGTATGGGTTTTGGGTCACATTATTGTAAGTGGGTGTCCTTATTATACCGTGAGCCCTGGATGGCGCTAAAAATAGGGTCTTCATTATCTCCCTCTATTATTGTTGACAGAGGAACCAGGCAGGGATGCCCCTTGTCACCCTTTTTGTTTTCCCTAATGATTGAACCATTGGCTGTGGCGCTGTGCTCCTCTCTTGAGTTGGGTGCATTGGAAGTTGGCTCCATTAGGGAATGCCTGGCTCTGTATGTCACTTGATCCTGATACTTAAGGCTGTGGCGGACACCATGTTACAACCAGAGTGGGTTACCCAGTTCACATACTTAGGGGTTTGCATATCTGCAAGGATTGCAGATTATCTTGGCTTGAATCTGCAACCGCTGTTGGACCTCCTTTAAAGGAAGGTTGAGTCCTGGAGGAATCTCCCCTTGTTGGTGTTCGGATGTATTAAACTTTTAAAAATGAAGATTCTTTCAGTTTTTTTTTTATTTTTTACGTAACTCCCCTGTTTGGGTTCCACATTCCTTCTTCTATTAGGTGCATAGCCCCTTTGGTTAGTTAATTTGGGTTAACTCACCTCCCAGAATAGGCCTTAGAACACTTCAAGAGCCCTAAAGGTAGGGGGGTTTAAGCAATCCCTGATCTCTCTAAATACTTTTTGGCCAGACAGGGGGTTTTTGAATGTAGGGGGCTTTTGGAGGATGGTGGGCATTCTGCCGCAGTTTCAAAGGGGGGGGGGTGTTGGGCTCCTATGAGAGCCTACACCTCTTATTGTATAGAGGCTGTGGGGCTAAATTTCCCCTAACAGGGACACGTGAGCTACCATTAAAGCCTCGGACTGTGTTCAGGAGTTACTGGCACCTGCTTCTGGCTTCTGATCACCAGCCTCACCACTGTGAATGAATCCCCATTTCCCTAATTTTCTCTCTCTACCAGATTCTATAATAGGGGCGACAAACACGGGATTAAAATTTTAGGAGATGTCACCAGAGGGGGCGAACTATCTCAGTTTAAACAGGGTTAAAACAGAGATTTAACCTGTCTAACTCCTATCTCTTCTGCTACCTCCAATTGCGACACACATTAATTTCCCAATTTGGCTTCGCAAGAGTGGAAATTAAGCCCTCATGTTTGGAGAATGTCCTATTGGATGAGTCCATGCAAAAGCCATTATTAGAATTGTATAAAAATCTTTTCCCTACCCCTCCCACCTCGGTAACCAGGTGTAGGGAACAATGGGTTGGGGAGGTTCCGGACCTGGGAGGGGAAGATTGGGACAGATATGTGGACCTTCTCTTTCATTCACTATCAGTATCAACAAGGTATTGGTTAATTCACTTTAGGTTCCTACCTAGAATATACTACATGCCAGAAAAGCTATCTAAAATTTACCCTGGGGCCTCAGCAGAGTGTTGATGCTGTTCACATTCCCCGGCTAACTTTAGTCACATCTTTTGGCATTGTTCTGTGGTTCAGGAGTACTGGTCTGCCATTATGCAATGCATAGTGAAGATCACCTCTTTGCCTGTGCCTAGGACAGTGGCAATCTGCATACTTGGTCTAGTGGAGGGTCTGGTCCCTACTAGGGCTCAGCGCCCTTTGCTTAGCCTACTATTATTTTATGCTCGCAAATCACTGATCCTCTATTGAAAAAAAACCCATGACAACCTCCATGTCCTACTGGAAGCAGCTTGTGAATAAAGTGATTCCATTCTATGAAACCACATACTGAGCAAGGTTGCCTTAAGAAGTTTGAAAAGGTCTGGAACATCTGGCTAAATAGTCCTGTCTCTGTCGCTTAGAGGTATAATGGCATTATGCTCAGGAAAATGCTGGTTGGGGGCTGGAGTATTTGGGTACAACTTGCTCTCAAGTCCTTTTACTCAACCCTGGGGTCTGCTTTAGGCCAGACAGCTGAGTAAATTGTAGAAAAATATGTGATTATATGTCTTAATGCTTCGGAGGCTGCAATTATTTCTGCATATGATTTGACTTTGTGAATTCCACCCCTTAAGGGGCACTTACATACCGAAAGGTGGAATTACTTGCAGGGTGGTGAGCCTAGATTTGGGGGGGGAGGGGGGAGTTTTGGATGTTTTTTTAACTGTATTTTTGTACTATTGTGTTGGGTCCTGTGTAGCGTGTACCTTTGTTACTTGTGTTTTGTTTTCTTTTTTGTGCTATGCATAAAAAAATAAAAAGAAATTTTCAACAAAACAAAGGAGAGAATCCTGAGATTTTTAGGTAAATCACTCGATAGATATCAGAAAATAGTGCCCTCTTAGTCTTAACGTCTTTGTGAATATTCAATCCAGTCACCGAATATACCAAATTAAATATTGTTGTCCAAAACCGTTTTTAGTTTTGAGCACGTCCACCAAATATGAAGCATGCTACCCTCCTGGCCGCAGCCCCTGAAACAGAGAGGCGGTGCATCCGGGTAAATTTTGGCTAACTGCGTCGGAACAAGATACCAACGTGACAATACCTTGTAATTTGACTCCACCAGAGAAGTATTTAAAATTCCCTTTGTGCACCATGGTCGACCACTGGAACCAAACTTCCTTATCTATAGTCTCCCCAAGACCCTCCTCCCAAGCTAATTGGTAAGAGAGTTAGGAACTCTGATCTGAAAACAAAGTGTACAACTCTGAGATATTAGCTCCTATCCCCGGGCCACTCAAACATTTGTTTTCGTAGAAGTCTGTGTAGTAATGTCGCCCTGATTGCAACACAGTGTCTGTAAATAATGGGTAATTTTGCAGAGTCTAAACGTCTCCAATGGGGGCATTTGTAAAGTATCCAGAAAGTAAGAGGGCCTTCTATTTCCTTTATGATCTATGAAATGACCTATCCTGTAAAGGCCCTTATTGATCCACCATGTAAACTGTTTCAGTTGTTGGCTAGGAGGGAAGTGCCGAAAGGGAACAGCCCTATCTAGTTCCTGTTCTGATTTTAGTGATTCCAACTTACGTCCAAAGGCTATATTATTAGCCAAAGGATTCGTGTACAGTACATTAAGTAGTGAAAGAAATTTAGAACCGAAATTCCATTTCTTTAAGATGTTGAATAGGAAATGCCAAGATAGGAAATCAAAGGCTTTATGAAGGTCCAATGATAGTAACATTCTCCATCTGAGGCCTAAACCATCCCAATTAGAACGCAATAAGAATAAGAAATCTACAGCCCTACGGATCTGGTCCACAGCCCACCTGATCCACATGAACATACTGTGCTAAAAAGATGTTAAGTCTGTTGGCATACATTTTATGTCAGTAGCTTTAGGTCTACATTAATATGCAATATGGGGTAATAGTTAGTCACATCGCTATGGTCTTTGTCAGGCTTCTAAATCAGGCAGATGTGGGCTAGGGATGATCGAACTTTTGAAAAGTTCGGTTCGGCCAGAACATCCGAACTTTCCGAAAGTTCGTCCCGGATTTCAGAACCCCATTGAAATCAATGGGACCCGAACTTCGGTAACCAAAAAACACCATTTTAAAGCCCTGAAACCCAATAAATGCCCTTAAAAAGTGCCTAGGGTTCTGGGTCATGCACCAGGGACTATTAATCACACAAACAAAAGTTCTTAAAAATTTTCATTTTTTATAGAGAGCCAATTATTGAAAAAATTAAAAAAAAAGAGAGAGATTTTATGATTTTGACTTTGGATTTAGTATCTGGGGGGTCTAAAAAGTGTACCTGTGAAGTTTCAGCTCTGTAGCATGTCCAGAACCATAAAAAAAAGAGATTGTTTGTATTTTGTCACTTTCAGAGCAGGGATATGGCTCCGCTCCCGTCAGCATTTTTTTTTTTGCTGCAGGCGTTGCTAGTGCTTTTTTGAGGACATGTTTGGAGTCAGGCATGACATCTGAACATGTCTATAGGGGTATATATACATACACCCATGTCTGTATATATACACCTGCACATATATAGGTGTTAAAGGAGCAGAACACTATACTTTTTCTAATGAAATAATTTGCACTAATATAGCTACGCTCCCAACGCACCTATATATGTGTAAATGTAAAATACATATCAGTGTGTGTGTATATATATAGCCCTATACAGAAGTTCAGATGTTTTGCGTGCCTCCAAAGAACCCAAAAAAATTCCCAAAAAAATGCATGCAAGAACAAACCTGGGCATTTTTTTTTTTTTTGGCGCTGGCATTTTTTTGGGCATTTTTTTGGGTTCTTTGGAGGCAGGCAAAACATCTGAACTTCTGTATAGGGGTATATATATACACACACTGATATGTATTTTACACTTACACATATATAGGTGTGTTAGGAGCCTAGCCATATTAGTGCAAATTATTTCATTAGCAAAAGTATAGTGTTGTGCTACTTTCACACCTATATATGTGTTGTGTAGGTGTGTATATATACCCCTATACAGAAGTTCAGATGTCATGCCTGCCTCCAAAGAACCCAAAAAAATGCCCAAAAAAACTCCTGCAAGAACAAACCTGGGCATTTTTTTTTTGGCGCTGGCATTTTTTTTGGCATTTTTTTGGGGTTCTTTGGAGGCAGGCAAAACATCTGTAGTGGCTGGGTAAGGCCGGTATCCATCTCTATTCTGCACAAGGTATGGACAAGTCCTGTGGGATCCATGCCTGGTTCATTTTAATGAATGTGAGCTTGTCCACATTGGCTCTGGACAGGCGGCTGCGCTTGCCTGTGATAACGCCCCCAGCCGTGCTAAATACACGTTCAGATAATACACTGGCTGCAGGGCACGACAGCACCTCCAAGACGTAAAGGGCAAGCTCAGGCCATGTGCCCAATTTGGAGACCCAGAAGTTTGAAGGGGGCAGACCCGTCATTCACTACATGTAGGCGTGTGCACACATACTGCTCCACCATGTTGGTGAAATGCTGCCTCCTGCTAAGACATTACATATGAGCTGCTGGTGCTGCTATTTGTTGTGGCGTGCTGACAAAGCTTTTCCACATTTCGGCCATGCTAACCCTGCCTTCTGAGGTGCTGGCGGTGCCCTGGTTGCGTTGGCGACCTCTTCCTCCTCCTCCTCCTCCTCTGCTTTGGCCTTGTGCTTCCACTGTGGCCCCGCTGTCAGTTGGGAATGCCAGCAGCATCGCGTCTACCAGCGTGCGCTTGTACTCGCGCATCTTGCGATCACGCTCCAGTGAGTGAATTAAGGACGGTACGTTTTCCTTGTAACGGGGATCCAGCAGCGTGGCCACCCAGTAATCAGCACAAGTTAGAATGTGGGCAACTCGGCGGTCGTTGTGGAGACACTGCAGCATGTAATCGCTCATGTGTGCCAGGCTGCCCAGAGGCAACGAAAAGCTGTCCTCTGTGGGAGGTGTATCGTCTGTGTCCTCTGTATCCCCCCAGCCACGCACCAGTGATGGCCATGAGCTGGCCTGGGTGCCACCCTGCTGTGAACATGGTTCCATCTCCTCCTCCATCTACTCCTCCTCATCCTCCTCATCCTCCAGAACTGTGCCCCTGCTGGACAATTATGTACCTGGCGTTTTGTGTGTGCAGGAACCCACCCTCGGAGCCACTTGCGAATGACTTCCCTGAAAGCCTTGGAAATTATCCCTCTTCCTCCTCCTCCTCCTCCTGTGCCACATCCTCTTCCATCATCGCCCAAATCGTTTTTTGAAGGAGGCATAGAAGTGGGATAGTTAAGCTGACAACGGCGTCATCGGCACTGGCCATGTTGGTGGAGTACTCAAAACAGCGCAACAAGGCACACAGGTCTCGCATGGAGGCCCAGTTATTGGTGGTGAAGTGGTGCTGTTCCGCAGAGCGACTCACGCGTGCGTGCTGCAGCTGAAACTCCACTATGGCCTGCTGCTGCTCACACAGTCTTTCCAGCATGTGCAAGGTGGAGTTCCACCTTGTGGGCACGTCACATATGAGGCGGTGAGCGGGAAGGCCGAAGTTATGCTGCAGCACTGACAGGCGAGCAGCAGCAGGGTGAGAACGCCGAAAGTGCGCACAGACGGCCCGCACTTTCTGCAGCAGCTCTGACATATCGGGGTAATTTTTAAGGAACCTCTGCACCACCAAATTCAGCACATGCGCCAGGCAAGGGATGTGAGTCAAACTGGCTAGGCCCAGAGCTGCTATGAGATTTCGCCTGTTATCGCACAGACGGCCCGCACTTTCTGCAGCAGCTCTGACATATCGGGGTAATTTTTAAGGAACCTCTGCACCACCAAATTCAGCACATGCGCCAGGCAAGGGATGTGAGTCAAACTGGCTAGGCCCAAAGCTGCTATGAGATTTCGCCCGTTATCGCACACCACCAGGCCGGGCTTGAGGCTCGCTGGCAGCAACCACTCATCGGTCAGCTGTTTCATGCTCCTCCACAACTCCTGCGCAGTGTGTGGTTTTTCCCCCAAACAGGCAAGTTTTAAAAATGCCTGCTGTCGTTTACCCCTGGCTGTGCTGAAGTTGGTGGTGAAGGTGTTACGCTGACCGGATGAGGAGGCGGTAGAGGATGAGGAAGCGGAGTAGGAGGAGTTGGGAACAGGAGGCAAACTGAAGCGCCCTGCAATCCTCGGTGGTGGAAGGACATGCGCCAAATTGCTATCTGCCTCAGGCCCAGCCGCCACTGCATTTACCCAGTGTGTCGTATAAAGCCCCTGACCGTGCTTACTGGTCCACGTATCGGTAGTTAGGTGGACCTTGCCACAGATGGCGTTGCGGAGTGCACACCTGATTTTTTCCCCCACTTGGTTGTGCAGGGAAGGGATGGCTTGCCTGGAAAAGTAGTGGCGGCTGGGCACGACCTACTGTGGGACAGCCACCGACATAAGGCTTTTAAAACTGTGCGTCTCCACCAGACGGAATGACAGCATTTCAAAGGCCAAGAATTTTGAAATGCTGGCATTCAGGGCCAGGGATCGCGGGTGGGTAGGGGGGTACTTCCTCTTCCTCTGAAGTGTTTGGGAGATGGAAAGCTGAACGCTTCCACGGGACATTGTGGAGATGGTTGGTGACCCAGGTGGTGGTGTTGCTGACAGATCGTCTGTTTGCGGGGTGGCAGGTGCCGGTATCACTACAGAGGTGAATGAAGAGGCCGAGACTGCAGCAGCAGAGGAAGCAGGAGGAGCCAGAGACCTTTCTTGGTTTTGAAGGTGTCTACTCCACTGCAGCTCGTGCTTTGCACTTAGATGCCTGATCATGCAGGTTGTGCTCAGGTTGAGAAGGTTTATGCCTCGCTTCAGGCTCTGATTGCACAGCGTGCAAACCACTCGTGTCCTGTCATCAGCACATTGTCTGAAGAAGTTCCACGCTAGAGAACTCCTTTGACCTGGCTTTGGTGCACTCGGTCCCTTGCTGCGTTGGGCACTAGCAGGCGTAGCGTCTAGGGCACGGCCGCTCCGCTTCTGCACCCTGCTCCCTCTTCTGCTGTGCTGGTGGCTCTGTGCGACCACCGCCTCTTCCTCCAAACTACTCAGGTCACCTGCATGACCTTCATTCCATGTGGGGTCGAGGACCTCATCGTCCTCCACATCATCTTCCACCCAGTCTTCACCCCTGTCCTCCTTGTTGGTCTCCACAATTCTGAGTGCCGCAGCAGTTGGCACCTGCGTTTCGTCATCATCGGAGACGCGCTGCGATGGTCCTTCCATGTACTCATCTTGAGAAATAAGTGGTTGGGCATTGCTGCACTCAATCTCTTCCACTTCTGGGGCAGGGCTAGGTGGATGGCCCTGGGAAACCCTGCTGACAGAGTCATCAAAAAGAAGAAGAGACTGCTGCATGACTTGGGGCTCAGACTGCTTGCCTGATTTGCAAGGGGGTGAGGTGATAGACGGTTGGACATCGGCTGCAGGTGCCAACTCTGACCTTTCTGCAGTAGACTGGGTGGAAGACAAATGTGAAGGAACTGGAGGCACTGTCAGCAACCCAATCTACTATCGCCTGTACTTGTTCTTGGCTCAACACTTGTAGAGGCGCATGATGCCCTACCAAATACTGCTGCAGGTTCTGTCGCCTACTCACATTTGAGGAAGGTGTTTCACTCGTGTAGCTGGAACAGATCGACCACGTCCTCTCCTTGCAACAGGAGCTCTACCAGCAGCACCACGACCCAGGCCACGGCCCCTATTTGAAGTTCTCCTCATATTTCTGTAATTTATGATCTTGCCCTAGAAAGGTGTTTATTGAATAGCGGAACAAAACAACAACAGTATCCCACGGGTGTATCTCACAGTCAAATATGCAAACTATGCCGCAATTTAATTTTTTTTACCCCAAAAGGGTGTTTATTAAATAGCGGAATAGAAAAACAGTATATAAATACAACGGGTGTATCTCACAGTCAAATATGCAAAGTATGCCGCAATTTAATTTTTTTCACCCCAAAAGGGTGTATATTGAATAGCGGAATAGAAAAAAGTATATAAAACGGTGTATCTCACACGTACAAACACAGACTAGGCCCCGATTACAATTTTTTGTACCCTAAAAAGAGGATGAGGATGAGGAAGAGGAGTAGGAGGAGTTCGGAACAGGAGGCAAACTGAAGCGCCCTGCAATCCTCAGCGGTGGAAGGAGATGCGCCAAACAAATTTAAAAGGTGTATCTCACACGTACCGTTACAGACTATGCCACAATTTAATTTTTTTTACCCCCAAAAGGGTGTATATTGAATAGCGGAATAGAAAAAAGTATATAAAACGGTGTATCTCACACGTACAAACACAGACTAGGCCCCGATTACAATTTTTTGTACCCTAAAGGGAGGATGAGGATGAGGATGAGGAAGAGGAGTAGAAGGAGTTCGGAACAAGAGGCAAACTTAAGCGCCCTGCAATCCTCGGCGGTGGAAGGAGATGCGCCAAACAAATTTAAAAGGTGTATCTCACACGTACGATACAGACTATGCCGCAATTTAATTTTTTTCACCCCAAAAGGGTGTATATTGAATAGCGGAATAGAAAAACAGTATATAAATACAACGGGTGTATCTCACAGTCAAATATGCAAAGTATGCCGCAATTTAATTTTTTTCACCCCAAAAGGGTGTATATTGAATAGCGGAATAGAAAAAAGTATATAAAACGGTGTATCTCACACGTACAAACACAGACTAGGCCCCGATTACAATTTTTTGTACCCTAAAAAGAGGATGAGGATGAGGATGAGGATGAGGAAGAGGAGTAGGAGGAGTTCGGAACAGGAGGCAAACTGAAGCGCCCTGCAATCCTCAGCGGTGGAAGGAGATGCGCCAAACAAATTTAAAAGGTGTATCTCACACGTACCGATACAGACTATGCCGCAATTTAATTTTTTTTACCCCCAAAAGGGTGTATATTGAATAGCGGAATAGAAAAAAGTACATAAAACGGTGTATCTCACACGTACAAACACAGACTAGGCCCAGATTACAATTTTTTGTACCCTAAAGGGAGGATGAGGAAGAGGAGTAGGAGGAGTTCGGAACAGGAGGCAAACTGAAGCGCCCTGCAATCCTCTGCGGTGGAAGGAGATGCGCCAAACAAATTTAAAAGGTGTATCTCACACGTACCGATACAGACTATGCCGCAATTTAATTTTTTTCACCCCAAAAGGGTGTATATTGAATAGCGGAATAGAAAAAAGTATATAAAACAGTGTATCTCACACGTACAAACACAGACTAGGCCCCAATTACAATTTTTTGTACCCTAAAGGGAGGATGAGGATGAGGAAGAGGAGTAGGAGGAGTTCGGAACAAGAGGCAAACTGAAGCGCCCTGCAATCCTCAGCGGTGGAAGGAGATGCGCCAAACAAATTTAAAAGGTGTATCTCACACGTACGATACAGAATATGCCGCAATTTCATTTTTTTCACCCCAAAAGGGTGTATATTGAATAGCGGAATACAAAAAAGTATATAAAACGGTGTATCTCACACGTACAAACACAGACTAGGCCCCGATTACAATTTTTTGTACCCTAAAGGGAGGATGAGGATGAGGAGTAGGAGGAGTTCGGAACAGGAGGCAAACTTAAGCGCCCTGCAATCCTCGGCGGTGGAAGGAGATGGGCCAAACAAATTTAAAAGGTGTATCTCACATGTACCGATACAGACTATGCCGCAATTTAATTTTTTTCACCCCAAAAGGGTGTATATTGAATAGCGGAATAGAAAAAAGTATATAAAACGGTGTATCTCACACGTACAAACACAGACTAGGCCCTGATTACAATTTTTTGTTCCCTAAAGGGAGGATGAGGAAGAGGAGTAGGAGGAGTTCGGAACAGGAGGCAAACTGAAGTGCCCTACAATCCTCGGCGGTGGAAGGAGATGCGCCAAACAAATTTAAAAGGTGTATCTCACACGTACCGATACAGACTATGCCGCAATTTAATTTTTTTCACCCCAAAAGGGTGTATATTGAATAGCGGAATAGAAAAAATTGTATAAAAAGGTGTATCTTACACGTACCGATACAGACTATGCCGCAATTTTATTTTTTTCACCCCAAAAGGGTGTATATTGAATAGCGGAATAGAAAAAAGTATATAAAACGGTGTATCTCACACGTACAAACACAGACTAGGCCCCATTACAATTTTTTGTACCCTAAAGGGAGGATGAGGAAGAGGAGTAGGAGGAGTTCGGAACAGGAGGCAAACTGAAGCGCCCTGCAATCCTCGGTGGTGGAAGGAGATGCGCCAAACAAATTTAAAAGGTGTATCTCACACGTACCGATACAGACTATGCCGCAATTTAATTTTTGTCACCCCAAAAGGGTGTATATTGAATAGCGGAATAGAAAAAAGTATATAAAACGGTGTATCTCACACGTACAAACACAGACCAGGCCCCAATTACAATTTTTTGTACCCTAAAGGGAGGATGAGGAAGAGGAGTAGGAGGACTTCGGAACAGGAGGCAAACTGAAGCGCCCTGCAATTCTCATCAGTGGAAGGAGATGCGCCAAACAAATTTAAAAGGTGTATCTCACACGTACCGATACAGACTATGCCGCAATTTAATTTTTTTCACCCCAAAAGGGTGTATATTGAATAGCGGAATAGAAAAAAGTATATAAAAAGGTGTATCTCACACGTACCAATACAGACTATGCCGCAATTTAATTTTTTTCACCCCAAAAGGGTGTACAGTATATTGAATAGCGGGATAGAAAAAAGTATATAAAATTGGATATTTTTCAATAGCACATGTGAACACAGCAGTGTCTTATGTTTTATGTCACAGTCAGCAGCAGGCTATGAAGGGAAAAAAAAAATTCCCCTTTAAATTTGTAATTTTTAAATAGCAGATTAGAACAGCACTGTGCAGTAAAATATAGCTGAACGCTGCACACAACAGACTGATAAAAATATTTTTTTTCTCCCTCCTCCTCCTCAGTGGGCTCAAGTGAGGGCAAAAAGATCATTCACTGCACCACCCCCCACACAGCAAAATCGATGTAGATCGCTAACGGACAATTGTTCTGTCCTGTGTCTCCTAATCTCTCCCTGCCTACTCTCTCCAGCCTGTCCCTAAAATGCTTTTCTATTACATAGTTACATAGTTAGTGAGGTTGAAAAAAGACATCAGTCCATCCAGTTCAACCTATGATGTGTGTGTGTGTCCGCTTTTAACCGTACACCGTACCCTTGTATGTTGTGGTCTTTAAGGTATCCATCTAATAGTTTTTTGAAACTATCAATGCTCCCTGCTGATACGACTGCTTGTGGAAGAGAATTCCACATCCTTACCGCTCTTACAGTGAAGAACCCCTTACGCACTTTAAGGTTAAACCGCCTTTCCTCTAGTTTTAGTGAGTGGCCATGTGTCTTATTGTATCTCCTTTCTCTGAATAGTTTGTTCCTTATGCTCGGGTCACCAGTACAGTATTTGTACATTGATATCATATCTCCCCTCAATCGTCTCTTCTCCAGAGAGAATAAGTTTAGTGCTTGTAGTCTTTCCTCATAGCTGATGTCCTCCATTCCCCTAATTATTTTTGTTGCCCTTCTCTGGACTTTCTCCAGTTCCAGCACATCCTTCCTGAGGACCGGTGCCCAGAACTGGACAGCATACTCCAGATGTGGCCGGACCAGGGTATTGTAGAGTGGGAGAATAATCTCTTTATTTCTGGAGTGAATCCCCTTTTTTATACATCCCAGTATTCTGTTGGCTTTGCTTGCGGCGGCTTGGCATTGCATGCCACTGCCAAGCTTGTTGTCTACCAGTACCCCTAAGTCCTTTTCCATCCTAGACTCACCCAGAGGTTCCCCCCTAGTGAGTAGCTTGCTTTCTGGTTTCTGGCCCCCAAGTGCATTACTTTACATTTTTCAACATTAAACCTCATCTGCCATGTAGTTGCCCACCCCGTTATTTTGTTCAGATCCGCTTGCAAGGTTTCCACATCCTGCATAGAAGATATTGGCAAGCCCAGTTTAGTATCATCCGCAAATACTGAGATTGTACTAGATATCCCCTCCTCTAGATCATTAATGAATAAATTAAAAATGATTGGTCCCAGGACAGAATCCTGGGGGACCCCACTTTCCACACCCGCCCAATCCGAGTACTCCCCTTTAATCACCACCCTCTGTACTCTCCCCTGGAGCCAGTTCTCTATCCATGTACTCACCTTATGGTCCATACCTACCTTTCCTTAGTTTGTACAGTAAGCGTTTGTGGGGAACGGTGTCAAAGGCCTTTGCAAAGTCCAGATACACCACATCCACAGGCTTACCTTTATCTAGGTGGCAGCTCACTTCATCGTAGAAGGTTAATAGATTGGTTTGGCACGAACGATTTTTCATGAATCCATGCTGATTTCTACTTATAATACCGTTTTCATTACTAACGTCTTGTATGTGGTCCCTTAACATCCCCTCCAAAATTTTGCAGACTACTGATGTTAGGCTGACCGGCCTATAGTTACCCGGGATATATCTCGGCCCCTTTTTAAATATTGGTACTACGTTGGCTTTTTTCCAATCAGCTGGCACCATACCCGTCTGTAAACTATCCTTAAAGATCAAGAATAATGGTCTGGCAATCACCTGGCTCAGCTCATTAAGAACCCTCGGGTGCAAGCCATCCGGTCCCGGGGATTTATTTATGTTAAGTTTCTCTAGTTTAGCTCCAAGTCTATCTTCTGTTAGACATGGTGGCACTTCCTGGGGTGTATTATTTAGTTCGGCCTTACAAGCGAGGTTCGTGTAGCCCCCCGATTCTTTTGTGAAGACTGAAGAGAAGAAATTATTTAACACTTCCGCCTTTTCTCTGTCCTCAGTGGCCATATTTCCTTTATCATCTTTTATGGGGCCAATGTGTTCTGGCCTCGCTTTCCTACTGTTTATATACTTAAAGAACTTCTTGGGGTTCTTTTTACTCTCCTCCGCTATATGTCTCTCGTGTTCTATTTTAGCCACCCTGATTTCATCTTTACATTTCTTATTGCACTCTTTGTAATGCTTAAATGCTGCCAATGACCCCTCAGCCTTGTATTTTTTGAAGGCCTTTTCTTTAACACTAATATACATTTTTATGTTGGAGTTTAGCCACCCAGGGTTTAGTTTTGCTCTTTTAAATTTTTCCCTTTGGAATGCACTGGCCAATCCCCCTGTTAAGTATGCTCTTGAAGCACTCCCATTTTTCCTCCGTGTTCTTTGTTCCCAGGGTTCTATCCCATTTGATATTTTCTAGCAGCTAGCGCAGTTTAGGGAAATTGGCTCTTTTGAAATTCAGTGTCCTTTATATTACCCTTGTGTTTCCTATTACTGTAATTAATACTGAAACCAATTGACCTATGGTCACTGTTTCCTAAGTTGTCCCGTATTTCTATATCCGTGAGCAGGTCTGTATTGTTGGTAATCAGTAGGTCAAGTACCGCATTGTTTCTTGTTGGTGCATTTACCATCTGACCCATGAAATTGTCCTGCAAAACATTTAGGAACTGCCTAGCCTTGGCTGAGTGCGCGGTTCCTTCTGCCCAGTCTATATCTGGATAATTAAAGTCCCCCATTATAATGACATTTCCCATTCTTGCTGCCAATCCTATCTGTAACATGAGGTCCGCCTCACCCTCCTCCCTTTGGTTGGGGGGCCTATAGCATACGCCCAATATTACCTTCCCCACCGTGCCTTCCCTTTGAAGCTCTACCCATAGGGATTCTGCCTCGTCCTTAGCTCCATTATTAATATCATCCCTCATATTTACCTGTATACTGTTCTTAATATACAGACATACCCCTCCCCCTTTTTTACCTTCTCTATCTCTGCGATAAAGGGAATACCCCTGAATGGTCGCCATCCAGTCATGAGAGCTGTCAAACCAAGTCTCAGTTATCCCCACAAAATCTAAGTCCTCCTCAAACATCAGTAGCTCCAGCTCTCCCATCTTGTTGGCCAGGCTTCTGGCATTGGTATACAAACCTCTTAATTTTGATCGGTTACATATATCCTCATTTTTTGTTATTAGGCTGCTCTCTTGATTTTTCCCCATACCCACCTTGGGTATAGAAGCTCTGAACACCCTACCGCTAATGCCCCCATTTCTGCCCTCTGAAACTTGCTTTCCACTGGCTAATTCTACATCTGTACCCTCCCCCCCTGTCACCTAGTTTAAAAGCATCCTCTCACCCAGTACGGCTGCACCCTCCCCATTTAGGTGCAATCCGTCCCTACCAAAGAGCCGGTGGCCGACTGAGAAGTCGGCCCAGTTCTCCAGGAACCCGAAACCCTCCTTACTACACCAGCTCCTCAGCCACTCGTTAAATTCCCTAATCTCCCGCTGCCTCTCTGGTGTGGCTCGAGGTACAGGTAGTATTTCGGAAAATACTACCTTGGAGGTCCTAGTCCTCAACTTAGCGCCTAAGTCCCTGAAATCGTTTAGGACTCTCCATCTTCCCCTGCCTATGTCATTGGTACCCACGTGTACCATGACAGCTGGGTCTTCCCCAGCCCCACCCAATAATCTGTTCACCCGATCCGCGATGTGCCGAACCCGAGCGCCCGGCAAACAACAGACTGTTCGGCGCACACGGTCTTTGTCACAGATTACACTGTCTGTCCTTCTAATAATAGATCAGCCTCCTTGCCTTGTCCCCTTCTACCCCTCCTAACTGCCCACCTCTGTGCAGACCCCTGTCTGCACCTGACCGGTACGATCCTGGCTCTCCTCCGGTATGGACATTCATCTCAGTGTTGCCAGCTGCTTCCCTAGATTCAGGACCTGAGCTTCCAGGGAAGCAACGTGCTTACATTTTGCGCATTTGTATTCGCCCTCGATCACATGTCTGAGGAACGCATACATATCACAAGATGTACACCGAGTTGCATCTCCACACCCGCCGGGCATTGTACCTACTAATCTAATCTAATGGGGATTCAGCGATTTAAGTCTATCCTATGTGGCTATTTCCTGGCTTCCTAACACTACCTTCTCACCCTCTAGTACTCCGCTACACTCGCTTGACACTCAGTTGCACAACACGGTCAGTCGCACAACACTCCCAGTCGCACAGCCTGGTCAGACGCACAACACTTCTATCTTTCCCTGCCTACACTCCGACCTGTCCCTACATTCTTTTCAGCCACAATGTTTTTTTTTCCTGTCTCTGTCCCTAATCAGCAGCAGTCAGCACCGTTGTGTGTGCTCTCTCTCTACACTAGAACAGACTGACGCACACCGCGCTGTGTCTCTAGCTTATAAAGACCTGGGTCACATGCTTCAGCTGGCCAATCACAGCCATGCCGTTAGTAGGCATGGCTGTGATGGCTTCTATGGCACACCAGTTAAACGCTTGTTGATTGGCTGTTGAAACCGCGCCATTAAAACCGCGCCATTACATACAAAACAGGAAATAAAATTACCGAACATGGATTTTAAACCCGAATATACAGTAAAGTTTTCGGGTCCGTGTCCGGGTAACAAAAATCCAATTATCCGGTGCGGACCCGAATAATACAGTCCGTGTTCGCTCAACCCTAGTTATGAGTGGTCGCCATGTTTAACAAGAAAAAGGAAGTGATCACTTACCAATTCCCTGGGTGTCACATGGAACAATTCCCCAGAAGGCAGAGACAGAGGGGCGGTCAGAGTCTAAGACCATGGGATCGTAGAAGAAAGCAGTAAAGAGGAGAAAAGTCTGAGAGCAGCCCAAGGAAGGGTCACTCTGTAAAAGCTGCAAAATAATAAACAGTAATAGAAATGTCATCTTTCTATATAGAATAGCAAATTGGGACAATTTCCCTACTCCTTTCGGTACCAGCACAGGGTCAAAAAGCCCCCTGTACTAGGTTTGGTAGCAATGTCATCTTTATATACAGAATAGCAAATGGGGAAAATTCCCCTACTCCTTCCAGGACAAGCACGGGGTCATAAACCTCCCTGAACTACTAATGGTGGCGATCAGGGACTTATAGTGGTACTGCAATATTGCAACAATGCTGCCACTTCATAAACATGCTCAGGAGGAGTGGAAGACAGAGGAGCAGAGAGAGAGAGGTATCTTCTAGCATGGATGTCAATTACTGCTTCTTTCAAATAGAGATGAAGTTCATCATCCAGGCTCAGAGTTGCAGATTCAGAAGAAATTGAATCCTCCGCATGAGGCCCCAATAAAACACTGAAAATGTCCTGATATATTCAACGACGATGAAGAAGATTCTCCTCTGTTCGTTGACATACTTTTCACATATTTTTCCTGGCTTGCCGGAAAAAACTGTGGTGGGTAGCTGGCTTGGTGTCACCCTGTTATGGCTTGGTGTCACCCTTTTATGGGTGGCTGGCTGTCTTGCAGGAACACTGTGGTGGCTGGCTGGCTTGCAGAAACACTGTGGTGGCTGACTGGCTTGGTGTCACCCTGTTATGGGTGGCTGGCTTGCAGGAACACTGTGGTGGATGACTGGCTTGGTGTCACCCTGTTATGGGTGGCTGGCTTGCAGGAACACTGTGGTGGCTGGCTGGCTTGGTGTCACCCTGTTATGGGTGGCTGGCTTGCAGGAACACTTTGGTGGCTGGATGGCTTGGTGTCACCCTGTTATGGGTGGCTGGCTTGCAGGAACACTGTGGTGGCTGGCGAGCTTGCAGGAACACTGTGGTGGCTGGCGGGCTTGCAGGAACACTGTGGTGGCTGGCTGGCTTGGTGTCACCCTGTTATGTGTGGCTGGCTTGCAGGAACACTGTGGTGGCTGGCGGGCTTGGTGTCACCCTGTTATGGGTGGCTGGCTTGCAGAAACACTGTGGTGACTGGCTGGCTTGGTGTCACCCTGTTATGGGTGGCTGGCTTGCAGGAACACTGTGGTGGCTGGCTGGCTTGGTGTCACCCTGTTATGGGTGGCTGGCTTGCAGGAACACTGTGGTGGCTGGCGGGCTTGCAGGAACACTGTGGTGGCTGGCGGGCTTGCAGGAACACTGTGGTGGCTGGCTGGCTTGGGGTCACTCTGTTATGAGTGGCTGGCTGGCTTTGTGTCACCCTGTTATGGGTAGCTGGCTTGCAGGGACAGTGTGGTGGCTGGCTGGCTTGGTGTCACCTTGTTATGGGTGGCTGGCTTGCAGAAACACTGTGGTGACTGGCTGGCTTGGTGTCACCCTGTTATGGGTGGCTGGCTTGCAGGAACACTTTGGTGGCTGGCTGGCTTGGTGTCACCCTGTTATGGGTGGCTGGCTTGCAGGAACACTGTGGTGGCTGGCGGGCTTGCAGGAACACTGTGGTGGCTGGCGGGCTTGCAGGAACACTGTGGTGGCTGGCTGGCTTGGTGTCACCCTGTTATGGGTGGCTGGCTTGCAGGAACACTGTGGTGGGGTCACTCTGTTATGAGTGGCTGGCTGGCTTGGTGTCACCCTGTTATGGGTGGCTGGCTTGCAGGGACAGTGTGGTGGCTGGCTGGCTGGCTGGCTTGGTGTCACCCTGTTATGGGTGGCTGGCTTGCAGGAACACTGTGGTGGATGACTGGCTTGGTGTCACCCTGTTATGGGTGGCTGGCTTGCAGGAACACTGTGGTGGCTGGCTGGCTTGGTGTCACCCTGTTATGGGTGGCTGGCTTGCAGGAACACTTTAGTGGCTGGATGGCTTGGTGTCACCCTGTTATGGGTGGCTGGCTTGCAGGAACACTGTGGTGGCTGGCGAGCTTGCAGGAACACTGTGGTGGCTGGTGGGCTTGCAGGAACACTGTGGTGGCTGGCTGGCTTGGTGTCACCCTGTTATGTGTGGCTGGCTTGCAGGAACACTGTGGTGGCTGGCTGGCTTGGGGTCACTCTGTTATGAGTGGCTGGCTGGCTTCGTGTCACCCTGTTATGGGTAGCTGGCTTGCAGGGACAGTGTGGTGGCTGGCTGGCTTGGTGTCACCCTGTTATGGGTGGCTGGCTTGCAGAAACACTGTGGCGACTGGCTGGCTTGGTGTCACCCTGTTATGGGTGGCTGGCTTGCAGGAACACTTTGGTGGCTGGCTGGCTTGGTGTCATCCTGTTATGGGTGGCTGGCTTGCAGGAACACTGTGGTGGCTGGCGGGCTTGCAGGAACACTGTGGTGGCTGGCGGGCTTGCAGGAACACTGTGGTGGCTGGCTGGCTTGGTGTCACCCTGTTATGGGTGGCTGGCTTGCAGGAACACTGTGGTGGGGTCACTCTGTTATGAGTGGCTGGCTTGGTGTCACCCTGTTATGGGTGGCTGGCTTGCAGGGACAGTGTGGTGGCTGGCTGGCTGGCTGGCTTGGTGTCACCCGGTTATGGGTGGCTGGCTTGCAGAAACACTGTGGTGACTGGCTGGCTTGGTGTCACCCTGTTCTGGGTGGCTGGTTTGCTTGCTTGCTTGAACCATATTGTGGGCTAAGTGGCTGGATGCTGGCACCCTGGCCAGTTCTGTTGTATTAGGTTGGATGACTGGCGGCTGGCACCCTGTGGTGGGTGGTGGGTAGCTGAGGCCAGGGCCTGTAGCTGGCTGAAGTTGATGCTGCTGCTGGCACTCTGTTGTGGGTTGGTGGCTGACGCCTGGCAGTGTGGGTGGTTGCTTGCTGGCACCCTGTTGTGGGTTCGTGGCTGACACCTGGCAGTGTGGGTTGCTTGCTGGCACCATGTTGTGGGTTGGTGGCCGACGCCTGGCAGTGTGGGTTGGTGGCTAATGCCTGGCAATGTGGGTGGCTTGGTGTCACCCTGCTGTGGATGGCTTGCAGGAACACTGTGGTGGGTAGCTGGCTTGGTGTCACCCTGTTATGGGTGGCTAGCTTGCCGGAAAAAACTGTGGTTGGACGCTGGCTTGGTGTCACCCTGTTATGGGTGGCTGGCTGGCAGGAACACTGTGGTGGCTGGCTGGCTTGGTGTCACCCTGTTATGGGTGGCTGGCTTGCAGGAACACTGTGGTGGCTGGCTGGCTTGGTGTCATCCTGTTATGGGTCGCTGGCTTGCAGGAACACTGTGGTGGCTGGCTGGCTGGCTGGCTTGGTGTCACCCTGTTATGGGTGGCTGGCTTGCAGAAACACTGTGGTGGGTGGGTAATTGGCTGGCTTGGTGTCACCCTGTTATGGGTGGCTGGCTTGCAGGAACACTGTGGTGGCTGGCTGGGTTGCAGGAACACTGTGGTGGCTGACTGGCTTGGTGTCACCCTGTTATGGGTGGCTGGCTTGCTGTGTTTTTGGACATTTTTCTGTTTTTGCAGCATGCTGCTCTTCATAAAAATAGTGTTCTGGACTTGTCTTTTAGGCAGGAACCTCCTGCACCTCCTGTTGAATATCTTCTGTCAGCCATTGTTTCGCCTTAGCCAATACATCATCAGAAGAGAAAGCATGGTTCTTGTATCGAGAATCCAAAAGACTTGCAAGCACAACATTTTTAATCTCTTCATGCTTCTCAAAGCATATATCAATCAAAGCTCTTTGGCTTGACAGACCATCATTTGAAAGTTGGAGGGTGTTGTGTGCCACAACACAGAGGTCTGACATATCAGCAAGCCTCATTCCTTTCTGCATATAAAAGGACCTCTTTACTACATAAAAAACCCAAGTCCCCTCCATCTAATGTGGTTAGATTGATCACACAATTCTCTGGCAATGAAGGCACTCTACGTCACCTTCTGAATAAACATTGGCATTTACTAACTAGTGATCCCACGCTTAAAAAGTATATTAAAAATACTCCTCAAATTACATTTAGACGAGCTCTATCACTAAGGGACCAATTCATCAGTAGTCACTATGCTGAGAAAACCCCCCTTCCGAAGTCCTTAAAAGGTACATTTAAATGTGGATCATGCACACGGTACCCATGGGTCCATGAAGCCAAGGGCATACGTTTACCAGATGGAAAATGGTTTAAGTGCAAATCGTTTGCAGACTGCACTACACGGGGGGTCATTTATCTTATGACCTGCCGTTGTAAGGCATTCTATGTTGGTAAAACGATCAGACAGTTTGGTCAACGTATAGGTGACCATTTAAATTGCGCAGGGGGTGGCAAGACCCTTACAAGTGTCACTAGACACATTGGCTTACATCATAGCCGGTATAACAATGAAGTTGTGTCCTTCTTTGTTTTGGAGGTTGTCCCCCAGGACCCCCGTGGGGGTGACTGGGATAGACAAATCCTACAAAGGGAGACACTATGGATCGAACGCCTAAGTGCTACTTCCCCTCCAGGTATCAATGATATGCTGACCTACAAATATTTTTTATAATGCCAAACACATTAATTGCAATGTTTCTTTTGGCATATATTATATCAATTTAGAAATTTATTTGTGATGTTCCCTTTTCTTTCTTTTCTTCCCCCCCCTTTTTTCTTTTTTCTTATACTTATTTTCTTCTTTTTCTCTTTTTTCTCTAATCTGTGATTTCATTATAATGAAAGTTGTCCATCTTATCCATGTTCTTCTTTTTAGCAGACCTTGGTTGTGTATGCACTATCTCCCGAGCCGCTCCATTTTTTGGGTGTGTGCAGTGGGGAGGAGACCCAGCTGTGTCCTGTAATTTATATGTTTAATTACTTGAATTATTGCAAACACCCGATTAGTGGTTGTTAATGTAATATGCCATGTTAATTTTCTATGATATTGTATATTATATTCTGGTATTGCTTCTATACATGTCCTTGTATCCTTCCGGCAGCTCGCTGTTTGTTTCCCCTTACACGGCGCTTCTATGTGCACTATTCCCCTATTTTTTGTGACTGTTCTGTGCGCCACGGCCGTGTTATTGGTATGGATCACTTATGAACCGTTACTCGGCTCCAAAGTGGAGTGCAAGGGTATGAATACTCTATATTCACTGCTTGCCATTTTTCTCTTGTATATTTTTTCTCTATTGTAGTCCCTTTATATAGAGGTTGATGTCCGGCTCTTTTCTGGATTATTTCCACCATTGAGAGTTATCTGACCTTATCTTCTGCCCATAAGGACTCCTTTCTATGCCTGATATTCCAGCTTACCACACACCGCACACTCTGGCCCCTCTACGACCTTTAAGACCACCACCATGGTATGACAATATAATGTTTTTCATGTATTTTGGTATTACTCTCTTTAATTAGTTCATGATATCACCATTATAATCTTTACCCGCGATATATCTGTTCCCTCCTTTAGGCTTGGGATCTTAAAGATCTTACCACCATAATATAGTATGGGTTATTCCCTTGCTTTTTAATCTAGAATCTCAGAGGATTTAAGGGTATTTGAGAGGTATCTATTTAATTACATCTATAATGGCTGCTTTTCCCATCCTTGTGACTATTTTCTTCATTTTTTTTTATATTTCTTCACCCTCTCCCTCGCTATCCTAAAGTATAGTGTCCTCTTTTTCGGGCCACCGCACTCGCCCTGGGGACCTCTGTATATGGCTGGGCGTACATTTTCAGTCACCTTTTCCAACTATGCCCTTAGGGCCTCACAGGGGATATGTGCATGGAGGTATGTCGTGTGGGGCACAACCGGTGATCTGTGGTATTATATTTGGATAATGTACTCATGATTTCTTTATTAATGACGCTGTTTTTTGTTTGATTTATTTCATTAGAGTATCTATATCATTTTTGTATAATAAACTTCTGAAGAAGCGGTCCAAACACCGCGAAACATGTAAGGTATTCAAGATGGACATGGATTCCTTGTACCAATTTACCGGAAGTTCTGGTTTCTTGTTATATATGTATCCTCCCATGTCCCTCTCGTCAGAATAATTTATATTATCTTGCTATATTCTGTATCCTCTGAATGGGTGTACTCACCCTGTCTGTTGTATTTTTTAAAAGATGTATGTGTCTTGATGTAATAAAATCCTTTTTGAATTTTTAAACTGTTTTCATAAGTTTTTGTATGACACCATTAAAAGTCCCACATTTTGCCCCCCTCCTTTGTCTTTTTGGGATGTTTCCATGTCGCGGATGCTATGACCCATAGAATATCAGGTGGATGGGCGTCTTCCACCTTTTATAGCTGGGTTTGCATTTTTGCATCCACTTCAGGGGAACCCCTCTAAGCAACTTTTTACATGTTCACTGGGGATGTAGGTGTCTTGTTGTATAGAACTATACATGTGGCCACACAGCAGCTTTTTTCATATTGTGGGCTAGGTGGCTGGATGCTGGCACCCTGGCCTGTTCTGTTGTATTAGGTTGGATGGCTGGCGGCTGGCACCCTGTGGTGTGTGGTGGGTGGCTGAGGCCAGGGCCTGTGGGTAGATGGATGGATGAATGGCTGGCACCATGACCAGACAGCAGCTGGCTGTCTGAGGCGTTGGAGGCGGTATTAAGAGTAGAGAACGTGTGCAGCGTGCGGTGAAATGGTGTCACGTATGGGCCCGCGCAGGCATGGGAGGCGGTGTTAGAAGGCAGAACGTGTGCGCGCAATATACGCAATGACGTCAAGAAAATATCGGCAAAATCGGTAAATGCTAAGGCTGATTCCGATATATCGGGGAAAGTGCATTACGGCCCCCGATATATCGGTGTTGCCAATAATCGGTCGATCTTTAACCAAATTTAAGTCCCAAGGACACAACGGTGGCTTCACTGGTGGAAGAAAAAGCAATATTTCCCAGACGAAGGTTTGAAGCAATGAATGGGAAGCGATCGGTTTCGGGGAAAAAAACGATAAAGCTGAAATCTGCCCCTTAATCGTGCTCAGGGCTAATTTCATATCTACCCCTGCTTGCAGGAAGGATAGAATTCTCCCGATAATATATGTGCGGGGATGCCATTTCCTGGCTTCGCACCAGGCAATGTAGGATTTCCAGACCCTGTAATAAATATTTCTAGAGACTGGCTTCCTGGCGTTTATCAGTGTATGAACTGTGGGGCCAGACACACCTGCTCTTTCAAGATTTAGGCTTCAATAGCCAAGCTGTCAAATTTAGAGACTGAAGCAGGGTGGAATATTGGACCTTGAGAGAGCAAGTCCGGATGCAGTGGAGGGGCCCATGGCCTTGTCACTGCTAACCTTAGATTTGTGCATACCAAATCATCCGCGGCCAAGCCAGAGCTACCAGAATTACTGGTTTCCCCTCCAGCTGGATCTTGCGCAACAAACGCGATATCAGCTGTACCAGAGGAAAGGCATAGATCATGGAATACTCCTCCCAAGGAGTCACCAAAGCATCCACTCCGACTGCGAGTGGATCCTTTGTCCTGGACACAAATCTCTCCAATATGTTGTTGAACCTGGATGCCAACAGATCTAGGTCTGCGACCCCCCCAGCATAGGCAGATCAATTGAAAAATCTTGGGATGTAACGACCATTCCCCTGGAAACATCTGTTGACAGCTCAAGAAATCTGCCTGCCAGTTCTCTATTCCTGGAATGAACACTGCTGTCAGGCATGGCACAAACTTCTCTGTCCAGGACAGGATAATATCCACCTCTTTAGACAACTTGTGCCTCCTTGATGGTTGACATAAGCCACGGCCGTGGAATTGTCGGATTGCACCCTAACAGGTGACCCTGAAGTCTGGGCGTCCAGAATTTCAGAGCCCGACTGACTGCACAAATTTCCAAAATGTTGATGGGGTGACGACTCTCTACCCAAGATCATTTCCCCTGGACAGTGGCTTCCTCCAGAAATGCTCCTGAGCTGGAGAGACTGGCATCTGTAGTCAACAACCACCAATTCAGACTCTTGGTAGCAGAGATATGGACTGGTCTAAGGACTGAATTTTTCAGTTCCACGCAGACAGAACGTTGTTCTGCAAGGGTCTGGCATTGAATTGAGCATAGGGAGTTGCATCGAATGTGGACACCATCTTCCCCAGTAACATCCTGCAAAGACGTATAGACGGATATCTCAGTCTTACTATAGACCGAACATGACCCTTCAGGTCTGAGACCCTACTTGCTTGCAAGAATATCTTTGTCTGTCGACAAGAAGCCCCAAGTATTCCAGATGCTGGACTTGCTCTAATGCTGACTTTCCTAAGTTCAGTATTCAACCCAGACATTTAGAAAAATGTACAGTCTGAAGGATATTTTGGCTTAGAGCCAACGCCGATCGATCTATTATGCATGCTAGAAATTCCTCTCCCTGCAGGGAGGCTACGACTGAACAAATTGATTCCATGCAGAAAGAACGAACATTCAGAAACCCATTTAGCGCCTTGAGATCCAAAATAGGTCTCACATCCCTGTTTGGTTTGGGGATTATGAATAGGTTTGAGTAAAACCCCTTGAACCTTTCGTTTTCTGGAACCTCGGTTATCACCCTCTGAGCTCTCAGCTGGTCAAATGCCTGAAAGAGAGAGCTTTCTTTTAGGGGATCTGTTGGTATACTTGACCTCACAAACCGAGGATGTGGGAACACCCGAAATTACAGCTTGTATCCCTGTCAAATGGTGGAGACAACGCAATTGTCTTGAATTTACTCCACCCATGTCCCTGAAAACTGCAGGAGCCTTCCCCCCACTCAGGTGAGTGGGGGTGCCCCTTCACTGGGAGGGCTTAGAGGAAGACTTGGCTGATCTCTGGGCCCAGGGCTTTTCTGACTTTGCCCTGAAGGCTTGGGTCCGGATGCAGATGGTTGAGGCCTTCGCCACTGCCTGGAACTAGAAGCACTGGTATTATGTGTGCTGGGGATCTTAAAGGAAGGACGTCTGCTCTTCCTCTTTACAGGTAGCAACATACACCCCCCCCCCCCCTCCCCGAGATCTTTTGGATATACTTTTGGATATACTTATCCAGATCATCACCAAAAAGAAGTTCTGCCTGAAAGACGAAGCTAGCCAGTAATTTTTTACATGGAAATTCCGCAGACCAGCTCTTTAACCAAAGGATTTTGCATCAGAGCAAACCGTGACATTTGCCTTATGGAGTCCATAAGAGCATCTTCTGTGAAACACAAAGTGTGAGGTAGACCTGGCAGATCTTCCACAGAATCTCCTTAAGAAAGAACTGTCTTGGCCACTCGCTTTTATGCAGTCTTTCAAAGACTGACACACTCCAGTGGTTGCTTGCTACTGCTGGTTGTACTGCAGAACCTGCAACCGCAAAGGAGGCTTTCAATAAAGATTCAAACTTATTATCCGCTGGATCTTTAAAAACCTGGGCATTATCCACAGGACAGGTTAAATTCTTGTTAACCGAAGAAATGGCTGCATCAACAGTGGGAATTGTCCATCTCTTAGAAAACTTATCCTCCATAGGATATAACAATGAAAACCTTTTAGGAGGAACAAACATCCTATCTGGATGATCTCAGTCATTCTACACTTCTTGTTCCAAGAGTGGATGCATGGGAAATGACCGAGGACTCTGAGGAGGGTGCAATGAGCCTAGGTAGGAAAAAGAGGTTTCAGTAGTCTCTTAGGGAGGGAGTTTAAACTCAGCCCCGACCATCTCAGCAAGAGACTGGATAAACAATCTGTGGGATTTAGAGGCTGATAGAGATTCCTCTGACTCCCCGGAAGTGGAACTTTCAGCTTGACCTTCTATAGGGTCACCCTCAGATACATCTTCCACATCCTCTGCCCAATCCTGAACTGATTCAGGGGGCGACTCAGGAGAGGGGGGATCTAACCCGCTTCTTTCCTCCATGTGGTGCTGCAGTCATGTCAGCCATCCTACTCTCTAGGCTGGCTAATGCCGATGCCAAATTGTCCTTGGTAACATAGGCTGTGGCAGAAGTACACAGAATAGGTACTATGCCTGAAAACCGTAATGGCTCAGATTGGCTAATTGCCTTTGGCTTATCAGGAGGAGTAGATGTAGTGGAAACACGACTAGGACCTTCAGGGCCTGACGGTGGCATCATAGCGCCCTTTCCAACTGTGCTGCCTTCAGCCCTTTTTCGGGCAGACGTTGCTTTATAGCAAGACAAACTTGAGGTGCTACCTTTAAAGTGTACTGAAGGTCTGTGCCAAGCCTATACAGCCTAATGCACACAACACTAATTAACTAAGATACAGGACCTATTAGTGCCAGTAACATACACCCACAGTGACTCACGCAATGCAGCTGCTGCTGCTCTGTGTCCTTTTCAGCCTGTAACAGAGGCTAGTGTGTTGGAAACAGTTCCTTGCAGAACGTGGCCTTTTATGCATGTGGTGCGTGGCATCCACCTGCATGCCAAATTGCATTAGAACATGCCCACCATGTGGCGTACGCCTGTACTTAAATGCGAAGATTCCCGCTCGCGCGAATAGGCCTACGCCATAGACACGCGACACACGATCCAGCAGAGGCGAACATGCGAACGCTTATGCACCAGGGCGAACACACCAAACAAATGGGGGAGAGAGCAGTTTAGGCTGAATCATGTTTTTCACAGCTGAAACATTTTAGGTAATCAGCTCAGGGTAAGAAACAGTGTAACAATATGCTTTAAACAGACTTCAAATATACTTTGCATAAACCTGCTACAATGTAATTAGAAACAGAAATACGCTTGGCACAATCTTATTAAAGGGAAAAGTGCAAAAAATATTTACAATTTTGCAATTTTTAACCTTTTAAAGGTTTTTGTTTGCTGTGTAAATATTTAAAATGGACTCACCAGTCCTGCCACAGGAAACTGCTATAAGCAAGAATCCAATCTTCACTCTTCACGGTGAGCATGGTCTTAAAGTCCTTCAAGGACTGGGTCCCCTGTATAACAGGGGCAACAGCCTTGGACCTGTAGTGCACCCTGTATGGACCTTTGGGGTTTGGTATTCCCAGGGTCCAGCACCTAAAAAGGTAAAGAGGCAAAACCTCTTATCTGCTTCCCAAGGCATCTTTTTAGTCCATTGACTGTTTTAGATGGATCCGATAGCTAACCCCTTAGATCCATCTTTGTTTGGGGTGTGATAGCATAATCTTCTTTCTTCTTCTTTAAAACATAACAAACATGTGGAGCACCTCTCCACAGCGACCTTCACCTTTTAGACACTGGCGAAAAAGCTAAGGTACTTCCTGTATGGGAGGGGTTATATAGTAGGTTATCAATTCTGATTGGTTGCCAGTGTCCTTCAACCTATAGGTGGCTATATAACCATATGTTATGATTTATGGCTCTCTGTCCTATGATGTACGAAAATAAATTGGGCCATTGGTGTTAGTGGTGCCTGAACACCGTAACCCCTCACAGTTACTCCTGCTGGGTGCAGGAATTGGACCTGCTGGTAAGAATTCCATACAAATTTGAAATCCCATGTACTGGTAAGAATTCCATACAAATTTGAAATCCCATGTACTTGTCATACAGGTGCCAAAAACTGGGCCTTTGCTTTTGGTGGTGCCTGAACACCGTAACCCCTCACAGTTACTCTTGCTGGGCGCAGGGCACAGGGACAGGGCCTGCTGTTAAAAAATAACATACAAAATTTAAATTGTATGCACCTTGTGATGTGAGTCTCCTTCTGTGTTAGTCTCCTGCCGAAAGGGGAGATATGTGATGTGAGTCACTTTGGCTGGGGGGCTTGTGGAACCCAGATTGCTTCTGGGTGGTTGGGAGACTACTTGTCCAGCTTCCTCAGCCCCTCTTATGTGTAAGTCACCCTGTGTCTATTAGAGGCACAGGGTGACCAAGAATCCCAGTTGGGTCTGCACTAGTCAAACTCGCTGTACAACCACACCGGACCCTTTTGTGTTACCCCGGTTATCCTGGGTTCTATATGTGTGGTTTGTGTTGAAAGAGTGAGAGGCTCTTTCACTAGGGACAATAATATTTCTGAACAGTGTCCCTCAGGAAATATATAAAGATATATTTCAGATTGCTAGGATATTGCAGAAGTGTTTCATAGAGCCTTGCCAATGGGTGGGGGTTTGTTATTGCTGAATACCTGCATTCCATTGTTCTATTGTTCCTGTCTGCCTTGAGTAAGCTTATTGTGGGATGTGTATGTTTGTGTGTATTGGTTCTAAGGGGGAGGGGTTGTCAGAGTGTATATCTCTTTGTGCATGTGTTTGAATAAGCAGTTTGATTCTGGTTTGACTCCAAACTTGTACTGTCGAGTTCTTGGGGTAACTATAGCCAGGTTTCACGGATCTCGGGTTCCAGAGCTTAGGAAGCAGGTTCTTGGCGGAGATACCCAGTCTGGGTGTCCTGTTCCGTCACACACCTGTCATACAAGTGCAGAAAAATTAGGCCTTGGGGGTTTGTGTTGACCTAAACCAAAAACATTGTTGGAAGCTAGCAGAATCAAGGTTGGGGAATAGGATAGGCAGCATATGCAGTCTTCAAGGGATGTCAGACCCCTAGCAAATTCAATTAGTTACATCAGCATCAGGGGCTTCATAGCTGCTGTTGATCCAGGACTGATTCCTTTTGATAAGTCAGTTGGTCAATAGAGTCTGTGGACAGACGCACTCTTTTGTCCATCACAAAACCTCCAGCAGCACTGAACGTCCGTTGGAAAGCACGCTGGAAGCAGGACAGGCCAGTAGCTCCATTGCATATTGAGCAGGCTCTGGCCAGTGGTCCATCCTCAAGACCCAGTAACCCAGTGGATGCTCACTTGGAAAGGTCTGCAAGTCTGCTCTTGCCCCTAGATAATCATGCACTATATGATGGAGACGCTGCTGATGGTTGCCTAAACCTAACAGCCCTGGGTGCTGCTGAGGACTAAAGAACTGTTTAAAGGCATCAGTCAGCCGGCCACCTTCCCCACCGCTCCTCCTTTGGCTGAACAATGCCTCAGAAACACGTCCAGAGAATGTTAACCTCCCAGTGTCTAGAAAGTTGTTACATACATTTTTTTTCAAGGCCTCCTCAAGATGTTTCATCCTCTGCTCCCTCTGCAAAGGCAGGATGAACTCTTCAACTTTACCCTTGTAACATGGTTTAAGAAGGGTTGCCAACCAGTAATTATCCCTCTCCTTGATAGCACGAATCATCAGGTCTTTTTGCAGACTTTGCAGAATCAGGGAGCCCATGCAACGTAAGTGTTAGGAACGCTCCCTGAGCACATTGATGTGCTGCCATGAGTCTGCCATCTAAAGGGTTAACCCACTGTAGACTTAATTGCAGTAATTGGTAACAGGCTGCCTTATTTAAACACCTCAGCAGCACTGTGTCTTTGCTGTCTTGCCTACAGCTTTTGCCGTTGTTCCTGAACCCGTGACCTGTTTCCTGCTGATTTCCTGTTGACCTTTTGGCTCATCCCTGACTCCGCTTGTCTGCTGCCCGTCCTGACCCCGGCTTGTTTGACCATTCTCTCGGATCTTCCTTGTCTGTTTATCTGCCTTCGGACCTTGACCGGTTCACTCTTGGTGGGGCGACCCTGAGGACCGCGACCTGGTATTCACACGCAGCAAAGTCCATCCTCACCACCAGAGGCTCTGGCAAAAACCGGTGAATACTTAGATTCCGCACCTCACGCTAGCCTGTGTCACTTACCTTGGTGGTTCCCGTCCAAGTTCCGCCCTCTAGCGAACATTGGGGCCTTCCTCTGCCGTCAGGTTACCACCAGCAACCTAACAGTACAAGACAGCCATGTCGGAACCTGCAAGAGAGGCCTCACCGTTAGAGGAGATCTGCCAAAACCTAGCAGCCCTGTCTCAAGCCGTAAAGTCGCTTCAGGATGGCTATACACAGTTAAAGGGACGGTTGCACTCTGTAACCCTCCAGGCAGATCCTCCTGTGCCATCTACTCCCTCCTCTGCTGCCGCAGCCGCAGGGCCAGCCTCCGGCCCCACAGTAGTGATGCTGCCACCGGAACCTCGGGTCCCTACCCCTGAAAAATATTCCGGAGATCGGGGTAAATTCAGAACGTTTTGCAATGCCTGTCAGCTATACTTTTCCTTGCAACCCAGACCTTCTCCCTGGAGGTCACCAAGGTGGGGTTTGTTATTTCATTGCTGCTAGGCGAACCTCAGTCCTGGGCTCATCGGCTCCTTGAAGAGGGTAGCCCCCATTTGAACTCTCTGTTGTCATTTTTTTGAGGCTATGGCCCAACTCTATGGCGATCCGCAGCGATCTTCCACTGCAGAAGCTGTGCTACACGTTCTCCAGCAGGGGCGCAGACCTGTAGAGGACTATGTCATGAACTTCCATCGCCTGAGCTCCGACACTTCCTGGAACGAAGGCACTGAAGGACAAATTGGCCCGGGTGGGCATCCCCGACGCACTGGAGGATTTGATCTCCCAGGCCATTCAAATCGACCGTCGGCTCCTAGACGCCGGGCAGAACGATCACCGCAGCAGTTTCGGCCAGCCTGGATGTTGCCACGAGTAGCACCTCCTGTACACCTCTCTCCCGCTTGGGCAGTCTCTCCCAGCCTTGCTCCCGATGCCCGATGCACCTGAACAAATGCAACTTGAGGTTGTACGACCTGCCTTGTCTCCAGAGGAGAGATGTCGCTGCCAGCTGGGTAATCTTTGCCTGTACTGCGGAGAAGCTGGCCATTATGTGCGCTCCTGCCCAGCGAAATTTCATAAGTCTTTGCCAGTCTCGCCCTCCAGTTGTGTGGCATCGGTTACCTCTACTTCCCACTTAGCCTTTCCTGTGTCTTTGCAGCTTCCGGGAAGGACCCGTCCAGGTTACAGCAATCATTGACTCGGGGGCCTGCAGCTGTTTCATTGACCGTTCCTTTGGGGGCAACAAGGCATACCCCTCCAGTCCTAGACCCAGGACCTCACCATCTTCCTGGCCGATGGCTCCCACATCAAGTCTGGACCCGTGATCCAAGAAACCCTTGCTCTACCGATGGTCTCTTCATCAGGCCATAAGGAATTGATAAGTTTGGATGTCATCACATCTCCCTTATTTCCCATTATCCTGGGATTGCCATGGTTGCAGGCACACAACCCGCAAATCAACTGGATCACAGGAGCCATCCAGTTCCCGTCTTCTTACTGCAGGAACTCCTGTCTACCCGCTCCATCCAAGTTCCTCCAGACCCTGTTCTGTCTCAAATCTGAGCCTGATTTACGTTCTGTTGTACCCAAGGCCTATCACGAATTCCTGGATGTTTTCAGGAAGCAGGGAGCTGAGACCTTACCTCCTCACCGTCCTTATGATTGCCCCATCGACTTGCTCCCGGGAGCCGAGATCCCATTTGGCTGAATTTACCCGCTATCTGAACGCGAGCTGGACGTTTTAAAGGATTACGTGGGTGAAAGTCTGAAGAAGGGATTTATCCGTCCTTCCACCTCTCCGGCAGGGGCAGGTATCTTTTTCGTAGAAAAGAAGGTTAACTCCCTTCGACCTTGTATCGATTACAGAGACTTGAATAAAGTTACCATTAAGAACCACTACCCTATCCCTCTGGGTCCCGAGCTCTTTCAGCGAATCAGATCTGCTGTCCTGTTCACTAAGTTGGATCTCCGCGGGGCCTACAACTTAGTCCGTATCCGAGAAGGCGATGAGTGGAAAACAGCTTTTCGTACCAGGTTTGGGCATTTCGAATATCTAGTGATGCCTTTTGGCCTCTGCAACGCTCCAGCTACGTTCCAACACTTTGTGAACGATATTTTTAGGGATTGGCTGGACATCTTTGTCATCGTTTACCTAGATGACATCCTAATCTTCTCAACATCCCTGGAGCAACACCGCGAGCATGTTGGAAATGTCCTTGCCCGCCTTCGTCAGCATGGTCTCTATGTTAAGGCCGAGAAGTGCAACTTCGAGCAGAGCAGCATCCCATTTCTGGGGTTAATAATTTCTACAGAGGGAATAAAGATGGATCCCCAGAAGGTCTCTGCTATCCTGGATTGTCCACCTCCATCAGACAAAAAAGGAGTGCAGCGCTTCGTTGGCTTTGCCAACTTCTATAGAAGGTTCATTAGGGGATTTTCTCATATTATCGCTCCTATTACTCAGCTCACCAAGAAGAGTGCCCTCTTTCAATGGACCCTCGAAGCCCAGTCCGCCTTCTTGGTCCTTAAGAAGCTTTTCACGTCAGCACCTGTGTTGGGTCAGCCGGATGCCACCTTACCCTACCTCCTCGAGGTTGACGCTTCTGAAGTTGCTATCGGGGCAGTCATCTCCCAAAGACAGGGAACCAAGGACTTGATACACCGGATAGCCTTCTTTTCCCAGAAACTCTCCTCTGCAGAGAGGAATTATGATGTTGGGGACCGGGAACTTCTGGCGATCAAAGCCTCACTTGTAGAGTGGCGGTATTTGCTTGAGGGGGCTGCACACCCTATTCTTATTTTTAAGGATCACAAAAACCTTGAGTATCTGAGATCTGCAAAACGTCTGAGACCCCGTCAGGCACGGTGGGCACTGTTTTTCTCAAGGTTTTCATTTCATATAACCTATCGGCCTGGGTCTAAAAATGTCAAACCGGATGCCCTGTCCCGGATGTTTGATAGCCCAAAGGAAACTTCGGTACCTGACACCATTCTATCCGAAAGGAACTTCTTACTTTTGTTCACAAGTAGTGTTGAGCGAACACGGACTGTATTATTCGGGTCCGTACCGGATAATTGGATTTTTGTTACCCGGACATGGACCCGAAATCTTTACTGTATGTTCGGGTTTAAAATCCGTGTTCAGTAATTTTATTTCCTGTTTTGTATGTAATGGCGCGGTTTTAATGGCGGGCTTTCAACAGCCAATCAACAAGCATTTAACTGGTGTGCCATAGAAGCCATCACAGCCATGCCTAATAATGGAATGACTGTGATTGGCCAGCTGAAGCATGTGACCCAGGTCTTTATAAGCTAGAGACACAGCGCGCTGTGCGTCAGTCTGCTCTAGTGTAGGGAGAGAGCACACATAACGGTGCTGGCTGCTGCTGATTAGGGACAGACAGGGAAAAAAAACATTGTGCCCAAAAAGAATGCAGGGACAGGTCGGAGTGTAGGCAGGGAAAGATATTTGAGCATTTTAGGGTCAGGCTGGAGAGAGTAGGCAGGGAGAGATTAGGAGACACAGGACAGAACAATCGTCCGTTAGCGATCTACATCGATTTTGCTGTGTGGGGGGTGGTGCAGTGAACAATCTTTTTGCCCTCACTTGAGCCCACTGAGGAGGAGGAGGAGGAGGAGGAGGGAGAAAAAAATATATATTTATCAGTCTGTTGTGTGCAGCGTTCAGCTATATTTTACTACAGATTGCTGTTCTAATCTGCTATTTAAAAATTACAAATTTAAAGGGGAATTTTTTTTTTCCCTTCAAAGCCTGCTGCTGACCGTGACATAAAACATAAGACACTGCTGTGTTCACATGTGCTATTGAAAAATCACCAATTTTATATCCTTTTTTCTATTCCGCTATTCGATATACACCCTTTTGGGGTAAAAAAAATAGTTTGGAGCATCTTCCACCGCCGAGGATTGCAGGGTGCTTCAGTTTGCCTCCTGTTTTGAACTCCTCCTACTCCTCTTCCTCATCCTCATCCTGACTTTAGGGTACAAAAAAATTGTAATCGGGGCCTAGTCTGTGTTTGTACGTGTGAGATACACCGTTTTATATACTTTTTTCTATTCCGCTATTCAATATACATCCTTTTGGGGCAAAAAAAATTAAATTGCGGCATAGTCTGTATCGGTACGTGTGAGATACACCTTTTTATATACTTTTTTCTATTCCGCTATTCAATATACACCCTTTTGGGATGAAAAAAATTAAATTGCGGCATAGTCTGTATCGGTACGTGTGAGATACACCTTTCAAATTGCTTTGGCGCATCTTCCACCGCCGAGAATAGCAGGGCGCTTCAGTTTGCCTCCTGTTCCGAACTCCTCCTACTCCTCTTCCTCATCCTCCCTTTAGGGTACAAAAAATTGTAATCGGGGCCTAGTCTGTGTTTGTACGTGTGAGATACACTGTTTTATATCCTTTTTTCTATTCCGCTATTCAATATACACCCTTTTGGGGTGAAAAAAATTAAATTGTGGCATAGTCTGTATCGGTACGTGTGAGATACACCTTTCTATATGCTTTTTTCTATTCCGCTATTCATTATACACCCTTTTGGGGTGAAAAAAATTAAATTGTGGCATAGTCTGTATCGGTACGTGTGAGATACACCTTTTAAATTTGTTTGGCGCATCTTCCACCGCCGAGGATTGCAGGGCGCTTCAAATTGCCACCTGTTCCGAACTCCTCCTACTCCTCTTCCTCATCCTTATCCTGACTTTAGGGTACAAAAAATTGTAATCGGGGCCTAGTCTGTGTTTGTACGTGTGAGATACACCATTTTATATATTTTTTCTATTCCGCTATTCAATATACACCCTTTTGGGGTAAAAAAAATTAAATTGCGGCATAGTCTGTATCGGTACGTGTGAGATACACCTTTCAAATTTTTTTGGCGCATCTTCCACCGCAGAGGATTGCAGGGTGCTTCAGTTTGCCTCCTGTTCCGAACTCCTCCTACTCCTCTCCCTCATCCTCCCTTTAGGGTACAAAAAATTGTAATCGGGGCCTAGTCTGTGTTTGTACGTTTGAGATACACCGTTTTTATATCCTTTTTTCTATTCCGCTATTCAATATACACCCTTTTGAGGTGAAAAAAATTAAATTGTGGCATAGTATGTATCGGTACGTGTGAGATACACCTTTTAAATTTGTTTGGCGCATCTTCCACCGCCGAGGATTGCAGGGCGTTTCAGTTTGCCTCCTGTTCCGAACTCCTCCTACTCCTCTTCCTCGTCCTCATCCTGGCTTTAGGGTACAAAAAATTGTAATCGGGGCCTAGTCTGTGTTTGTACGTGTCAGATAAACCTTTTTATATACTTTTGTTCTATTCCGCTATTCAATATACACCCATGCAGGTGAAAAAAATTAAATTGCGGCATAGTCTGTTGCGGCATAGTCTGAATCGGTACCTGTGAGATACACCTTTTAAATTTGTTTGGCGCATTTCCTTACACTGCCGAGGATTGCAGGGCGCTTCAGTTTGCCTCCTGTTCCTAACTCTTCCTACTCCGCTTCCTCATCTTCATCCTCATCCTCCCTTTAGGGTACAAAAAACTGTAATCGGGGCCTAGTCTGTGTTTGTACGTGTGAGATTCACCGTTTTATATACTTTTGTTCTATTCCGCTATTTAATATACACCCATGCAGGTGAAAAAAATTAAATTGCAGCATAGTCTGTATCGTTACGTGTGAGATACACCTTTTAAATTTGTTTGGCGTATCTCCTTCCACCGCCGAGGATTGCAGGGCGCTTCAGTTTGCCTCCTGTTCCTAACTCCTCCTACTCCTCTTCCTCATCCTCATCCTCCCTTTAGGGTACAAAAAATTGTAATCGGGGCCTAGTCTGTGTTTGTACGTGTCAGATAAACCTTTTTATATACTTTTGTTCTATTCCGCTATTCAATATACACCCATGCAGGTGAAAAAAATTAAATTGCGGCATAGTCTGTATGTGTACGTGTGAGATACACCCTTTCAATTTGTTTGGCGCATCTCCTTCCACCACCGAGGATTGCAGGGTGCTTCAGTTTGCCTCCTGTTCCTAACTCCTCCTACTCCGCTTCCTCATCCTCTACCGCCTCCTCATCCGGTCAGCGTAACACCTTCACCACCAAATTCAGCAAAGCCAGGGGTAAACGACAGCAGGCAGTTTTAAAACTTGCATGTTTGGGGGAAAGATCCCACACTGTGCATGAGTTGTGGAGGAGCATGGAAAAGCAGACCGATGAGTTGTTGGTGCCAGCGAGCCTCAAGCCCGGCATGGTGGTGTGCGATAACGGGCGAAATCTCATAGCAGCTCTGGGCCTAGCCGGTTTGACGCACATCCCTTGCCTGGCGCATGTGCTGAATTTGGTGGTGCAGAGGTTCCTTCAAAATTACTCCGATATGTCAGAGCTGCTGCAGAAAGTGCAGGCCGTCTGTGCGCACTTTTGGCGTTCTCACCCTGCTGCTGCTCGCCTGTCAGCGCTGCAGCGTAACTTCGGCCTTCCCGCTCACCGCCTCATATGTGATGTGCCCACAAGGTGGAACTCCACCTTGCACATGCTGGAAAGACTGTGCGAGCAGCAGCAGGCCATAGTGGAGTTTCAGCTGCAGCACGCACGCGTGAGTCGCTCTGCGGAACAGCACCACTTCACCACCAATAACTGGGCCTCCATGCGAGACCTGTATGCTTTGTTGCGCTGTTTTGAGTACTCCACCAACATGGCCAGTGCCGATGACGCCGTTGTCAGCTTAACTATCCCACTTCTATGCCTCCTTGAAAAAACGCATCGGGCGATGATGGAAGAGGATGTGGCACAGGAGGAGGAGGAGGAAGAGGGATCATTTCCATGGCTTTTAGGGCAGTCATTCACAAGTGGCTCCGAGGGTGGGTTCCTGCACCCACAAACGCCAGGTACACAATTGTCCAGCAGGGGCACAGTTCTGGAGGATGAGGAGGAGGAGGAGATGGAGGAGGAGATGGAACCATGTTCACAGCAGGGTGGCACCCCGGCCAGCTCATGACCATCACTGGTGCGTGGCTGGGGGGATACAGAAGACACAGACGATACACCTCCCACAGAGGACAGCCTTTCGTTGCCTCTGGGCAGCCTGGCACACATGAGCGATTACATGCTGCAGTGTCTCCACAACGACCGCCGAGTTGCCCACATTCTAACTTGTGCTGATTACTGGGTGGCCATGCTGCTGGATCCCTGTTACAAGGACAACGTACCGTCCTTAATTCACTCGCTGGAGCGTGATCGCAAGATGCGCTAGTACAAGCGCACGCTGGTCGACGCGATGCTGCTGGCATTCCCACCTGACAGCGGGGCCACAGTGGAAGCACAAGGCCAAGGCAGAGGAGGAGGAGGAAGAGGTCGCCAACGCAGCCAGGGCACCGCCAGCACCTCAGAAGAACCCTTCAACTTCCAGATCTCCAAATTGGGCACATGGCCTGAGCTTGCCCTTTACGCCTTGGAGGTGCTAGCCTGCCCTGCAGCCAGTGTATTATCTGAAAGTGTATTTAGCACGGCTGGGGGCGTTATCACAGACAAGCGCAGCCGCCTGTCCAGAGCCAATGTGGACAAGCTTACGTTCATTAAAATGAACCAGGCATGGATCCCACAGGACTTGTCCGTACCTTGTGCAGAATAGAGATGGATACCGGCCTTATCCAGCCATTGTTATATTTTTGATCTTTCTCACTCTTTTGGGGTGTACCCTAATTTAAAATGACAAAAAAAAGCAGTGTTGGCTACCTCGTCCCCCTCCACCGCCGCTTCCACCTACACCACCACATCCACCGCCACCTCAACCTCCCTCCTACTCCATATGGGCCTCGTCCTTCACAGATGAAGAAAATTGTTTTATTTTTCTGTTTTTTTGTTGTTTTAAGTTATTTCCCTATCCACATTTGTTTGCAGAGCACTTGCCATGCTCTTAACTACATTTTGCTGCCATTTGCAGCACTCTAGCCCTTTCCATTGGTTTTTTAGAGCCATTTTAGTGCCTGAAAGTTTGGGTCCCCATTGACTTCAATGGGGTTCGGTGTCCGGGTAAAGTTCGAAAAAAGTCCGGACCCGGACTTTTTTTTAAAGTTCGGCCGAACCCGCCGAACACGGACATCCAGGTGTCCGCTCAACTCTATTCACAAGTCTGAAAGCTCTTCTTGAGCAAGCTTCTGCCCACATTCCTGGTCCACCCGGAATTCCCACTGGTGCGCAAGAATGATTTGTTATGGGTTAAGGACAAGGTCTTCATCCCGGAGGAGGTCAGAACAGCAATTCTGGCCGCCTGCCATGATCACCCTCTGGCCGGTCATTTAGGCGTCCATAGAACCCTTGACCTCCTGCAGCGCTCTTTCTGGTGGCCTGACATGGAAGAGAGCTGCAGGAGTTATGTACTCTCCTGTACCATCTGTTCCAGGTGTAAAACCACCAGAAGTAAGGCGTGGGGCCTTCTCAGACCTCTTCCCATCCCTGATCGGCCCTGGCAAACAAATGCCATGGATTTCATCATGGAACTTTCACCTTCAGCAGGGTGCATTTTTGTGGTGGTAGATCGGCTCTCTAAAATGGCCCATTTTTTGCCCCTCAAGGGTACTCCCTCTGCAAGGGAAACCGCAGAGATTTTCATTAGGGAGATTATAAGATTCCATGAGGTACCCATGAACATCATCTCTGACAGAGGGGTAAAATTTACGTCCCGCTTCTGGAAGGCTTTATGTAAACTGTTAGGCTCCGTTCACATCTAGGCGTTTTGGGGCGTTTTTGGGGCGTTTTTCTGCTCTAGGATCAGCTCTCAAAACGCCCAACAAGACAAATCCTATTCATTTCAATGGCCCCTGTTCACATCTGAGCGTTTTGACGCTGTATACAAAACGCCCAACGCTCAAAAAAGTACATGAGCTTCTTTTTGGGCAGATTACAGGCGTTTTCCATTGATCTCTATTCAATCTAAAAACGCCTGCACAAAAATCGCGGTAAAAATCGCGGTAAAATCGCGGTAAAAAACGCCGCAAAAATCGCGGTAAAATCGCGGTAAAAGACGCGCGAAAAACGCTACGCTCAGGTGTGAATGTAGCCTTAAAGATTGAGTTGTCTATGTCCTCAGCCTACCACCCACAGACCAACGGACAAACTGAGAGGAGAAACCAAACCCTGGAGCAATACCTGCGGTGCTTTACCACCTTTGTCCAGGACGACTGGGTAGCCCTGTTACCGTTTGCAGAATTTGCCTACAACAATTCCAAACACTCTGTTACTGGCCAATCTCCCTTCTTCGCTAATTACGGGTTTCATCCCTCCTTCTTACCAGATATTCCGTCTGAATCTGGAGTTCCCGCAGTCCAGGACACCTTCAACTTCTTTTCCCGAAATAATAACCTTCTGCGGGAGACCTTAGCCAAGGCCCAAACTGCGTCCAAAAGAATCTTCGACAGGAGAAAGAAGGGAGAGTTGATTCTTCAACCTGACGACCGGGTTTGGCTATCCACGGCTAATCCCCCCCTGGCCTGCCCATCCAAGAAGCTGGCTCCCAGATTTATTGGTCCATTCCCAGTTAAAAGGAAACTCAATGATGTGTCCTATGAACTATCCCTACCTGATACCCTTTGGATCCATTCCGTATTTCATGTTTCCTTACTGAAGCCCGTGGTCCCCGATTAACTTCCCTGGTAGAAGTTCCGGAACTCCAGAACCTGTGATTGTGGATGGAGATGAGGAGTATGACGTTGAGGCTGTGGTTGACTGTCGAAAGAAAGGCAACCAGCTACAGTTTCTCATCAAGTGGAAGGGTTATGGTCCAGAAGAGAACTCCTGGGAGCCTGAACGGAACGTCCATGCTGCGGACCTAATCCAAGCATTTTTTCGTGCTCATCCACAAAAAATGAGCTTGTTGGGCACCAGGAGGTTGCCCTTAGGGGGGGGGGGGGCAATGTTAGGAACGCTCCCTGAGCACATTGATGTGCTGTCATGAGTCTGCTATCTTAAGAGTTAACCCAGTGTAGACTTAATTGCAGTAATTGGTAACAGGCTGCCTTATTTAAACGCAAAATTAAGGAAAAGGGGGAAGGGAAATGGAGCACCAGGAGAGCACTCAAATGCTCTGAAAAATCCTGGGGCGTGAGGATATGACATAAAATACTCAAAATTGCCATCCAAATACCTCACGGTGTATAACCGGTGAGCCAAGCAACTGGATAATGTGTGAAAACAAAGAAAAAGGAAGTTGCATATGAAGACTCAAACAAGGGTAAATGGTGGATAAAAGATGGTACTTTATTAGAACACCACACCGAGGCTCCACCCACCACCCAAAAGTGTGTCACCAGTGTCATCTCAGAGGCAGGTTTTATCCAGTGTCCATGAGCCATTACTTTTGCAATTGTGTGTTGTATTTGCATCACCTGTTTTAATCCTGTTCCAATAAAGTACCATCTTTTATCCACCATTTACCCTTGTTTGAGCCTTCATATGCAACTTCCTTTTTCTTTGTTTTCATGCCTTATTTAAACACCTCAGCAGCACTGTGTCTTTGCTGTCTTGTTTACAGCTCTTGCCGTTGTTCCTGAACCCGTGACCTGTTTCCTGCTGATTTCCTGTTGACCTTTTGGTTCATCCCTGACTCCGCTTGTGTGCTGCCCGTCCTGACCCCGGCTTGTTTAACCATTCTCTCGGATCTTCCTTGTCTGTTTATCTGCCTTCGGACCTTGACCGGTTCACCCTTGGTGGGGCGACCCTGAGGACTGCGACCTGGTATTCACACGCAGCAAAGTCCATCCTCCCCACCAGAGGCTCTGGCGAAAACCGGTGGATACTTAGATTCCGCACCTCAGGCTAGCCTGTGTCACTTACCTTGGTGGTTCCCGTCCAAGCTCCGCCCTCTAGCGAACATTGGGGCCTTCCTCTGCCATCAGGTTATCACCTGCAACCTAACAATAAATTTTGGGAGGCATGTTTAATTGTTACAAAGAATATAACAGAATATGTAAAAAGGAAATCAGGGACGCAAAAATCCAAAATGAAAGACAGATTGCAAAAGATAGTAGGACAAACCCCAAAAAGTCCTTCAAATATATTAACAGTAAAAAGTTTAGGTCCGAGCATGTAGGCCCTTTACAAAATAATCAGGAGTGGGTGACTGGGGACAAGGAGAAGGCAGATTAATTAAATACTTTCTTCAGCTCTGTATATACAAAGGAGCATGGGGGAGCTCATGACCATAATGAGAACAAATCATTAGTAAGACCTCATCTGGAATATGCAGTTCAGTTTTGGGCACCAGTTCTTAAAAAGGATATTGGGGAACTGGAGAGAGTGCAGAGACGGGCAACCAAACTGATAAGAGGCATGGAGGACCTCAGCTATGAGAAAAGATTAGAGGAACTGAATTTATTCTCTCTTGAGAAGAGGAGATTAAGGGGGGATATGATCAACATGTATAAATACATAAGGGGGGAAAAAATACATAAGGGGGCCATATAGTGAACTTGGTGTTGAGTTGTTCCCTTTAAGGTCAACACAGAGGACAAGGGGGCACTCTTTACGTCTAGAGGAAAACAGATTTCGTCTCCAAATACGGAAAGGTTTCTTCACCGTAAGAGCTGTGAAAATGTGGAATAGACTCCCTCCAGAGGTGGTTCTGGCTAGCTGACTAGATTGCTTTATAAAAGGTCTGGATTGTTTCCTAGGTGTACATAATATAAATGGGTATTACATTTTTTATAGGTAAAGTTGATCCAGGGAATATCCGATTGCCTCTCTGGGGTACAGGAAGGAATTTTTTTCCCCTGCTGTAGCAAATTGGATCATGCTTTGCTGGGGTTTATTTTCACCTTCCTCTGGATCAACAACGGGTATAGGATTGTGTATATGGGATTGTATGGTTGGGTTTTTAATACTGTTTTTTTTTTTTTTTGGTTGAACCAGATGGACTTGTGTCTTTTTTCAACCTGACTAACTATGTAACTATGTAACCTCTTCCCAACCACGTACAACTCCTAGGGTTTCTGGGGAATGAAAACCATCCCTTGAAGACTGCTGTATGCTATCCTATACATCCATGCTGTCACAATCCTCCTCCTCCTCTTCCTCCTGTGTGTTTTGTGTCCCTGCAGGCATGATATCTGCATAAAGGGGGCCTTGTGAAGAAAGGAAGTCCTCCTCTTCTTCCTGCTTTTCTGCCTCAAGTGCCCTGTCCATGATTCCATGAAGCATGTGCTCCAGTAGGTAGACTAGAGGGATAGTGTCACTGATGCATGCATCGTCCCGGCTCACCATCCTTCTGGCCAGGGCCAGCCTTTGGGGTGTGCGAGCTGTGCGGCCGCACAGGGTTGCCATGGGCAACAAGGGTGCCGTGTGGCCATCACAGCTCGCAGAAGATCAGGTGATTCAGGCCGCACAGCGGGAGGTAAGCAGCGACCACGGCCTGGACAGGGTTAACACAGGCCGTGACCGCCGCTTACCTCCCGCTGTGCGGCTGTGTCTCAGTCACCTCACGGTCACCTACTGAGGCGAGCTGTGTATTACACACGGTGACACGGTGACAGATCTCTCCTCCCTGCAGGACGCCAGAGGAGAGATCGTCAGCTCCTCCTCACAGCGCCCCTTCTCCTCCTCCTCCCGCCCCCCCCACACTCCCCGGGGATGTGTGGGCGGGAAGTTTATAGAAAAAAAAAAGCTGCAGAGTGCATGTGCAGACAGCGTGAGGTAAGTGAGGTCTCCTTCAAAAAATGTAAGGGGGGTCTCTGATGTGGGGGGTTCTGTGTGAGGGGGGCTTTGAAAGGGGGCTCTCTGATGTGGGGGGGCTCTGATGTAAGGGGTCTGTGATGTAAGGGAGGCTCTCTGATGTAAAGGGGTCTCTGATGTGGGGGTTTCTGATGTAAAGGGGGCTTTGTGTGGGAGGTCTCTGATGTAAGGGGGGCTTTGTGTGTGTGTAGGGGGTCTCTGATGTTTGGGGGGCTTTGTGTGGGGGGGTCTCTGATGTTAGGGGGCTTTGTGTAGGGGTCTCTGATGTTAGGGGGCTTTGTGTGGGGGTCTCTAATGTGAGGGGGGCTCTGTGTGTGGGGGTCTCTGATGTTAGGGGGGCTTTGTGTGGGGGTCTCTGATGTGAGGAGGGCTCTGTGTGGGGGGTCTCTGATGTGAGGGGGGCTTTGTGTGGGGGGTCTCTTATGTAAGGGGGGCTTTGTGTGGGGGGTCTCTGTGTGTGGGGTCTCTGATGTGAGGGGGGCTTTGTGTAGGGAGTCTCTGATGTGAGGGGGGCTTTGTGTGGGGGGTCTCTAATGTGAGGGGGGCTTTGTGTGGGGGGTCTCTGATGTGAGGGGGGCTTTGTGTGGGGGGTCTCTGATGTGAGGGGGGCTTTGTGTGTGGGGGTCTCTGATGTGAGGGGGCTGATGTAGGGGGGGGGCTCTAAATTAAGGGGGGCTTTGTGTGAGGGGGTCTCTGATGTAAAGGGGGCTCTGTGTGGGGGGTCTCTGATGTAAGGGGGGCTAAATTATTAGTGATCATAAAAAAGAAAAGTCAAATAAAGTGCAAAAAAGGTGCAAGAAAATGCGCGCGGGGGGTGCCACAGGATTAGCTCGCACAGAGCGCCTGAACACCTAAGGCCAGCCCTGATTGTGGCCTCCTCAAATGGTGACAGAATGGTGCATGCATCCTTTATCAAAAGCCACTGGTGTGGCGAAAAAAGCCAAGCTCCCCTGAGTCTATCCTTGTGTCATACTCACACAGGTACTCATTGATGGCCATCTGCTTCGTGTGCAGCTGCAGCAGCATTGCCAATGTTGAGTTCCACCTGGTGGGCATGTCACAAATGAGGCTTTGGTGGGCAGGTTGAATTCCCATTGAATGTCAGATAAGCGAGCACTGGTATTGTATGAATGCCAGAAATGGCCACAGACTTTTCTGGCCTGCCTCAGGAGATCTTGGACGCGTGGGTATCTGGTCAAGAAACGTTGCACCACCATATTCAGGACATGTGCCAAGCATTGAACATGTGTCAAGTGTCCCTGTCGGAGGGATTAGAGAAGGTTGGTGCCATTGTTGCTTACTACCATCCCTGGCTCAAGCTGTCATGGCGTCAACCATCTCTGAGCCTTCCCCTGCAGAGCTAACAGAATCTCTGCCCCGGTGTGACTCCTATCCCCTAGACAGACCAACTGAAGCACTGCATGGCATCTTTTTGCCTGACTGCTTGCGTAGCCCCTTGAACGCTTAGGGAGCACCGCTGCTTCAGAGGACAATTGAGCAGAAGAGGTCATGGAGGAAGAAGAAGAGGAGGAGTAGGTGGTGGAGTAGCCAGATGTGGCAGAACCAGCAACAGCTTTTTGGAGGCGTGGTGGCAAAACAAGCTGCAGCATTGAATCCTGCCCTTCATCCTTCCCAGCTGCCAGCAGAGTTACCCAGTACGCCATGAAGGAAATGTAACAGCCCTGTCCATGCCTGCTGGACCAAGAGTCAGCAGTAATGTGAACCTTCCTGCTGATAGCTCTGTCCAACGAGGCCAAAACACTACCTTTCACATGACGGTAGAGAGCCGGACGTGAAAAGAAATGTCTTTTTGGTACCTGCCACTGTGGTACAGCACATTCCACAAATACGCAAAAGGGAGCAGAGTCTACCAGATGAAAAGGCAGCAATTGTAGTGCTAGTAATTTGGCCAGGCTAGCATTAAGACGCTGAGCATGTTGATGGCTGGGACAGTATTTCTTTCTACGGTTCAGCAACTGGGGTAGTGAAATTTGCCTGCTGCTCAAATCAAGCAGTTGGTGTACTGCTAGTAGATTGGGTGCAAGTCTCTGTGGCACTCATTGCTATACCATCACCCCTCCCAATGCAGGTTTTTGAGAAGACATGAGGTATAGTAGGGTTAGAGATCCCAGATGAGGAGCAAGGTGAAGTATGTTTGTTTTTATCTTGTGGCTCTTTTAGGTGCTGTTGCCAACGGACTGCATGACAGGTCATCATATGTCTTGTCAAGCATGTGGTGCCCAATCGGCTGGTGTTCTTGCCACGCTTGATCGACTTCAGACAGATGTTGCAAACAGCAATGCCGCGGTCTACTGCACACATGGTGAAAAAAGCCCACACTAATTAACTTATGGAAGTCCGCTGGGAGTTTGCAGCACTCTGCACCTGTGGAGCTCTGTGCTGTGATGCAATAGGTTGGTTACTCCTATGGTGGCCACAGGAGCACATCCTGCCTCATTGGAGTTGTTCCGCCTCCTCCTCCTCACTTACCTCCTCTATCCTGTCAGGCACTCAAGTACAGTCAGTGACCTCACCATTCCCTCCCTCCTCGTCACTGGAGCAAACTTGACACTGAAGATGCAGCTGTGACAACCTGACTGCTAGTTTCTTGTCTGTCATTGTCACCCCCTCTCTCTAGGCTCATGTTATTCCATTAATAAACCTGGGAACCAACATTAGAGCATTCAAATTGCTGCGCATCCTCCAGCAGCATGTCACTGACACTATGATCGAATAGTTCAGGTGATTCCTCCTGAGTAGCTGTGGAGAAGGAGCCTGTGGAATGGGCCGCTTTGGCAGCTGCGGTGGAAGGCAAACTAGTATGAGCATGGGTGTCAGAGGACGGCTTATTTATCCACTCCACCAACTCTTCTACATGTTGTGGCTGAATACCAGCACCGGGAAAAAAAGGACGGGCATGCCCCACCTGCAGAGGATGCACCATGTCGACTGTGACCAACATTTTTCACTGTGGACACAGAGGCTGCTTGCCCTCTTTTCATGGCCTGTGAGAGTCTGCCTCTCCTTGTCGGCCTTTCGGATATGATGTGGATTTTGGGGGGGTTTTTATTAATGGTTGATCAATATATAATCAATATATGCTGACATGTACTGAACTGACCAATAGATACTGAATGGCATGATATACAGTATATACTTAAGTGGCCTATATATCTATATAGATATCAATTTATGGTCTATACTGAAATGACCAATAGATACTGAATGACCTGATATATACTCAAGTGGTCTATATATATGTAGATATCAATATATGGTCTATACTGAAATGACCGATAGAAACTGAATGGCCTAATATATACTCAAGTGTAAAAAATAGTCCTAATATTTAGGCTATCTACAGCGCGTGCTAATATTTAAAAACGTCAAGTAAGATGTGCAACATTCTGTGCAAACAGTGTAAATAATATGGCAAACCCAATAATAATTAGTCAATAGTGTTAAAAATTGATCAATTGAAATAAATAATTATTGTGACATATGAATCAATAATGTTACATAAATTATATATAACAATATTGAAATTAATAAGAGTTCATCATGTGATAATAAATCAACTGGTGACAGTGAAAGTTCCAATTTAGTTTTCTTCAGTGCAAAATGATTTCTTCCAAATAGGTTAATAAGTGAAGGTGCTCAGTGATACTTTCCTCAATTTTGTGACTTTTCTTTAAAAAGTGCAGGTGCTGGTTTTCTTAATCCTGTGGTATGTTAAAAAGATGGGTGACTTACCAGATGTAATGGGTCTCATATATCATATGATATTGAGACCCATCACGCTTGTAGGCCCTCAGGGTCACGGTAGGTCCCCTTGTGGTGCCTCCTGGATATGCAGGTTAAAATTTTCCTTCTCACCGTTCCACGTATCAACATACAGTAGATGGGTATAAAATATAAAAGGCTCCAAATAGTGTAATAAAGTTTGAAAAGGTTTTATTCCCCATAAAGCGGGTTTTCCAATTAAAATATTCAGTAATAGTAGGCAATAGTAGGCCAGTAGGTTATAAGGTTCCTGTGACACTCATGTATAACCATGCAGAGTGGCGAGCGGAGGTAATTTCCGGCTTGCGCTCCAGTGTACGTCACGCTATGCGTTCCACGTATTGACGCGTTTCGTCACATCCGGTGATGTTTTCAAAGGTGTGGACGCACATCCGTTCAATCTGATTCATACTGCAGACGCCGCCCCAACTCCACCTAGTCATCAGCAAAGCCAGAAGGAGCCGCAAGTGTCCCCACAGCTTGCTTATGATGCGAGACACCGGCGGTTCCTTAAAATTGGCGTTTGACTAATGGGAGTTGGGAATATTTAAAACAATTTGGTGCCGCAAGCCTCCGCATACCAGTACATATACAATTGCAGATATGATATTCCATTCAATCTTGTTAATCCCACAGAAAGATAGGTTGGAGTTTCTATTGTGTTTTAATCGAAAATGATTGGACACACTGTGGTGTTTAAAACCCTTCCTTATGTTGTCTATGTACTCCCCCAGCTTGGTTTTTAATTGTCTTGTTGTGCTTCCCACATATTGTAGATTACATGGACAGGAGAATATATACGTGACGTGTGTACTTTGACATGTTATAAGGCTTTTTATCTTGTATGTTTTTTTTTGTCACATTGGATTGGAATTACAAAGATATACGTTTTCTATTTGTTGTAGTTCTACAAGGTTTGCATCTGCCACAGGTGCAAAAACCCTTCTGGTCCAAAAAAGTAATGAGTTTACGGTAACGGTATTATTCCTTTTAATTGTTCATCCTTCAGTAATATAGTCCAATGCTTACGTACGATGTTTTCAAATTCTTTGTATCTGGTGTTACATTTAGTGATAAAGGTGAGTACTTGTTCCTTTGTTTCTTTTGGTTTCTCCTCTAATATTTTCTCTATCCATGTTGTTAATCTCCTCTTTTACTTTTTCCAATTCTTTGCATTTATATCCCTTTTGAAATCTATCCATCAGTAGGTTAATTTGATCCTCACATATTTCTTGGTTCCCACAATTCCGTTTAATCCTCAGCATTTGGCTTTTGGGTATCCCATTGATCCAATTGGGGTGGTGGCAACTGTGGGTGGGGATGTAGCTGTTCCTGTCGGTGGCTTTAAAGAGCATTTTGGTAGATAGGCCTTGGCTATTTTGTTGTATTGAGAGATCCAAAAAATTAACTTCATTCTTACTCCATGTTCCAGTAAATTTTATTTTATATTTGTTGATGTTCATTTCTTGTAAAAAAAGTCTTTAATGCATCTTCAGTTCCTGTCCAGATAATAAAAACATCATCTATAAATCTCCTGTACATCCTTAATTCTTCTCTTTGGCCTCCAGAAATCTCTTCTCCTTCCCATCTACTTGAAAACAGGTTAGCCACACTTGGGGCGTATCTAGCCCCCATAGCTACTCCCCTGTGTTGTCTGTAGTAGCTTCCTTAAAGCCAAACATAATTGCTATTCATGGACATTTTTAATAATTTTAATAAGAATTTTTTCTGGTCATCTTCCATTACTGATTGGTCTTCCAAGGCCCATTTAACTGCTGATAGGGCGTCCTCTTGGTGTATGTTAGTGTATAGGGATTCCACATCTATTGTGGCGAGGATTACTTCTCCTTCGTATGGTAGGGATTTTAATGAGTTAATGAGGTGTTTGCTGTCCTTAAGATGTGAGGGATATTTATTTACCATGGGTTGTAAATATGTGTCCAAGTACTCTCCTATCCGTGAAAAAAGGGAATCAATCCCACTTATAATAGGCCTTCCCAGGGGTTTTTCAGCATTCTTGTGAATTTTAGGGAGTTGGTAGATAATAGGCAGTTTTGGTGCTTCGGGGAGCAGATAACGATATTCCTTCTTGTCCAGAATTCCTTTCTTATGTGCTTTTTTAAGGAGCTTTTTACATTTTGTTCTGTATCTTGGAAGGGGGTTGGTTTTTAGTTTTCATATGTCTCTTCATCTTGTATCAGTCTATTTAATTCATTGTAGTAATCCTCTATTTTCAAAATTACGATTCCGTCCCCCTTGTCTGCCGGTCTAATAACTACGTTTTTTCTTTTCTCAAGTTCACGTATTCCTGCCCATATTTCTTCTTTTGGTTTGTGCCATTTTTTCTTTAGTGCTCTTACATCCTGTTCTAAGAGGGATCTGAATGTTTCCACAAACTGGTTCATTCCACATTTTGGGTTAAAAACGGATTTGTTCCGAAATCCACTATGTTTATATTCATTCGTTTCTTGTGCGTTATTATTGTCAGATTTACCCATATAATACTTTTTTATATTTACCTTTCTAATGAATTTTTGTATATCTATGTATACATCAAATGGGTCAAATAGTTTCTCTGGGGCATATTTTAGGCCTAAATCTAATACAGCCAATTCCTGGTCTGAAAAAGTTTCTCCACTTAGATTAAAAATTCCAAGGCCTAGTCGTCTCGCTTTCTTTTTGCCCCTACCACCTCTGCATCCTCTGCGTTTCTTGCCTCCTCTGATCCACGTTGTGGGGGTGGGTTTTGTGGGTAATGGGGGTGATGTTGCTGTGGAGGGGGATGGGGTTGGAGGGGGATGGGGTACCCTCCCCGACCTCCTCTTCCCCTTCCATAGTATGGGCGATTCCAGCCCCTGTTTCGCCTGTATGGTCTGTAGTAGGGTTCTCTGTTCCTGTAGTAGTTCGTAGGGGGTTCCCTGTGTTCCCACCTGGGAAAATCCCGATTTCGTTGTCTTTCTGGTGTATAATAATTATTTTCTGATATATATGCAAGAGGTATCCCATTTGTCCCCCCCTGGGGGGCCCCACCTACAGACCGATCGAAAGAGGGAAGAGAAAAGGAAGAGAGAAGGGAGAAAAAAAAAAGGGGGAAAAAGATGAGGAAAAACCCCCATCGACTCTGGCAGAGTCAGGGGGATCTAGAGGCTCACTCCTTATACACATAAGGGAAATATCCCTAGAATTACAGATTTAGCTGTATATACTCATCGAAGCTTGTTAATTGTAACCATGGTGACCAGCGTATTCGGGTTTGCTCCTCAGAGTTGTTTAATGCTGCGGTTAGGAGTTCCATGCAATGTATTTCATTTACTCTTGCAGTCCACGTTTGTCACAAGTTCCTTAATCACCAGAGCGACCTCCCTCTAGAAATCCCTCAGAGAAGGACATGTCCAAAAAATATGCATCATTGTGCCTCCCTCAGCACCACATCTCCAACAACAATCTGGAATCGACCCATCCATTTTATGCAGAAGTGCAGGGACTCTGTACCAGCGAGTGAGAATTTTGTAACTAGTTTCCTGATATCTGCTGGCCAGGGAAGACCTATGTACCATTGATAAGATTTTTTTGATTTGTATGGGGGTGAAGGAGACTTTGAAATTATATTCCCATTGACGTATATACAGCAGAGGTTGTTCCTTCACTGTTTCTCCCAACATCGCGTAAAAAAGTGCATGTGGGATAGATGATCCCCCCTTGCATAATGTCTCAAATGGGGACAATGCTCGCGGGGAATAGCCCTACCTTTGAAGATGTAGAAGAAAATGTTGGATTTGTAGAATACTTAAAGGATCTAGATTCAACCCTGGCCATGCCTTAATCTCCAAATGAGATGGCGGGTCTTTCTCTGTCCAAACATCCATGAGACGCACCCTCCCCACCTGAGCCAAAGCAGTCACCCTGTTGTTCATGCAGCCTGGTAAAAATTCAGGGTTGCCTAAGATTGGTGTCATAGGAGATATCAATGGCGCTATCTTCGGGTGACTTTGTACTCTACGGGATTCACGTATTGTGGGCCCAATTGTCGGGTGCGAATAAAGTATATAATTCGCCATGATTGGTGTCCAGGGGGCCAGAGGAACAGCCCCGTCAGCCATCCCATTCTCTAGAGATACCCATTGTTTTGTAGTGGAATTGCAATGGCAATCCAATACTCGCATAAGGTGTAAGGCCCTATAGTATTGGAGAATGTCTGGTAGACAAATCCCCCCCCTATCTTTAGGGAGAGTGAGGATCCGCATCCCAATCTGAGGGGATTTGGTGGCCCACACAAAAGATCGAAACAGTGCTTGTATTTGAGAGAAAAACAACCCAGGGACTGATATTGGAAGAGCTTGTATAAGATACGTGGCAATATGTTCATTTTGAGTGCACTGCATCGGCCAAACCAAGTCAGTGCGAGTGTTTGCCAACTTTGGATATTCGAACGAATAGTCCCCAAAAGGGGCAAAAAATTTGCTGAATAAAGGTTCCCAGGATCCGCCCTAATATTCACCCCAAGATATTTTATCGAGCTGGTGGACCAATGGAAAGGGAAGACTGTACACATAGATCTCCAGTGGTCCAGGGGCACAGAAACATTCAAGGCCGCAGATTTAGAGAGATTTATCTTGTAGTGAGATATGTTGCCATATACCTGAAGTGCATCCAGTATATGTGGCAAAGATTTAATAGGATTCATCACAAAAAAAATCAGATCATCAGCAAACGCCGCTATCTTGTGGTGTTCACCCACCACCCGGACACCTGTGATATTTCCATCCCTGCGTATTGTACACAAGAATGGTTCTAAGGTTCAGATGAAAATCAAGGGGGATAATGGACAGCCTTGTCGCGTACCATTGTTGATCTCAAAGAAATCCGATCTCCACCCATTAACCCGTACTGCCGCCGTGGGTGATGTATATAGGGCCATTATGCAGCCCAACATCCACGGTCCTAGGCCAATATATGACAGGGTGGCCTGGATAAATTCCCAGGCCATCCTGTCAAAGGCCTTTTTGGCGTCTGTGGAAAGTAACATTATGGGGGTTTGCGTTGATCGAGCACTATGTATCAGATCCACCACTCGGGTCGAGTTATCCCTCGCCTCCCTGGTTGGAACAAAACCGACCTGATCCCAGTGTACCAATTGTGGGATATAAGGTATGAATCGGTTTGCCAACACCTTGGCAAACAATTTAAGGTCGGTATTGAGCAGGGAGATCGGGCGATAACTCCCACACAGTGATGGATCCTTTTCCTCCTTATGTATCAAAGTTATATAGGCCCTCAGAGAATCTAAAGGCATACTTCTTCCTTCTTCAATCGAATTGAAGTATAATAATAAAGGGGTCTTCAAATGTTGCATGAATTGTTGATAATATGGAAGGGTATATCCATCAGGGCCGGGAGCCTTATGTCGCTTAGACTGAGACAAGGCTAGGGTCAACTCTTTTTCTGTAATTTTACCCTCCATAGCTGTCGTCTGTTCTAGCGACAGAGGAGGCATACCAGATGCTTATATATATGCCGTCGCCACATTGATTTTCTCCTGTGTGTTCTTAGTTGCATCCATAGGTGACAAATTATATAGAGCTTTATAATACGCCTTAAATTCTTCTGCGATCTCAACAGAAGAGTGGATTTTCCGACCGTTTGTGTTTTGTATTTGTGAAATTACTGTGCGTTTTTGTGGCCCGCACAAGACTCTCGCCAACATTGTCCCCAGTTTGTCTGAAAACTCATAATATTTTCTTCTGGTTATCATAAGGTTCCGAACTGTTCTCTGAAATAAGAGTTTATTCAACTCTTTCCTTGCTTTCATAAGGGGGATTAGGTGTTCTCTCGCCAGAGACTGTTTATGGGAAGAGCTTAATGTTGTAATACGTTCTAAAAGCGCGGTTACCGCCCTCTCTCGATCTCGCTTGTGTCTGGAGCCTATCCTCATTATTACTCCCCGAATAACACTCTTCTGTGCTTCTCATGTTATCCCGGGTGCTTGTAACGGGTCAGTGTTATTCGCGAAATACTATGTCAGGGCTACCTCAATTTCAGCCCTGGCAGTGGGAATCTGCAGGAGAGATTCATTTAATCTCCAAGTCGCTAATCTCGGTGGTCCAGAGTCCCACTCAAACAACAGATGAACAGGTACATGATCTGAGAAGGAAAATGAATATATATGAGTTGCAGCAATCAGACGGAGGTCGTTCTGGGATACCATAAATCTATCTATTCTGGAGTAGGTATTGTGTGTAGCTGAATAGTAGGTATAGTCCCTCTCCCCAGGGTGCATTATTCGCCATGGGTCAACCAGATCTAAAAGGGATATTTCCCTCTTCAATCTGTTTAATCGAGAGTATGATAGTTGGGATATTCCTCGTGAAGTGTATATGAGGGGCTCTGGTGAAAAATGGAAGTCTCCCCCCATTATCAGAATCCGCTCACGGAATTCCAATATAGTCGATGTTAAAGACTGCATGAAAGGTATTTGATTGGCATTGGGGAAATATACATTCACAAGAGTAATTACTCTTTGTCCCAGCATCCCTTTAATCATCAAATACCTTCCCTGGGGGTCAGCCTGTAGGGCCCTAAATGCCCATGGGATATTTTTGGATATGACTATACTCACGCCTTTCGCTTTAGGGATGGGCGAGGGGGCGTGGTATGCCCAAGGAAAATCCCTATTATACAGTCTGGGGATCAGATCTTTCTTAAAGTAGTTTTCCTGGAAAACGCTATATGAGTATGGCTTCGTCGCATATCCGATAACAGTCGTGAGCGTTTTTCCGGGTGGACAGCCCTCGGATGTTTAAAATGGTCAATTTAAGATTTGATATCGTCTCACCTGCTGGAGCCGCCATGTCTCACCTCTGTGTCCCTGTCTCTGCCAGATGGGTGGGGGAAAAAGAGAAAAGAAAAAGAAAGAAAGAGAGGTTGAGAAAAAATAAAGGGCGGTAAAAATAAAAAAGGAGGTTTAAAAAAAGGGGCGGTAAAAATAAAAAAGGAGGTAAAAAAAGGGGGGGGCGGTAAAAATAAAAAAGGGAGGTAAAAAAAAAAAAGGAGAAAAAGGAAAAACAGATTTTTATTTATACTTTTATTCTTCTTCCCCTATCCTATCGGTCCGCACGTAATAAATCTAAATAAGGGTTAATATTTAACCTTGCGCAGTTTAGCGCGGCCTAATATGGGGGAGGTAGAAGGCTTAATAGCTCCATAGAGTGTACGAAAAAACCAAAGACAGAAAGAAAAAATACAAAATATGAGTACACATAGCCCCAGCCCGTAGGCGACAGCCCTATATCTTATTGAAACATATGGGGAGATAGAAACAGGGGAGAACAAGTTAAAGCAATATGGAGGGATATTGTGGTCTTGATCACGGCACAATAATAGCTACATCACATTATTTACTCCCTTCCTGTGGCTTCATCTTATGGGTCCATTACTCCCCTGTATCCCACCCCCCCCCCCACCACTTATTATAAGGGGACCAAAGATTTCAAAAGGCTTCTAAGAGTATTATACACATAATATTATTGATTTGATCTCTTCACACAGTAGGCCCGGGGTCTTCTCTTATGTTTCTAGACATATCAGTTCCATGTTGTTACTGGTCCCTTAAATATTGAGATCTATTGAAAAGGGGGGTTAAAGAGGGTTGGTTACGGGGTTCCTCTAGCCAGTCAGAGATAAGGATTGGTGGGGTGTCCAAAAAAGAGAAGAGTCCCGGTGCTTGGTCCAACCAACGTAAGACATAAGAAACCCCCCCCCCTTCTGAACAACCAGGTGGAAGGGGTGCCCCCAATGATAAGTAGCTCCCACTGAGCGTATTACCTCCAATAGAGGCTTCAGGAGGGCCCTCATCTTTAATGTGCGCGGGGAGAGGTCTGGGAGTAAGCGTATGGTAAACCCCTCATTTTCCATAGGACCCTTTGCCCAGGCTTTCCTCATGATCTCTTCCTTAATAGAGAAAAAATGTACTCTTACTAGCACATCCCGTGGGTGGTCTTTGCCTAGACTTCGGGGGGCACGTGCTCTGTGGACCCGGTCAAGTTCTACTGCCTCTGGGGGGGGTCGCTCCAAGAGCTCATTCAAAATTGCGGTTATTTTAGACCTCAATTCTGGGACCTGGATTAGCTCTGGGATTCCATGTAGCCGAACATTATTTCGTCTGCTGCGATTTTCTGCATCATCTTGTTGCAATTGCAGGATTTGTATCTGCCTTTGTATTACGGTATTTGAAGTTTCTAGAGCAGTTACTTTGGAAGATAATATGGTGTGTCCTGATTCTACCACTTCCACTCTGTTTTCTGTGTAATCTATTTGTTGTTTAAGTGAGTTAATCTCTTGAGTAATGCCTCGTACACACGCAACGATTATCGGCCGACCGATCGTCTGACTTTTGTCCAAGTTGTGTTTTGTTGGTTGGAATGTGCCTAGACTGCACACAAATTTTCTCGGCCAACAAAATTCTACTTCAGAAGTGATGTCATGTGTTGGTTAGTTTTCTTTGTGTTTTTTCTTCACTGAGCATGCCCAGACTTGCTCATCAGATTTTTCCCTGTCGAAATCTGTACTGACTGCACGAAAATCGGCCGTTATGTTGACGGCCAACAAAAATTGTAATAGTCTGCACACCAGATTTTTTTCGGCCGAAAAGTCGGAGTTGGTTGTCGAAAGCATCATACTAACAAGCCGAAAATCGGCAGATCGGACGTTGGCCGAAAATTCCCTGCCAATTTTCGACGCGTGTGTAAGGGGCTTAAGAGTACTTATGATGGATGCCGCCATTTCTGTGATGTCTTGTTTAGTGGGTATGGTAGCGAGGATTTCCTGCCATACCATAGTCTGAGACCGCCATGTCAGGGCTGACTGAATCGGAGACACCGCCGCACCTTCCAGGTGGGGTGCCATTGGGGAGGCTGAATGGTGTGGACTCTTTGCACGGGCGTCCTGTGTCTCCATCAGAGAGGCGCTTCCCTTCTCAATCCGTTGACCCGCCGCATGTCCCGCTGCGGGCGGGCTGGTCGGCGCCATCTTGGAGCGGTCCTTTGCTGACTGACCAGTCAGAGGGATATGTCTCAAAAAATATGGCGAAATATCGGCTCTGCTGCTGTCTGCCTGAGTCCTCTGTAGTCTCGCAGCACCACGCATAGAGGAGGGAGGGAAATCACTAGCTGAACAGGGCGGTAGCACCTCTCGGATCAGGGAGCCATATGGAAATGAGACTCTACTGCACCATTGCCTGACCACAGCCCAATACAGGGTAGAGTAATTTTTGGTGTTCTGTCTGGATATTGACATCTGAAAATGCTTTGCTATCTTCTTATAGCCTTCTCCAGCTTTGTGAGCGTCAACTATTTTCAGTTTCAGTTTTCTAGACAACTGCTTAGAAGATCCCATGGTGCTGATTGTTGGGGCAAGGTCAGATGAGTCTGGGCATTTAAAACCTTTGAGACTGACATAACCTGGTCTTCCCAGATGATGATGGAGAACAATCCATGACACTGGGAGGTCTCAGCCTTGCAAAGGGTGCAGTGCATGCTATAAATTCTGCAGGGTGCCCAAACTTTTGCAGATGCCATTTTTTGTTTTCTGTCATTTTGAAAGTGTCAGTGATGGAAATAAAATCTAACTTTCGTTGACATATTATAAGAATGTCTAATCTGTAATTTGATGCCTTTTGGAGATTTTTCCATCTTTCCTTGGTTTCTTCATGCACATTAATACAAATTTTTACCTGGGGTGCCTAAATAAATATATATATATATATATATATTGTGACAGGAAGTCAGGTAAATCTGGGAATGTAGTCACAGGAAGGAGATACATTCCCACCTGCTTTGAAAAATTCACTGATACTATAGGGTGTTGGCTGCAAAAAGAGCCAGCAGGAAGTTGAAAACCATTCAGCTGTTCAGAATGAGGAGATCAAGGCCTCTATAATTTGTCCAGAGAAAATGCTGGGAAGAGGAGGACAGACATACGTGTACCTCCCGACGCCGTGTGGGCATGGGAGAAGGACTGCTGCCGCCTGTCGCCGTGTGGGCTGGGAGAGGGGGACAGTCGGATGTGTGCCTCCCGACAAGCTGGTGAGCATGGGAGAAGACCCCCTACAGCGATGTGAAGCTAAGGAGGGTAACCACGAGTGAAGACGTCTCAAAGGTGAGAAGACAAAGTGTTCCATGTGAAGAGTGTGAAGAGTAAAGGGACCTGTTAAATGAACTGTGTTCAATGTGAAGGATCTGAAGAGTAAAGGATCCTGTTATAAATGAACATGTGCTGTGTGAAAGAAAACAAAGGGACATGTTCAATGGACAATGTTTGTGCTGTGTGAAAAGCAAACAAATGGACATTTGAGTGTCTGCTGTAGGATCAGCAGTGTCGGCCCAACAGTAGGTTGGGAAGACTTCTTAGGTAGGTTCCAGCGTGAGAAGGTAGCCGCCCACAGAGGCAAGGATTTATTTTGTCTTTTATTTTTTGGCTGTTTTGACGCTTGCAATTATGTGAAGTAAATTGCATGAATAAATCAGTCTTGTTTTCAACCTCTGCTCGGCTATCTCTCTGTGAAAACGCACCCCCAAAGGGGTCATCCACGCCTACCAATGAGTAATCCCTTACATATGGTGGAGGTATGCAGTGGGCATAAGCAGAGATCCCTGCAAGGAAGTGCAAATGTTTGATGAACTTTATCTGGTGCATGAGATTGCACAATCTATGTGTGCAGGAGAGAAGATCCTGACAGAAAAAAAAAAAGTGTTTTAAAGAGACAGCGGTCTCAAAATTATTTGATGAACTTTGTTGTGTCTGGTGCAAGTGACTGCACAAACTGTGTGCGCAGGAAAAGAGATCCTGCAAGAGAGAGAAAAACTACATGTGTTGAAGAGACAGTGGTCTGAAAATTGTTTGCTGGACTGTGAAAAATTTGTTTGTGGAGTTATTGAAGATGGGGCGGTCCAAACGCCTGAAAAATGCAAAGATAGATGAAATGAGAGACCGGATTCTATGGATGGAGGGGATGTTACCGTCTGAACCAACCCCATCCATGCCTAAAGAGAGTCTACTAAAGAGGAAGGTTGTTGTCCCTAGCAACACTGATGAAACTGCTATGGAGACGCAGTGTGCTCAGATGAAAAGTAAACCCAAAATGGGGGAGATGCTGAAACAACGGAGCTTTGCAGCTCAACAAAAGGCTCATCAAGAGAGCATGGCAGGCTGGAAACAGAGACGCCAGCAGCCAATGGAGGCCATCGGTTTGGAGGAAACCGAGTATGTGTGCAGGGCTGAGTTGGATGCCTTGCAACGGAAAATGGAAGAAAAGGAACAAGCCTTGGAATTGCTTAAAATGGAGCATAGAAACTTGCAGGAAATGAATGAACTACTCAAGTCTCATGTGTTACAGTGGGAAGAATCCACTGCTCTTCTTTTGGTCGAGTTGCAAAAATGTCAAGACACTATAAAGGAGAAAGATACCATCCTCATGGAAAAGGAAATTGAAATTCAGACTTTGCAGAAGCAAAGTATGTGTGAAATGTTGGAGTTGCGTAATCAGCTGGAAAAAAGTCTTCAGTGTTTGGAAGTTACAAAAATAGACCTGCAGGAGTCGCAGGAACAGAATGTCGCTCTGAAAACGACATTGTCTCTCAGCGACAACGAGAAAAGTGAAAGAGAGGCTAAATTACTGAGTACTGTGTATGAGCTCACCACTTTGAGCAATGTGGTAGATGAATTACGTGCAGACTGTGAAAGTTGGAAAGGTGAAGCCCAACGTTTCCAGCAGCAGTTAAAGGAGAAAGAAGCCTGTGTGGCAGAATTACAGTCTCATTCCCAGAAGCTAGCCAATGAGGTGAAAGCTCTTATGCAGGGAAAAGGAGATTGTGAACATAAGAGGGAAAAAGTAGAGGCACGGCTTCTGGAATCGCAAGTCAAGGTGTCAGAAGGTGACCGATTGTGTGCTAAGCTGTCAGAGAAGGCAAACCGACTGCAGGTTGAGTTGGACAATGTTACAAATCGGCTTTCTCAAGCAGACAGCAAATCTAGAGAAATTGCGGAAGATTTTTCTATCTTGGAATCGCAGCTGCAAGACACGCAGGAACTCTTACAGGAAGAGAGGTGTCAAAGGCTGAGTTTTAGCACAAAGCTCAAACAAATGGAAGATGAGAAAAATGGCTTCCTGGAACAATTAAAAGAGGAGGCGGAAGCAAAGAAAAACCTATCAGAGCAAGTCGCAACATTGCAAGCTCAGATAGCGGATATGAAAAAACGCATGGAAGAAAGCGTTGGTTCATTACAGTGTGTTGAAGATGTGAAAAAGAAGTTTGATCAGATGCTTGGTGAAGAGAAGACTGTGTCTGCAAAATATGCAGAAGAACGCGCACGTGCAGAAACGGAGGTGCGTGATAACGAGAGCAAAGCCCTGTTCTTGGCTCGCTCTTTGGAGGAAGCTCTAGAGTGTAAGGCTGAACTAGAAAGTGTTAAACAGCTGCGTACAGAAATGGAAGAATTGGTCAGCTCCAAGGATGATGTTGTGAAAAGCGTTCAGGAGCTAGAAAAGTCTAAGCGAGCCTTAGAACAGCAAGTAGAAGAGATGAAGATTCCGTTGCAGGAACTGGAAGAGGAATTCCAGGCAACAGAGGATCTGTCCCAAAGAGGGGATAGTGTGCCTGATGCAGTTTTTAAAAGGATCAGTGTTTTGGGGTCTGTCCTGAGTGAGCCTCAGAAATGTGATGACATGTGGCTTGAATCACCCCTTTGGAATAAACCGTTCCTTCAAAAACTTCAAGCATTGGAAAATGTATCATTAGAACTTCAGCAAACAAAGGAGCTGAGTAAGAAATGTGATGATTTCTCAGTTCAGGCTGAAAACCTAGTGGGGAAAACTAAGGCTGTTGGTGAAAACGTGAAGCAAATGAATAAGTGCCTTTCAGGGAGTGTTTCCAAAATGGAACTGGTGAAAGACGGGTGGCAGAAGTTTGATCGTGATCTTGAGATGCATTCCATGTGGAATTCAGATAGAGAAAAAGAACTAGGTGACCTTGAGCGGTCAAATAGTTCAGCAGAAAGTGCATTGAAGAAACCTGTAAAAGAATGTGTTGCAGTTCCATGCTTCTTCACTGATGCAGAGAGGAGGTCTATAATGGATACCACCCAGATCGCTGGGTTCAACTGTGTTGTTGCCTTTAACCCCTATGTTGGTGGAAGGAAAGTTGATGATGTTCTGGTTGGCTACTTCTGTGAAGAGTTTGGCAAGAAATATAAACTGAATATCAAATCAAATAGTAGGCCTTTACTGCGACTCGCTCAGGAGGGCGAAAAGTTTAAGAAGTTGATGAGTGCAAATGCTTCAGATCTGCCTATGAATATGAAATGTTTGGTGAATGATATTGATGTCTCTGGGAAAAGGAACAGGGGTCACTTTGAAGAAATGTGTGACAGCCTGTTGTCTCAATTGGAAAATCCTCTGCACAGCATCTTAGAGCAAGCAAAGCTCAAGAAGGAAGATCATTCCCTTTTACAACAAAAAGTCAATGATTGTGTACAGCTGTATGGAGAGGCAACTCAAGTCACAGAGGGATGTCAAGAGTCCCTACTTGGAACAAACCTTAGTGAAGCAAAGGTTCTCAAAGTTTTGTGGAAAACATTTATGGATTGCAGAGAGAGGCGTCTTAAGAATGTTGAAGACATTAAGACTAGCCCAATTGAGTTGCCTATGGATCACGGTCCTCCATGGTGGATTGGACAGACGGTTATGAGGGACAAGCCGTCTGACATTTATGAGAAAGCTGTCAATGAAGATGACAGAAACGAGAAGGAGCAAAATTATGCCAAAAATGCAGTTGAAGAATGTGTATATGAGATGAGAGACAAACTGTGTGGCATTTATGAGAAATCTGTCAGTGAAGATGACAGAAACAGTTTCATCCGGAAGCTTGAGGATAATAGGAGGCTTATCAGTGAGTCAGCAGTGCCTGACACATGCGTGCCTGGAAATATGTGTCCCAACCCTAGGGTTGAAACAAGAGGGGGGGGTATGTGACAGGAAGTCAGGTAAATCTGGGAATGTAGTCACAGGAAGGAGATACATTCCCACCTGCTTTGAAAAATTCACTGATACTATAGGGTGTTGGCTGCAAAAAGAGCCAGCAGGAAGTTGAAAACCATTCAGCTGTTCAGAATGAGGAGATCAAGGCCTCTATAATTTGTCCAGAGAAAATCTATTGAGTGCTGCCTCCTGTCGCTGTGTGTGCTGGGAAGAGGAGGACAGACATACGTGTACCTCCCGACGCCGTGTGGGCATGGGAGAAGGACTGCTGCCGCCTGTCGCCGTGTGGGCTGGGAGAGGGGGACAGTCGGATGTGTGCCTCCCGACAAGCTGGTGAGCATGGGAGAAGACCCCCTACAGCGATGTGAAGCTAAGGAGGGTAACCACGAGTGAAGACGTCTCAAAGGTGAGAAGACAAAGTGTTCCATGTGAAGAGTGTGAAGAGTAAAGGGACCTGTTAAATGAACTGTGTTCAATGTGAAGGATCTGAAGAGTAAAGGATCCTGTTATAAATGAACATGTGCTGTGTGAAAGAAAACAAAGGGACATGTTCAATGGACAATGTTTGTGCTGTGTGAAAAGCAAACAAATGGACATTTGAGTGTCTGCTGTAGGATCAGCAGTGTCGGCCCAACAGTAGGTTGGGAAGACTTCTTAGGTAGGTTCCAGCGTGAGAAGGTAGCCGCCCACAGAGGCAAGGATTTATTTTGTCTTTTATTTTTTGGCTGTTTTGACGCTTGCAATTATGTGAAGTAAATTGCATGAATAAATCAGTCTTGTTTTCAACCTCTGCTCGGCTATCTCTCTGTGAAAACGCACCCCCAAAGGGGTCATCCACGCCTACCAATGAGTAATCCCTTACAATATATATATATATATATATATATATATATATATATATATATATATATATATATAGCGATATATAGATATAGATATCAATAAATGCTCTAGTCTGAACTGACCGATAGATACTCAATGGCCTAATATATACTCAATTGTCATAGATAGATAGATAGATAGATAGATATATGTATGCTCTGAACTCGAAGCTGATCCCTACCAAAGACCAGCCATGATCATTAAAGCGGTAGTATACCGCTTTTTTTGATTTTTAACTACAGGTACTGCACCTAAATGGGGTGGGTGCAGCCGTACTGGGTGAGAGGATGGCCAAAAAGTTAGAGGGGCTTTTAAACTAGGGAATGGGGGGGAGGGTACAGATGTAGAATTAGCCAGTGGAAAGCAAGTTTCAGAGGGCAGAAATGGGGGCATTAGCGGTAGGGTGTTCGGAGCTCCTATACCCAGGGTGGGTATGGGGAAAAATCAAGAGAGCAGCCTAAAAACATCAAATGAGGATAAATGTAACCAATCAAAATTAAGAGGTTTGTATACCAATGCCAGAAGCCTGGCCAACAAGATGGGAGAACTGGAGCTGCTGATGTTTGAGGAGGACTTAGATTTTGTGGGGATAACTGAGACTTGGTTTGACAGCTCTCATGATTGGATGGCGACCATTCAGGGGTATTCCCTTTATCGCAGAGATAGAGAGGGTAAAAAAGGGGGAGGGGTATGTCTGTATATTAAGAACAGCATGCAGGTAAATATGAGGGATGATATTAATAATGGAGCTATGGATGAGGCAGAATCCCTATGGGTAGAGCTTCAAAGGGATGGCACGTGGGGAAGTTAAGTTAATATTGGGCGTATGCTATAGGCCCCCCAACCAGAGGGAGGAGGGTGAGGCGGCCCTCCTTTTACAGATAGGATTGGCAGCAAGGATGGGAAATGTCATTATAATGGGGGACTTTAATTATCCAGATATAGACTGGGCAGAAAGAACCGCGCACTCAGCCAAGGCTAGGCAGTTCCTAAATGTTTTGCAGGACAATTTTATGGGTCAGATGGTGAATGCACCGACAAGAAACAATGCGGTACTTGACCTACTGATTACCAACGATACAGACCTGATCACGGATATAGAAATACGGGACAAATTAGGAAACAGTGACCATAGGTCAATAAGTTTCAGTATTAATTACAGTAATAGGAAGCAGAGGGGTAATATAAGGACACTGAATTTCAAAAGAGCCAATTTCCCTAAACTGCGCTCGCTGCTAGAAAATATCAATTGGGATAGAACCCTGGAAACAAAGAACACGGAGGAAAAATGGGAGTGCTTCAAGAGCATACTAAACAGGGGGATTGGCCAGTGCATTCCAAAGGGAAATAAATTTAAAAGAGCAAAAATAAACCCTGGATGGCTAAACTCCAACATAAAAATGTATATTAGTGCTAAAGAAAAGGCCTTCAAAAAATACAAGACTGAGGGGTCATTGGCAGCATTTAAGCATTACAAAGAGTGTAATAAGAAATTTAAAGATGAAATCAGGGCGGCTAAAATAGAACACGAGAGACATATAGCGGAGGAGAGTAAAAAGAACCCCAAGAAGTTCTTTAAGTATATAAACAGTAAGAAAGCGAGGCCAGAACACATTGGCCCCATAAAAGATGATAAAGGAAATATGGCCACTGAGGACAGAGAAAAGGCGGAAGTGTTAAATAATTTCTTCTCTTCAGTCTTCACAAAAGAATCGGGGGGCTACACGAACCCAGCTTGTAAGGCCGATAATACACCTCAGGAAGTGCCGCCATGGTTAACAGAAGATAGACTTGGAGCTAAACTAGAAAAACTTAACATAAATAAATCCCCGGGACCGAATGGCTTGCACCCGAGGGTTCTTAATGAGCTGAGCCAGGTGATTGCCAGACCATTATTCTTGATCTTTAAGGATAGTTTACAGACGAGTATGGTGCCAGCTGATTGGAAAAAAGCCAACGTGGTACCAATATTTAAGAAGAGGCCGAGATATATCCCGGGTAACTATAGGCCGGGCAGCCTAACATCTGTAGTCTGCAAAATTTTGGAGGGGATGTTAAGGGACCACATACAAGACTTTAGTAATAAAAACGGTATTATAAGTAGTAATCAGCATGGATTCATGAAAAATCGTTCTTGCCAAACCAATCTATTAACCTTCTACGATGAAGTGAGCAGCCACCTAGATAAAGGTAAGCCTGTGGATGTGGTGTATCTGGACTTTGCAAAGGCCTTTGACACCGTTCCCCACAAACGATTACTGTACAAACTAAGGAAGGTAGGTACGGACCATAAGGTGAGTACCTGGATAGAGAACTGGTTCCAGGGGAGAGTACAGAGGGTGGGGATTAATGGGGAGTACTCTGATTGGGCGGGTGTGGAAAGTGGGGTCCCCCAGGGTTCTGTCCTGGGACCAATCCTGTTTAATTTGTTCATAAATGATCTAGAGGAGGGGATATCGAGTACAATTCAGTATTTGCAGATGATACTAAACTAGGCATGCCAATATCTTCTATGCAGGATGTGGAAACCTTGCAAGCAGACCTGAACAAAATAACGGGGTGGGCAATTACATGGCAGATGAGGTTTAATGTTGAAAAATGTAAAGTAATGCACTTGGGGGCCAGAAACCAAGCTACTCACTAGGGGGGGAACCTCTGGGTGAGTCTAGGATGGAAAAGGACTTGGGGGTACTGGTAGACAACAAGCTTGGCAGTGGCATGCAATGCCAAGCCGCCGCAAGCAAAGCCAACAGAATACTGGGATGTATAAAAAAGGGGATTCACTCCAGAAATAAAGAGATTATTCTCCCACTCTACAAGACTCTGGTCCGGCCACATCTGGAGTATGCTGTCCAGTTCTGGGCACCGGTCCTCAGGAAGGATGTGCTGGAATTGGAGAAAGTCCAGAGAAGGGCAACAAAAATAATTAGGGGAATGGAGGACATCAGCTATGAGGAAAGACTACAAGCACTGAACCTTTTCTCTCTGGAGAAAAGACGATTGAGGGGGGATATGATATCAATGTACAAATACTGTACTGGTGACCCGAGCATAAGGAACAAACTATTTAGAGAAAGGAGATACAATAAGACACGTGGCCACTCACTAAAACTAGAGGAAAGGCGGTTTAACCTTAAAGTGCGTAAGGGGTTCTTCACGGTAAGAGCGGTAAAGATGTGGAATTCTCTTCCACAAGCAGTCGTATCAGCAGGGAGCATCGATAGTTTCAAAAAACTAGTAGATGGACACCTTAAAGACCACAACATACAGGGGTATACAATGTACGGTTAAAAGCAAACACACACACGCATCATAGGTTGAACTGGATGGACTGATGTCTTTTTTCAACCTTACTAACTATGTAACTATGTAAAAGGTAAGCCTATAATAAGGCTTACCTGTAGGTACAATTAATATCTCTTAAACCTGCACGTTTTAGGAGATATTTGAACTGCATGCAGCCGCTGACACGAGCGGCGCATGCACTCTGAAGGTTCGGGGGGACCTTCAGAGTTCCTTGCCGGGAAGTGCCGGAAAATGACTCCCGCGCGCATGCGCGACACTGACGTCATCACGGCTCTGGCCACTCACAGCGCCGGACCTGCCGAACCTGGAAGAGACACCGAGGGATCATGTCAGCTCCCACAGCGGTGTCCGGGGGTCCGTGTCGGTGCTTCGTTCTAAGGTAAGTATTTCATAATGAGCTAGTATGCGATGCATACTAGCTCATTATGCCTTTGTCTTGCAGGGTTTTTTTTTTATTTTGAGTATACTACCGCTTTAAAGTGAGGGGCAGGTAGGTATATTACCCTAAAACAGTGACAAGTCTTCTTTGGCTCTGAAGAAAACCGCTATACATTCAAGGTGCTGCCATGAGGGGCAGACTAAAGGAAATCACAGTAAGACCATCATGGGCAGTATGGGGAGTGGGGTTAGCTGACATACCGGTTAAGATGCTATGCCAAGTTGCATATCATGTGGCAGTAAACAAAAAGGCAGAGGATTTGATGTTGTTCAAACTGATTGGGTGGATATCTATTCGCTAACGCTCATGTACTAAGCTAATTAAACAGCTACGTTTGTTTAAGGGGTACCTCTGCCTCTGCAGCAGGCCAAGGAGCTTTAATCAGATTGGCCAAATGTGTCTTCATGCTAGCAGGGGATGCAAGATCCTTTCTGTAAAGCCCAGCTTTACTTCAGAGGCAGTTGGCCAAGGAATCTTCATTAGACTACCAGAAGTGCCAGTCTGCCATCGGATGATGCAATATCCTTCGTAGAGGCATGGGAACAGCAATATGGATTTGGAAATGAAGGTTTATTCTACCATTAGGTAGTGTTGTGTGGCCTGCATGGGAGTTCACTTTAGTAGCCAAGGCTATATGGTTCTCAGCAGAAAAGTTGAAGGCAAACAAGGCCAGTAATAAGTCTCTGTGGTATGTGATCCCTGAGTAAAATTAAAGTGACCAGCGATGTAGTACAACCACTATAGATGCATTATGCTGTTCCTCTAGCATTCTGTGTAGTTAGTCAAGCCCTATAGCTTCTCAGAGTTTCACTTCAGGGTTCACTCAACAACCTTTGGCCTTTCCACATACTCAAGATATTTTCCAGAACATTGCTTCCAGTAGTGGCCACCTTGTGGAAGCTGGCTCAACATCCTCCAGGTCCTGGCAAATTCTGATTCAAACTCAGATCAAATTTGGACGGATCATCAGCTGGGGAAGGCCAACTCATCTCATTATAATAATGACATTTTGGACACTCAGGAGAATACTGTAGAGAAGATGACCATATTAGGTTCTCACTTGGGGCAAGTAATAGCTTTATCCCATCTGTTTACTGTATATACCATGGTCTCAAAAGGTCGAGAAGTAGTCTGCAGTAATACATGCAGTCAGATAGACTCACTGAAAGATTGAGAACATTATATTTGACCTTCTAAACCTTTTTTCTGCCAAGGGCCATTCGGATATTTATAACATCATTTGGGGGCCATACAAAATTATCAATTTAACCACTTTACCACCAGAGGATTTTGCTGTCTTACGTCCAGGCCACTTTTTGTGCTTCGGCACCGTGCGACTTTAACTGACAATTGTGCGGTCATGCAATGTGGTACCCAAACGAAATTTACGTCTTTTTTTCCCACAAACCGAGCTTTCTTTTGGTGGTATTTGATCACCTCTGCGCTTTTTATTTTTTGCGATATTAATAAAAAAAGAGCAAATATTTTGCGAAAAAATGACATTTTCAACTTTGTCTTTTAAAAAATATCAAATATATTCGATTTATGTCATTTTTTTGGCCAAAATATATTTAGCTACATGTCTTTGACAAAAAAAAATTCAATGAGGGTATTTTTATTGGTTTGCACAAAAGTTATAGCGTCTACAAACTATGGTGTAAATACTGAAATTTACGCAGCTTTAATTTCTGACTGCCTAGCTCATTTCATGAAGTGCTAAAATGGCAGGGCAGTACAAACCCCCCCCCAAATTGCCACTTTTTGGAAAGTAGACATCCTAAGGAATGTTCTGAGAGGCATGTTGAGCTCATTGAATATTTCATTTTTTTTGTCAAAGGTGTTTGAAAAATGACTAAAAAAAATTTTTTTTTTTTACACAAAGTTGTCATTAAAATTATATATTGCTCACACAGGCCATGGTTGTATGTGTAATTACACCCCAAAAAATATTCTGCTGCTTCTCCTGAGTACAGGGATACCACATATGTGAGACTTTTTGGGAGCCTAGCTGTGTACGGGACCTTGAAAACCAATCCCCACCATCATAATTTCAAAGGGCGTACATTGCCCTTTGCTATTTGCTGAGAGGCATGGTGAGTCCATGGAATATTTTATATTTTGCCACAAGTTCTGGGAAATATATTATTATTATTTTTTTTTTGTTATTTTTACACAAAGTTGTCACTAAATGATATATTTCTCACACATGCCATGGGTATATGTGAAATGACAACCCCAAAATACATTCTGCTGCTTCTGTGTGAGACTTTCTTGCAGTCTAGCTGAGTACAGGCCCCCGAAAATCAATCAACCACTTTTAGGCTTTCCAAGGGCGTAAATTGTTGATTTCACTCCTGACTACCTATCACAGTTTCGGAGGCCATGAAATGCCAAGACAGCACAACCCCCCCCCCCCCAAATGACCCCTTTTAGGAAAGTAGACACCCTAAGCTATTTGCAGAGAGGCATGTTGAGTGTTTTGCAGACCTCACTTTTTGTCACAAAGTTTCGGAAATTGAAAAAAGAGGAAAAAAATGCATTTTCCTGTTTTTTCTTCATTTTTCAAAAAACATGAGAGATGCAAAATACTCACCATGCCTCTCAGCAAATAGATTGGAGTGTCTACTTTGCAAAATGGGGTCATTTGGGGGGGGGGGGTTTGTGCCATCTTGGCATTTCATGGCCTTCAAAAGTGTGATAGGTAGTAAGGAGTGAGATGTACGCGGCTAGATTGCCAAAAAGTCTCACACATGGGGTATCCCTGTACTCAGGAGAAGCAGCAGAATGTATTTTGGGGTGTCATTTCACATATACCCATGGCATGTGTGAGCATTATAACATTTACTGACAACTTTGTGTAAAAAAAAACAAAAAAAAAATATAATAATTTTCCCGAAACTTGTGGCAAAATATAAACTATTCCATGGACTCATCATGCCTCTCAGTTAATAGCTTGGAGTGTCTAGTTTGTAAAATGGGGTCATTTGGGGGGGTTTGTGCTATCTTGAAATGTAACTGTGAAACTGTGACAGGTAGTGCAGAGGTAAAATAAGCAATTTACGCCATTAGAAAACTTGAAGATGGGGATTGGATTTCGGGGTCCTGTACGTGGCTAGATTGCCAAAAAGTCTCACACATGGGGTATCCCTGTACTCAGGAGAAGCAGCAGAATGTATTTTGGGGTGTCATTTCACATATACCCATGGCATGCGTGAGCAATGTATTATTTAGTGACAACTTTGTGTAAAAAAAAAAAAAACAAATTGTCATTTTCATGGACTCAATATGCCTCTCAGCAAATAGCTTTGGGTGTCTACTTTCCAAAAAGGGGTCATTTGGGGGATGTTTGAACAGTCCTGGCATTTTATGCTCAATTTTAGCAACACATCACCCACTCTTCTAACCACTTGAAAACCAAGCCTTTTCTGTGACTTTTTGTTTACATGAAAAAATATTTTTTTTTTTACAAGAAAATTACTTTGAATCCCCAAACATTATATAATTTTTTTAAAGCAGAGGCCGTACAGAACAAAATGGTGGATGTTGCAATTTTTTTTGTCACACGGTATTTGCGCACACATTTTCCAAACGCAATTTTTGCGTAAAAAAAACACTTTTTTATTTTTAATGCAGAAATACACTATATAATTCCAAATTGTTTGGTAAAATGTAAAAGATGATCTTATACCGAGTACATAGACACCAAACATGACATGCTTTAAAAATTGCGCACGCCCGTGCCGCGGCAACAATCTACGTACGGTTTTAAAAGCCTTTAAAAGTCTTTACAGGTTACCACTTTGCGATTAGATCGCACGGTGCCACAAGCGCCAATTTGAAATTGAAAGAGGTGTCTAAAAAGTGGCATGTTTGTATAGAAGTTGTCCACGTACAAGTGGTACCCCTTTCCGAATAAGGGTGACACCAAGTCCCAAACTATCTTGCCGCTGCTCCCTATGTAGCCTGGGCAGTCGGGGGGCTCCACAGTGCTATCTTTTCCCTCGTAGACACGGAAATTAACTGTATAACCTGTGGCCCTGTCAATTTATACAACTTGACCCGTATCTGGCACGCTTGCTGGGGAGGTACTGTTTGATAGCAAGGCGGCCAGTAAACTTAATCAGGGACTCGTCAACGCAGACATCTTGTTGGGGGGTAAACAAGGCTGCGAACTGCTGATTGAAGTGGTCTACGAGGGGCCGAATTTTGTGGAGCCAATCATATTCAGGGTCTCCCCGAGGACGACAGAGTTCATTGTCGTTGAAATGCATGAACCGAAATATTTGTTCGTATCGAGCCCTGGACATAGCAGCAGAGAACACGTACATTTGATGAATTGGGTCAGTGGACCAAAATAACCGCAATTCATTCTTTTTTTAATGCCCGTGTTGAAGGAAAGGCCCAGAAAGGTTTTAAACTCAGGAATCGTAATAGGATTCCAGGCGAATGGTCTGGCAAGGGGTGAATTTGGGTTGGCGGCGATGAATTGTTGAGCGTACAAATTTGATTTAAAGTGAAACATATATACTAAATAAGTATATACCCTCGCACCTCTGGATAACCTAATTTATAAAATGTGCCTAAATAAATAAATAAATAAATAAATAAATAAATTGTGTATCTAATGATGTGAATAAATATATTATTATATTGATAAATAAGTGAATAAATATTGGTTAGCAGCTGCTATAGTTTAAAATATATAAAACATTTTAAATCCCAAAAGGGATTAATATAGCGCTTGCTTCTAATTAGTCAGGGGTGAGTAATTCCTTATTCACACACCTGAATAGTGAACAATCAAGTGAGAAAAAATTATTTCCTAAAGGTGATAGCAAAATTTATACATATAAAAAGTGCTGGATGAAGTTAAAATTGATCAATAAATAAATATAATAAAATTAACAAAAAATTATCAAAAAATGTATCAAAAAATTATTATAACAGTCCCAATGTGAAGTTCCTTCGTGATCTTGTGCAAATAGTGTTCTAGTACGGTTTCTTCAATATTCCAACTGCTGGTAAAATTGGCATAACTTGTAATATAAGGGGTGCGCACTCACCGGACTTGGTGGGTCTTGAGTACCATATAGCAACAAGACCTTACGAGCTTGTGGCTTCCCAAGCCTGTAGGTAACTGCTGGGCTCTGTGGTTCACTATGGTCCATAATACTCCTGTGTTTGGGAACCGATCCTCCAGGTCCAAATCAAGAGAGGGACAAAAATTGCTCCAATAGTGCAGTACCATTAACCACTTCAATACAGGGCACTTTCCTCCCTTCCTGCCCAGGCCAATTTTCCCCTTTTAGCGCTGTTGCATTTTGAATTACAATTGCGTGGTCATGCAACACTGTACCTACACCAAATTTATGTCATTTTCCCCCCACAAATAGAGCTTTCTTTTGGTGGTATTTGATCACCTCTGGGTTTTTTCCTTTTTGCTAAACAAATAAAGACCGAAAAGTTTGAAAAAAAAAAATTTTTTTTGTTTATGTTATACAATTTTGTAAATAAATAAGTTTTTTCCTGCACTGATGAGCACTGATGAGACTGCACTGATGGGGTGGCACTGATGGGGTGGCACTGATGGGGTGGCACTGATGGGGTGGCACTGATGGGCGGCACTGATATGCGGCACTGATATGTGGCACTGATAAGTAGCACAGATATGCAGCATTGGTGGGCACTGATAGGCGGCACTGCTGGGCACTGATAGGCGGCACTGCTGGGCACTGATAGGCGGCATTGATGGGCACTGATATGTGGCACTGACGGGCACTGATAGGTGGCACTGACGGGCACTAATGGGCACTGATAGGCGGCACTGGTGGACACTGATGGGCGGCACTGATCGGCACTGACGGGCGGCACTGATGGGCACTAATGGGCACTAGTGGGCGACACTAAAAGATGGCAATGATGGGCACTTGTGGGCAGCACTGATAAGGAGGGCACTGGTGGGCAGCACTGATGGGGAGGGAAATGGGGGGCTCCCTGAGCCCTGATTGCCATCCCTGGTGGGCATAATGGGCATCCCTGGGGTCATAGTGGGCATCCCTGGGGTCATAGTGGGCATCCCTGGTGGTTCTAGTGGCATCCCCCCCCCCCGAGGGTCTGCACTGGTAATCAATGATCTGATTACCAGTGCCGACCCCCCCCCCCCCCCCTGTCAGGGGAGCCGCCGATTGGCACTCCTTTACTCGTGCCTGTCAGGCACGAACTAAGGAAAGCCGATCAACGGCTGTTCCTGTTTACTATATGACCAGCCATGATTGGACACGGCTGATCACATGGTAAAGAGCTACGTCAGTAGTCTCTTTACCGAGATCGGAGATGCAGGGTGTCAGGCTGACACCTCGCATCACCGATCGCCGCTCTGCGCGCCCCCGGGGGGCGCCCAGAGCTGTGTTATCCTGCTGCCGTCATATGACGTCCGGTCAGGATAACACAACCACATTCCCGCCATCATTTGCCTATAGGGCGGGCGGGAAGTGGTTAATAAGTGATGTTTTATTAAGTTTGCCGATAAAATACAAGATAAAAACAAGTAAAAACAAGTAAGCGCCTGCTATGGGTAAATGCCTGGGAATGGAGAGCGGCGACTGCTATATGGTCTTGTTGCTATATGGTACTCAAGACCCACCAAGTCCGGTGAGTGCGCACCCCTTATATTACAAGTTATGTCAATTTTACCAGCAGTTGGAATATTGAAGAAACCGTACTAGAACACTATTTGCACAAGATCATGAAGGAACTTCACATTGGGACTGTTATAATAATTTTTTGATACATTTTTTGATAATTTTTTGTTAATTTTATTATATTTATTTATTGATCAATTTTAACTTCATCCAGCACTTTGCACTTTTTATATGTATAAATTTTGCTATCACCTTTAGGAAATAATTTTTTCTCACTTGATTGTTCACTATTCAGGTGTGTGAATAAGGAATTACTCACCCCTGACTAATTAGAAGCAAGCGCTATATTAATCCCTTTTGGGATTAAAATTTTTGTACAAATTTGATTGGTCCACAATAGATACGAAAAGATCTTCAGTGAAAAACAGCTCAAAAAAGTTTATGGGATTAAAACCAGCTGTTTCCACTTGGATTCCGGGTTGGGCGGTGAATGGGGGAAGTACTGGCGCTGTGGAATCTGTGGGCTGCCAATTAGGATATGCCAGCGCTTCAGGGAGGACACTATGGGCTCTACGGGCCTGTCTTCGGATACGCGGTGGCTGCGGGCCACTACTCGTGCTAGCCACCGCACCAGCTTCAACTGCACTAAGGTGACTCGCCACGTCACCAGGTGATACTGCAGTGCTGGTTGTAGGTCCAGGGTGTACTAGGCCGCTCGTGCTTGCCAGATCACGAGAAGTGTGAGTGGCACTAGTACTGGCACTCTGCTGCATACGAGAAACTCCCGGTTCTTGCAAATAAGCAACTCCAGAATGGGGTCGGGTACGCCTGACCTTAGCAGGGACCCCTCTGTCGCCGGAGCTATCTGTCAGGGAGCCTCTGCTGTCATCTGGTTCGTATACTGACCATGATTCTGCCAGTGAGACTTCCCCATCGCTCCCATCTGACATGGTCAGCATACTGTAGACCTCTTCACCACTGTACCAACATTTTGTCATTTTAGTAACTAAATTTACCGGTACAGTAGTGAGACTACTAGGTAATAAAAGCACCTGGTTGTCGAGGACTATTTGCTCGCTACAAAAAAAAAACTGCTAGTGCTAGCAGAGATCAGGCCTGACTCTGCTAATGCAGCGGTTTTGTGTGATTTGTGTTTTTTGGAAGTGTCAGTAATCTATTGATTACTACACTTGCCTGGGTAAGGTGGTCTGCGCAAGGGGGCTAAACGCAGGTGCTAGCAGGAATCAGTGCTGATTGTGCAAACACTGCGTTTTGGGAACACTAAATTATGGGGACGCTAGTATAGTTCTGATCAGATCAGATATTGATCTGTTCAAACACTATACTAGTAATGGAGGTATGTGTGTTAGTGTACTTGACTGTAACTGACGCTAAGTAACGGTGGTGTAGTGGGACCCTGACGCTAACTAGCCTAAGTTGTGTCACCCGTGACACTAATACAGTGATCGGTAATCACTGTATATAGTGAACACTGTGACAGGGCAGTGAAGGGGTTAACTGGGGGAGATCAAGGGGTTAAACCTTTATAGGAGATAGATGGCGGGTGGCCTAAACCTATTTGGGCTTAGCGCAAGCGCAAATTAGGGTCACAAGTGACACTAAATACAGTGATCAGTAGTTATCTGATATACTGTATATATTAGTGCACTGTGTGATAGGGAGTGAAGGGGTTAACTGGGGGAGATCAAGGGGTTAAAATTTTATTAGGGGATAGGTGGCGGGTGCCCTAACCCTATCTGGGCTTAGCGCAAGCGCAAATTAGGGTCACTAGTGACACTAAATACAGTAATCAGTATTTACCTATATACTGTATTTAGTGCACAGAGTAATAGGGAGTAAAGGGGTTAACTGGGGGTGATCAAGGTGAAAAAACTTTATTAGGGGATAGGTGGCGGGTGCCCTAACCCTATTTGGGCCTAGCGCAAGCGCAAACTAGGCTCACAAGTGACACTTATACAGTGATCAGTAAAATATCTGTATACCACTGTATATAGTGTTCACTGTGAGGGGTTTGGGGGTGATCAGGGGGTGATCAGAGGTGATCAATGGGTTAAATGTGCCTATGTGAGGTTTGTCAGTGTAGTGTTGGTGGAAACTCACGTTTTTGATGTGTCTCTGTCTTCTCCTGGAACCGAAAGGGCTCCAGGACGGACAGTGACATCACTTCCCCTGCCTGTGTTTACATTACACAGGCAGGGGACAGATTACCATTGGCTGGAACCGATCGCTAGATACTGACCAAAAATCATTGGTCAGTATCTGGTGACTGATCGGTTCCCTACCGAACCCGACCAGAATCGGCTCCCGCGGCGCGCGGGAGCGCGCTCTGGGAGCCGTGATCGCGCCCGACGTAGGTCTACGTCGCTGGACGGGATCATGCCACACTGCCGCAGTAGTATCCATATGAGCGGTCATAAAGTGGTTAAAATTAGCCTGTTATATTTGATCAAACATTTACATAACTCACCCCTAATGTGATGGCTGGAACTGCTTCTCTTTGGTGAGGTGTGTGATGTTAGCTGGTATTGATGAAGTTGCTAATCACAACTTGTTTTCCAGGTTTGCAGTCAGTCTGGAGTGCAGTCAACTCTTTGCGGTGGTCAGTGGCGGCTGGTGCTCAAAATTTTTTGGGGGGGGCGCAAAAAGAAAAATTTATGACAAAAAACGCGGTAAAAAATTGTGTGACTTTGATGTCACACAAGTGCTAAAGGGGCCTTCAGTAATCAAGGAACAGTGCCTTGAAAAATAATTCATAGTTACCCCTTGAAATAATCCACATTTTGTCATATTATTTACCACCAAAAAAGTTAATGTATTTCATGTGATAGATAGACCGGCAAAAAATTGTGAACTGGTAGGAAAATGGAAGAAAAATGACAAATGTATTGCTTTCAACATTTTATTAACAAAATTCATAAACATGAAAGAAGAAAACCAAATGGCAAAAAGTGACCAGGTACTATTTGAAAATAAATTTTGCTCTTCTTTCCCTTTGGCATGCAAATTTTTCTATCACCTTCTGGTTGAAATCTGTCATCTCTGTCACCAGTCTCTTTTCCATTGACAGCATGGCCAATGCATTCAACCTCTCCGACGGGGTCATGGTGTTCCTCAGAAAAGTCTTTATTCTTTTCAGGGTTGAGAAGCACCTCTCAGCTTCTGCTGTGGTCATGGGTGTGGTGATGAGAATCTTCAGGAGAGTGACAGTCTCTCCAAAGACTTCTTGAAGATTGTTCTCCACAAACAGCTGGAATAGGTCCACAGCACCACGGCAGGTTCAAAATTCCTCCTTGGAGTAGATGAGGCTAAGCTCTGTTCTTAACTTACTCCCATCGAGTACAGGATATGTCTTCACAGTTGTGCTAAGTGCATCCTTTGGAAATTCCCTTGCATACTGTTCAAACTTGTCCGCTTGAAGCAGGGTGGCACTAACCAGATGGTTTGTGAAGGAGAACCGCTCCATGGTGTGTAGGAGGATGGTATCACAGACCTATCGAGAATGATAAAAACCAAAATTAGGTACTGGTGACAAAATCTCAATGTCATGCATTAGCTCCCTGAGCATCAGAAATGCATGAAACTTAACATATGTACTCAGAATGTCTTGGGCATTTGTATGGGATGCTGAGAAATTATGATTTCAAAAAGCACTTGTTAAAATGTTCAGGTTTAAGTTATTATAATTTTTCTAAGTTGTATGCATTTCTGATGGTCTGGGAGCTATGAAGGCTGTAATACCAATGTTGTCCACTAGAGGAAAAAACAAACAACAAATTTATAGATCACATCATTTTTATTGTAATAAAAATATTTTTCTTTCCAATCTTCATATCTAAAAGAGGGAACTATAAAAAAAAAAACAATATTTTCTACAAATAAAAACTAATCTCGGTTGCAATAAGTTTATGGGCTTCTGGATCAAGTGAGCACCATCTCTTCGGTTGAGAACCACCTTCACTCATTTCACCAACCAGGGAATGCAGAGAATCTCTGAAAAATGTAGAAGTAGTAATAATAATTAAAACAACAACAACAACATTGAAAACAATGCATACAGCCGCTACCTGATCTTCTGTATGCCCTGCTGGAACTGCTGGATGCTCCCCTTAATGTGGACTGAATCTATGTCCTTCCACTGGAGTTTGGCATAGAGGAGGTCCACATGTGGCATGATGTTGTGGAAAAGGGTAAGAAAAAACTTAAAATCTTGATCCTCCGGCAGCATGGCAAAGGCTCCTGCCTCTCTGGTAGTAGTTAGGTCAAAGTCACCTGAATCTTGTATTGTTTTAAAACAGCGAATGGGGTCCTCTCTGTGCTCAAACACTGTATTGACAGCACGGTTGTGGAAGTTCCATCTGACACTGCTTGATGTTGGTAGTCTATGGGCAACTACTTTATCAAGAACATCCGAGCGCTTTGGCGATCTTGAAAAAAAAAACTGGCAAACCCTTCAAGGTTAGAAAAAAAAATTCTCACTTTGGACATGCGAGAAGTGGCCTGCTGCATTATTAAATTAAGCTTTTGTACATAGCAGTGGATGTAATGGGCATTTGGGTAAACATCCTGGATCTTCCTTTGCACACCTGCACTGGCACCCCTCATCACACTAGCTCCATCATAGGCTTGGCAAATGAGTTTACTTTTCTGATTCTCTGGAAGGATCACAGCAAGACGCTCTTGTAGTGCTGTAGCAATGGAATCAGCTGTTGTTACATGCAGAGGAATAAACTCAAAAAACCTCTCTTGTATGTTGCTTTTGCCATCAATGTAGCACAGCACAAGCACAAGTTGGCACTGTGTGGCAATATCAGTGGTCTCGTTGGCCTGGATGGAAAGAAAATCAGTGTTTCGTGCTTCTTGGATGATGTGTTCTTTCACAACAAACATACAGTCCAATAGCTCATTCTGTACGGTTTTTGAAGTTCCCTTAAACACAGTGGCGTTCTCGAGGTGCTCTTTCAAAACTCCATCAAGAAAAGCGACAAAATCGGTGTGTGGCCGGGATGCGAGTCTGAGCGGACGTGTGGCTGCAGAGCTCCGTGACCATCCGTGCAAATTCCTTCGTTTTAGGGCCATTCTGTTTACAGTACCTGGCTTGCCGGCTTGTCCTGCTCCTCTGGATCGTCCTGGTCCTGCTGCCATGTCGACCAAGCCGAAGGGTAAGCTGCCCAAGGATCCGAAGCCTCAGCGCCCGGGGAAGAGCCGGGCCACGTGTCCTCCCGGCGCCATCTTGCCAGTCTCCGACAGCCCCCAGGCAAGTCGCTGCTCCAAGGCCTCGGCGGGGATGTCTTCCTCCCCTGACTCGCAGCCATCGGGCTCACGGACACCGGAGCGGAGCTCCCCTGCGCCCGCGGAAGTGGCGGTGGAGGCGGCGGCGATCACTGGACCCATCCTCGCGGCCATTGAAGGCTGCAAAGCTTCCCTCATGCTCCGCATAGACAGCGTGGCCTCCGAATGCACCCTGATACGCCACGATCTGGACAAGATCAGGGGCAGGATGACGGAGGCTGAGGATCGGATTGGAGAGGTAGAAGACCGGCAGGGATCCCATTCGGCTCAGCTAGCGGACTTACAGGCGTTGGTCGCTGCGCTCACTAGCAAGGTGGATGATGCCGAGAACAGGCAACGCCGGAATAACATCCGTGTGGTGGGCTTGCCGGAGGGCGCGGAAGGTGATCGCCCTGAGGCCTTTGCTGAGGACTTCTTCAAATCCCTTCTGCACCTGCGTGACCTTCCTGCTACCTATGTGGTTGAGCGGGCTCACCGGGTGCCCACGGGCAAGCGACCCTCGGGGGCCCCCCCCAGACCGTTCCTGGTCCGGATGCTGAATTACCGGGACCGGGATATGATCCTTGCTGCGGCTAGGAAGCAAGAGGAGTTGCCCTATGAGAATACCAGGGTGATGTTCTTCCCAGATTTCTCGGCTGAAGTACAGAGGCGCCGCAGATCCTTTAACGAGGTGAGACGTCGCCTGCGGGAGAGGAATATTAAATACAGTATGCTGTATCCCAGTCGGCTGAGGGTGGCCCATCAGGGCACAGTGCGATTCTTCGAGACCCCCCCAGATGCCAGTGAATGGATTGACACCTTGGGTGCTGCGGCCTGATTGTTGATGACCCCCTGTGTTCCCCTCGGCTGTGTGATGACCTGGACTCTGTAAGTGAACTCCTGTGCTGACTTCTGCCCTGTTTGCCCCTTTTGTTCCCGCTCCTGCTCTCCTACATGCTTCTATTCTGCCTCCCTCGGATGTGTTTCTCGGGACTCCTGGACACTTGCACCTCCGTCCTCACGGCAGATGCTTGCCCTGCATCCTCCTTTGGCCCTTATGTCCCTTTTGTTCACCACGGAGCTCGGGTGAACTGCACTGTTTTTTTTTCTTTTTTTTTTCTTCCCTTTTGCTTGACTTTTTGCCTTCTTTTTTGTTTTTTGACAGGCTCCCTGAACTGTGCTTTCCGCTGGCCCTGTTGGCGGTGGGCGGACTATTTTTGGACAGACTGTGGCGGTAGGCCCAGGCGGTCTGTTGGCCGGTGCCTAACCGTTTTTTTTTTCTCAGTTTTGGGTTCAAACTGTCCCTGGGCTCTCCCCCTTGGTTTTTGGGGTAACGGGGTACAGTAGGGTAAACGTTATGTGTTTGGGGTGTTGTGCTCTCCCTCCAGGGGGGCTTACTTTGTTTGTTCGTGTTTTTGTTTGGTGCATGGGTTTACTCGATCTTGCTGCTCCCCAGGAGGAAGTACCTATGGGTGATACTTCTGGGGTGTTCATTTATGTAACCTTCCAGGATGGCATCACGTAAACCATCTACCTTCTCTGTGCTATCCTGGAACGTACGGGGTCTCAATTCCAAGTTTAAGCGGGCATTGCTCTTTCAGTATGTGCAGCGTTACAACCCCTCCATACTGGTTTTGCAAGAAACCCACCTGGTGGGCAGCAAGCTCCTGTCTCTTAAAAAACCGTGGGTACAGAGGTCGTTCCATGCCTCCTACTCTACTTATGCAAGGGGTGTTTCTGTGCTGATTCATAAATCTTTGCCCTGTGTGGTGGAGGCGGTGCACACCGACCCCTCCGGACGATATGTGGTGCTGGTGCTCACTATGTGGCAGCAGAGGTATGTGGTGGCGGGCATTTATGTGCCCCCACCGTTCAAAGCTGAGGTCCTATATGCCGTCCTGGAGAGGGTCTCCGGCTACTGTCCAGCCAAACTGCTTCTCCTGGGGGACTTCAACGCCATCCTCTCCCCGGACCTTGACAGGCCCTTGCCTCCCAAGGCCTTTTCCGGGGACCTTCTCCATTGGTCTTCGGCCGCCGGGTTACAGGAGGTTTGGCGCTGGAAACACCCCCAGGAGAAGGTTTACTCCTGCTTCTCTGCTACCCACAAAACATCCTCCAGGATAGACTATGGCTTCGCCAACCCGCACATGTTGTCTGATGTGGAGGAGGTCTCTTATCTCCCCAGCGGCTTGTCGGACCATAGTCCCTTGCAGGTTGTTATTCGCTCGGGCTGTGACCGCAGTAGTGCTCTGTGGCGCCTCGGTGCCCAGTGGGTGGACCAGCCCGAGATTGTAGCCCAGACCCCGTCTATGATAAACGACTATTGGCAGACTAATGCAGGTACGTCCTCTCCCGGACTGGTATGGGACGCCTTTAAGGCGGTTACTAGGGGCCACTATATTTCAGCAATCAAAGCCGTTCGAGTTCAGCAGCTGGCTGCGGTGTCCGACTTGGAGGCGGCGGCCGAGGCGGCTTCTGGCCGCTATGTCCGGGACCCCTCGGCCGCCAACTTTGAGGAGCTGCAGGCGAGTAAGAGAGACTTGCATCTACACCTGACTGAGGTCACCCGGTTGTCTATGTACCACTCTAAACAGAGGTTTTTTGAATACGGGGATCGGAACGGGAAACTGCTGGCTGTTATGTCTCATCATGATGCCCCCCTCACCCTGGTTCCGGAGCTCACTTCTCCTTCTGGGGAGGCGGTCACCTCACCGGAGGGAATTTTGGGGCTTTTTGGGGACTTCTACTCCCGATTATATGCTACTACCTTGCCCGCGGACCTCCGGCCGGAGGATCTGCAACAGCTCCTGGATCCGGTTGCCCTGGGTTGGTTGTCGGACGCTGAGCGCTCCGATTTGGTTCGGCCGGTCACGGCAGAGGAGGTGGAGATAGTGATACGTTCTATCCCTGGAGGCAAGGCCCCTGGCCCCGATGGGCTGCCCATTGAATTCTACAAAACTCATGCAGGAGTGCTGGCCCCCCTGCTGGCGGCATTGTACAACGACTGCCTGGAGATGGGCTCCTTGCCGCCCTCTATGGCAGAGGCACACATTATCCTGATCCCTAAACCCCCGAAGGACCCAAAGCTGTGCGCTTCCTACCGCCCAATTGCCCTACTTAATAATGACCTCAAGGTTCTCACTAAAATTCTTGCCTCCAGACTTCGCCCCATCCTCCCCTCCGTGATTGACCAGGATCAAACGGGGTTTATGGCCAACAGATCTACAGATGTCAATCTGCGTAGGCTTTATACTAATTTGCAAACTCAACATTTGAACTCCGGTGCAAGGGTGGTCGCCTCCTTGGATATAGAGAAGGCTTTTGATTCAGTGGAGTGGCTGTTCCTGTGGGAGGTCCTCAGGAGAATGGGGTTCCCCCTGTTGTTTATACGATGGTTGCAGACAATCTATAGATCTCCAAGGGCGGCCATTCGGTTGGGGGGAAGGCTGTCCCCTTCGTTCCTGTTGTCCAGAGGTACGCGGCAGGGCTGTCCTCTTTCTCCGGCCCTTTTCGCCATCGCCATGGAACCCTTGGCTGAGGCGCTCCGAACCTCGCCGGAGGTTCGGGGGCTTCGGGTGGCGTGGCTGGAGGAGAGGGTGGCGCTGTACGCGGACGACCTCCTGTTGTTTTTGCAGGATGCGGGTCCCTCCCTTCGGGGGGCTCTGGACATCCTGGACGGCTTCTCCAGGGTGACGGGCCTAAAGGTGAATTGGTCAAAGTCCCAGCTGCTTGCGATCGACGAGGCGGCCAGGAGTGCTGCCCCGCCGGATCTCTCGCTACAGTGGGTCGACAGTTTCATGTATCTGGGGGTGAGGGTGTCTAAGGACCCCTCGGAATTTATTTCCCTTAATCTAGACCCGGTGGTGCGGGATGTTCGGGCCAGGCTGAAGGCATGGGAGAACCTTCCCCTCTCCCTGTTGGGCAGGGTGAATCTGATAAAAATGAAGATCCTCCCTAAATTGACCTACCTCTTTCGCCACTCACCCCAATGGATCCCCAAAACCTTCTTCACCAATTTGAATAGGCTCTTCTCCTCCTTTTTGTGGGGCCCTCGCCCCCCCCGCTACAAGTTTTCAACGCTGATGAGACCCCAGTCACAGGGGGGTCTAGCCTTCCCAGACTGTCATAAATATTTTTTGGCCTCCCAGTTGGTTTCCGCGGTGTGGTGGCTGTCTCCTGATGCCTCCAACTCCGCGGTGGTGCTGGAGGCGGCGGTGCTGGGGTCAATGGAGGCGCTGTCACATCTGTTGTTCCGGGGCCCCAAGGCTCCGTATCCTTTGACCTCATCCATGCTAACGACGCTCAGAGCCTGGCGTCAGGGCCTGGCGCTGGAGGCTTACCCGAGCACCGCGGTCTCCCCTAGGGCGCCGCTGTGGATCAACCCTACTCTGCCCCACTTGTACTCCCTCCCCGACCCGGCGGCCTGGACCAGATACGGCATTAAGGTGATTTCGGATCTGTCCTCGGACTTCTCCCTCCCTTCATTTGACCAACTCTGTGAGTCTCACGGGGTGCCCCCGTCTCACCTCTTCCGTTATCTCCAGTTGTCCCATGCCTTCGGGGCTCAGTTCCCGCGGGGGGGGGCGGGGGTGGTGCAGTCGGATCTGGAGCGGGTTCTTCGGTTTGACTGCTCCGCCCGCGCCGCCTCGGTCCTGCACGCCCATCTCCTTCGGGTGTTCTCTCCGGAGCTCTCGGGTCTCCGAGATCGGTGGACTCGGGATGTCCCGGACATGGACGCCGAGGACTGGCAACAGGTGTGGGACTCCCCCTTTAAGATCCTGGTCTCCCTGAGGGACCGCATGGTGCAGTATAAGATCGCCCACCGGGCGTACTTCACTCCCCATCGCCTACATAAAATGCATGAGTCCCACTCCCCGGAGTGCTGGCGGTGCGGCCATGCGCCCGGGGACTTTATCCACATTTTCTGGACCTGCCCAGATTTGTCTGATTACTGGTCTCGGGTCTACGCGGCTGCAAACGGAGTGTTGCAGGTTTCGATAGACCCCTCGCCCAAGACGGCCCTGTTGGGCCTACTAGACGATCTGTTCCCTAGGGTGGCGGATCGCACCCTCATGGGTCTCCTCCTGTTTTTCGCCAGGAAGAACATAGTACTTCATTGGAGGCAGCGGTCCCCTCCCCCGCTCCGGCGGTGGAGGGCGCTGGTGGATTCGGTGATACCGTTGTACAAGGACACGTATTCTCACAGGGGATGCCCCAAAAAGCATGACAGGGTTTGGGCCAAGTGGCTGGCGGACTCCTCCGTGCCGCTGCTTGCCGCCTGTCTGGGCGGGGGCGGCTTGGGGGCTCCGTAGACCGCTATCCGGGGCCGGCCGAGAGGCGGCCCGGACTATACTACTTATCCTATGCTGTACACTGATTAACGTTGTATTCTTGCTGCCAGTGTAACTATGCCCCTGCGTGGGCCCACTTTTCCCCCTTTCTTTTTATTATTTTTTTCATGTTTGATTGCCTTGACGTTGACAATGCGCTGCAAGACTGTTATGTGAACCTTTTTGCACCTATTGTTTTTGTGTTGTTATGTTTTTTTGTTGAAACAATAAAAAGATTTTCAAAAAAAAAAAAGAAAAGCGACAAAATCGACCAAGCCACGGAATATCCCGGGATTATCTGATCTCTCACTCTCGTCATGGCCACGCAAAGCAAGTTCAAATGCACCACAAAATTTCACACAGTCTATTATTCTAGACAGGATGTGTCGATTTTTTGTGACCTCTTCATTGTGCCTTCTAATGCCAATCCTGTAGCCTTCATCTAGCTGTTCAGCAATGCTATGCTTCCCAAAAAACTGGAGCCTCATAGCGTTGTCAAGATGGCTTCGGCTACTTTCATGCCGCTTGAACTTTTCAGTGAGATGTTTCAAATCGCAAACCCCTGTTGTTGTCCACAACGTGTCAGCTCCAGGACTTTGAAACAGCAAACAGGGAAAACAATAGAAGGCATGACTCACATCGCATCCAGCTAGCCAACTCTGTCTCTCATAGCAAGTGGTGGAAAAGCTCAGAGTGTAAGCTCGACCACGATCACTTGACTGCTGCTTAATTTCCAAGTTGGGACGATCTGGTCCAAGCTCCTATATCTTCTTTTTCTCTTCATCTGTATGCCTTGTGAAGGGGTTTTGTTTTAAAAATAAAACAGAATTTTCTTTCATCATGGCTTACAAATTTGCCTCTCTTCCAAAATGATCAGTACCTAGGAGTCAAATGACAATATGAGAATGTTTAAAAGAGAGATCCATATGGCACTGCTATATGCAAGTGTCTATTTAATCAAGAGTTATAGTTAGGCTAGGAGGTTTGAAGGTGTTTTGCACGCCACCCTGAAGCCTCGTACACACAATCAGAATATCGAACAAATGCACCTTATTTTTTTTGTTTGCCTACTTAATGATTTTTACAGTGGTCATTATACTGTGACATGTTGTACTGACTACATGCCAATGATCAGGAGAAGTGGTTTTGCTGTGTAAACAAAAGCAAGACAAAGGTGCATCAGCACATGGAAACTGATAGAGATTGTTGATAATATAAACATTACTCCTGGTGACAACCGAGGATTCCCTCCCACTTCATGATTGGCTTTGAGGCAGGAATCAAAGAGAAATCTCCCCAATTGGACACAGGTTCTCTACTACTATTTTGCTATAACGTACTCTACTACTAAGAAATGCTGTAATATACAGGTACCCTTCTACTACTAAGAAATGCTGCAATATACAGGTACCCTTCTACTACTAAGAAATGCTCCAATATACAGGTACCCTTCTACTACTAAGAAATGCTGTAATATACAGGTACCCTTCTACTACTAGGAAATGCTGTAATATACAGGTACCCTTCTACTAATAAAAATTTTTGTAATATACAGGTACCCTTCTACTACTAAGAAATGCTGTAATATACAGGTACCCTTCTACTACTAAGAAATGCTGCAATATACAGGTACCCTACTGCAGTTCTATATTTCTATAACACACAGTCAGGTACCCTTCTACACTGTAGATCTTTACACAGTATAGACAATTGCCACAACTGTGACTTGCTGTGTGACAAAGTGCGCAAAAATCGTGGCAAAAAATGCAAATGTGCCGGGCTCTGTGTCAAAATTTGATACATGAGCTGCGTTGCCACATTTTTGGAGTGGAGGATGGCCCATTGAGATAAATGGTGCCACTCCAAAACCGCTCAACAAAAACACACAAAAAAGCAAACAAAAAAACCCCACAGGTGTCACTGCAGTACACTTTGGTGTGAATGGAGCAAAACTTCAACTAATACTTTATAAGCAGTTACAGCAAACAGATTTGTTCATTTTGGGATAAAGGTTTTACATAAATATATAAAAGCTGATCATTGGGAGCACCTCTGTCAGTGTACATGGTTTGTCAGAACCTTCTAACTGCTACATCTGCAGGACAGCTTGTTCTGTTGAAAACAATGAACTTACTAGCAGGATCAGCAGGTGAAAATAAAGAAACGAATTACAGGTCACTATAAAAAAGTCCTCAAAATCCATTCCCTCATCCAGGACAGGGAAGGTGCCACTGCCACCGCCCACTCTGCTGTTAGGGATGTCCCCCCCCCCCCTCTCCTATGATAATAAGGAGTCCAGACAGCCTGCTGAGCCACCCTCCCATTCCTAGACTGCGTGACCTCCATCAGTGATAACTATTAAAACTGAATTAAAATGTGGCAAGTTTACTAATTTTACCTTTGTGTGAATCTAGGAATGGGAGGGTGGCACAGCAGGCTGTCTGGACTCCTTATTATCATAGGAGGGGGGGGGACATCCCTAATAGCAGAGAGGGCAGTGTGGCATCCTTCCCTGTCCTGGATGAGGCCAGAACTACTACAAGGACTTCTCATCATGCCACCAGTCCATAGCCATGATGGAACCATCTTATACCAGGCCGCTGTCTGTGTGCCATTTTCTATTAATAAATATATAGTGCCAGGCCAGCAGCCTGCTTAGCAGTGAGTGTACACAATATAAGACAGTGCAGGCCAGGCCAATTACATTTTACACTGGTAAAGTGTTATGCTAAGTTAGCATAGCACTTTACCTGATGTACAATGTAAAACAAAATAAAAGGGTGGGACTTTAAATGAGGTGTGGCCAGTACACACATAATGATTAATTGATAGTACATATACTTTCGCTGGTAAGCATAAAAAGGAATATGATCAACATCATGTGTTTATTAACATATAAAATAGCAGTAAGCATAGGTACAATAGATACAATCAGTTGGGGGGGACATAAACAGTGTACAGCTGGGTATTATTGTAAAACCATAGTAAGTTGTAAAGAACAACACCAAAATTAAAAATAGACCAACAAACATATAATATAAATGCAACATATTGATTGGATGCATGCTGAAATGGATAATGGATATACGTGGCCTTTAAAGCTCAACGCGTTTCGTGAAAAAAAGGGTATATTTCACTTCATCAGGAGAAGGCAGATCTAAAAAGGTAATAGGACAAAAATGACATGGCATCCAATAAAAAATATATATTGGAAAATAAGTAGGGAAGATGACTTACAATAGGATAATGATTGTCAATGAGGCTGTTGGTCATCCATAAGTACGTCTGGAAGGGAACTGAGGGAGCATGAAATACTCCGCACAAAGCCAAAAGCACAAAGTCCTTAAACATAGCGTGGGTTGCCATATTGGGTCTCAGGCTAAGTGGTCAGGTATGGCTCTATTAAAAGATATCAAATGATAATGGGTATAAAAGTAACTGTAAGGTTATAATCATATAAGTGTGAAGATATAATAGACCCAAGACCACCAGTGTAGGGAGTGAGCAGCGGTTATACAGCTAGACACCGGATAACCAGATGGATGGAGTGTTGGATAGTAAAGAGCCTTACAGCCAAGATGAGTATGAACGTGATATACCAAAGCTTAATCAATATAACAGGGATGGAGACTCGACAGCAAGAGTCTAAAGTCCCATTTTCCCAATTTTTTCCTTTTCCCGAGTCCCCCTTCCTTCCCCATGTTTTCCTTTATTCCTAATTCATGATGTACAATGTAATTGGCCTGGCCTGCACTGTCTTATATTGTGTACACTCACTGCTAAGCAGGCTGCTGGCCTGGCACTATATATTTATTAATAGTAAATGGCACACAGCGGCCTGGTATAAGATGGTATAAAACTCAGTAAAATTATTAAAACAGAAAGTTAATATTCTGAAGAGGAGTAGTTGTCCTATGAAAAGCAATGGCATTTAATATGTAAAATAATTTAGAGCCTGCACACCGAATTCTCATAAATTAGTAAAGGTCTGCACATGATGTAACTCCAACACAGATATATATACTGTACACTGGCTGTTAATATTTATAGGCCACAGATACCCTGTGTATGTAGGCCTTAGACATGACCAGCTTGCCGTGCCCCCCCCCCCCCATCATCAATGCAGTGACCGGCTTGCCTTGCCGTGCCCCCATCATCAATGCAGTGCCAGTGACCAGCTTGCCGTGCCCCCAGGGCCATCATCAATGCAGTGCCAGTGACCAGCTTGCCATGCCCCCAGGGCCATCATCAGTACAGTGCCAGTGACCAGCTTGCCGTACCCCAGGGCCATCATCAATGCAGTGCCACTGTGCCAGTGACCAGCTTGCCGTGCCCCCATGACCATCAATGCAGTGACCACCAGCTTGCCGTGCCCCCATCATCAATGGCAATGCAGTGACCACCAGCTTATCTGCCATGCCCCCCCCCCCCATCAATGTAGAGACCAGCATGCGTGCGTGCCCCCTTCAAAGCACACAGTGTCAGTGACAGTGTGTGGGCCGGGCCCCCACCTGAGGCATCACTTGAAAGTTGAACTTACCTCACTCACGGACGTCGGTGACCTGCGTGAGTGCGGGACTACTCACACACTGTCTGCGCCTGCGGACCGAAGAAGTGGAGACTGGTGGTCACTCACTGCCTGGAGACGAACTCACTCTTCTTCTGACTTCCGTTCCGACTCCTCACGCGCGGCTCTCCTCGTCTTTGCTCTCTGACGGCGCCGGCGGGCAGGAAGGTGATCACGTGACGCCAGGACGGTGAGTGACTGGCGCACGCACCGCCCCCACGCGTCATGTCACCAGGTCCCGGGATGTCCTCCTGTGTGATTAGTCCAGGCTGGAGTCTGGACCAATCACAGGCAGGACATTACTAAAGTGGGGAGTGTCGGGGAGCATTGCTCTGCGCCCCGATGACCCCCAGAAGGCCGCCAATTGGCGCCTCTGCCTGCCGCACGTGGGGTGAAACCCCCCCCCCCCCATACCCACCACTAGGTCCGGCGCCCCTAGTGGGCTGAAGATGGAAAAAAATTTTTTTATTTTTTTTTCTCTGGCCACAGATTGGGGGGGGGGGGGGCTATAGACAGGCCGCCACTGGCGGTGGTAAGTTTTAAAAAGAACTGCTGGTGGGTACTGCTGGCTGGTACTGCTGGCTCAGGCTGGCACTGCTGGCTGGTACTGCTGTGGGTACTGCTGGCTGGTACTGCTGGCTCAGGCTGGTACTGCTGGCTCAGGCTGGTACTGCTGTGGGTATTGCTGGTTCAGGCTGGTACTGCTGGCTTGTACTGCTGTGGGTACTGCTGGCTGGTACTGCTGGCTCAGGCTGGAACTGCTGGCCGGTACTGCTGTGGGTTCTGCTGGCTCAGGCTGGTACACTGCTGGCTGATACTGCTGGCTCAGGCTGGTACACTACTGGCTGGTATTGGTGTGGGTACTGCTGGCTCAGGCTGATACTGCTGGCTGGTCCTGCTGTAGGTACTGCTGGCTCATGCTTTTAGTGCTGGCTGGTACTGCTGGCTCAGGCTGGTAGTGTTGGCTGGTACTGCTGTGGGTACTGCTGGCAGGAAATGCTGGCTAGAGAATCAGGAGTGGCGCCGCTCTGGTGGAAGATAGAGGCAATGCTTCCTGTATTGGTCAGTCTTCTCACAGGTGGAGTGCATTTGATATCACTCTGCCTGTGTCTCACTCAGTTTGTTAGGATGGAGCCGGAACTATATAGGAAACATCAGGTCTTTTCGGACAGCTCAGCTGAGACAGACACAGGCTCAGCGGCACGAGACACGTCCCATTGGTGGTGGCTAAAGATAGTCTTTTCAGCTTTTATCAGCTTCCTGGCATACCAATTGTCACAATCTATTAGTTTTCTTGGTATTCACCTCAGTGACCTCCTAGCTCAAGGTCAATGACATTAGCTAATGGAGGACAAAGTGTCTAACATCAGGGGTGCAGTGATTCCCAAGTGTTGAAGTCCTTTGGGCAACACAGCCTAGAAGGCCTCAGTTATGCTCCAAATAGACGACATTGGTAGTCTCCTATCTTCATGGCAAGAGGGAATACAATATTATTAAACTTGTGTCTCCCATTAAGTTTTGCCAGCAGCAGAACCTGTCTCAGCTCATCATTCTTTGTGTTCTAGCTTCCCAGACCTTCCTGTCAGACACTGTGAGATACAAAGTCTTGGATGACAAGAGTGCGACCCTAGACCAACAAGCAGTTCAATGAATCTCAACCTGATAGTAACCTCTATGGTCATGAATGGAAGTTATTCCTGCAAGAAGGAGCTTCCCAGAAGTTGGAGCAGTGGATCTACTAACATTCAGTTGGGTCGGCAGGTTAGCCTATATAGCCACCAAACCCAGTGGTCTCCAAGCTCCTCATCAGGATCTGTAGTCATCCAGCTGTGATGAGGGAAATAATGTCCTGGTGGCCTTGCAGGCGTCAAGTACAATCTTTGGCCCAAGAACCTCCTATTCTCTTTCCTGATAATTCAGACCTTACACAGTGGGGCCAAGTGTTTCCAAATCCAGCCAAGTTAGATCTAGCATCTGGGAGACCAAGTATGGAAGGCTCATCTAGGGGTCTCACCTTCAGTATTTGAAACCCTGTGGAAGCCAGGGCACCTGCTACCATCTTCAGGTATACTAGAACATGGGAAACCTCGCAGAATTTAAGGATGGAATTCTCTGCTCCCGACTGTAAAGATTAAGATGTCTGCAAGTAAGCCGAGATAAGGGATTAAGTGACAGTCAAGTCTTGGTCAGGTCCTCACCTCCTGAGATCCAGTGACCGACGCACATCTTGGTAAACCAATTCCAAAAGGCCTGTACAGATCATTCTTTGCCCTTAGAACTTGCAGCGCAACTAGTGTTGGAAGGTTCTCCCACTCCTCCATTCTTCTGAGTAAGACTTCATTAATATTTTCCATGACCCTGAAGCAGTATTTCCTAAGGCTATCATGCCTGGGAGAAGGATTTCAGATATCAAAGTGTCAAGCGGTGAACTACCTTATTGCTATTATTATCAAAATAAATAGCTCAAGTTTCTTCTTTTCCAGTACCATACAAAGATTTGCATCCTTGCACCTGCATTAGGACTTCGTCCTTCCAGCATGTCCAAACTGAAATGTCTGAGTCCCCACAAGGGTGGATAGTGGTCTCGATGTGGAAGAAATACATTGAATTGGCCCTTCTCTAGAAGGTCATACAGTGACCTCTTCAGGGCCTGGCTGTATCAGAAGAAGACTTTTCACTGTCCACTAGGGCAATGGCATTATCTCGGGTTAAACTAGCCTAGGGGGCTTATATGGCAAAGAAGAATCCAACAATCTAATGCAGAACCCAGACGGGTGGCATGCTCATGGGCAGAATTCAGAGGTCCAGAATTATTTTACACGATACCAACTAGGTTAATTTAATACAAACCATTTTCAGCCTATTACAAAGTTAATCAAGCAACATTGGAAGCAGGGGAGTTGACTTTAGTTCTAAATTAATCTAAGGATATGTTGATTAAAACACTTCAGCATGGCCCTCCCTTATGGTCTTTTGTGGGCATGCTAAATCCCATATGTGTATGCTGTCATGCTTGTGTCAGGAAATGGAAAATTGTATACTCACCTGACGGTAATTTTTCTTTTCTGATTTTTAAGCATGACAGAATACAGATACCCCCCCTTGGGGGCTTCGCATTTGAGTATAATTATGAGAAGCAGCGTTTTCTACCTGGTTAGGGTATAATTTAGCCGCTGCTTACTTATGGAATACTTTATATCACAGCCTCTTCACCTTTACATTTATTGGGGAGTATGGAAGGCCGTGCCTTTGAAAACATGATGTTCTGACTTCAAAGGCAGTCATGTGTGTCATCCCATTCCAAGCCTACTTACACACCCTAATGAATGACTGGACCCAAGAGACACTCAAAACCTGCTTAGCCTCTTTAAGGAGGACAACCAACCTTCTTCTACCTCTTGTGAAGCCAGATGTAAGGCAGGGGTAAATGTCTTTGATAAAGGTGACCTCAGACCTGGGAATAAAGATGGCTGAGGGCCTTCTTGGTTAGGAAGGCTAACTGTGATGCCCTGAACTCATCTGCAGGGCTGCATCCTTGACGTTGTGCCCAGAGTCTGCTGGCATAAGTGGCTGGAGAACTCAGAGACTCACTAACTACTTGCCCATGAAGGGCCATAACTTTCTGGCTCACAGCATCCTTTGCCGTTAGAGAGGTCAGAGTGGCAATATCTAGAGATGGCCTTGTGGTTCGCTCGGCGGTCGGTTCGCGGTGAATTTTGCTTGTTCGCTACCCGCCAATTTTGCAAACACATGGCGTTGTTCGCTGCAATTTTTCTGGTATTGCTGTGCAGTGCACTATATAGGGAGGGGGGTAATCCGCAGTATAATATACTTTGTAAAAGCATATTATAGTGGATTAGTAGTATTATTGTGCACTGTGCAGCATTGTGACAGGTGTGGTGACTGAGCGTTGCTGCAGCAATAATACAAACAGTGCCAAACTCCCTGGCCAATTTTTTGAACAACTGGTGTGATAGACCAGTGGCCCTCCAATACCACATATTGAAGTGGGGTGTTATCTGAGTATACTTTTACAAGTGTATTTGTGTCCTGCATGAATTTGGCCTCTTTTGCTGTGTTAACTGTGCTACACACAGTGACAACTGTTACTAGCCAATTATTTGTAGAACTGGTGTGATAAACCTGTGGCCCCCCAATACCACAGATTGAAGCTGGATGTTATATACTGCGATTCTCTAGAGACTTTTGTCACAGAGTAATTAAAAAATATGACAGGCAGAGGAAGAGGCAGACACTTACGCAGGGGTGGTAGGGGTAGGGCAGGAGCAGTAGACTGGAGCCAAAGTGTGAAGTTTCAGAAGGTGTGTTCGATTACGTCAAAGGATGCACCAGACTTGGTTGAGTGGCTCACTCAGCCTTCCTCTTCTGCACCCTTCTCATCCTCTCTATCTGCACCCTCTTCACTCTCTGCTGTGCGCACCCCCAAAGACACCACCACAAACACCACCACCACCACATACCCTCTGCTTGAATCACTGGAATTATTTTCTGATCCATCACAAGACGTTTGAGATGCGCAGCCATTGTTGGCATCGGATCAGGAAGAGGAGGTAGCAACAGCAGCCACTCAGCAGTCTCTACCCAGATCAGCCCAAGGAGGTTGGTCCCTCGCTGTTGCTGCCTACTCTGAGATCTTGAATGTTAGTGGTGGGGTAGGTGACGTGGATGATGACATGTCTATGGACGTCACGCCAGTGGCCACAAGAGAGGAAGAGGAGGGGAGTTGAGGAAGAGATGGACCTGCAGATAGGGAGGAGAGGCAGGCAGAACTTGCATTGCACAAGAGGTACAAAGCAGAGTGCAAATGTATCAGGAGCGAGCCATCAACCATGTACAGTCACATCTGGCGCTCCCAGGACGCCGGCACATGGCTCCGCAGTGTGGGATTTTTTTATTGTGTCCGTTGCTGACAACAGTGTTGCCATCTGCAGCCTTTGCAGTCAACGCATAAGTCGCAGGAAGCCCAACACTCACCTAGGGACAACCGCTTTAAGAAGGCACCTGAACTCCGATCACCGAGCCCAGTGGGAGCAACACCGTAAGAACCCACAAAGACACACTCCAGGCTCTCACTGTCCAGCTCCTTCTCCTTCTCGTCTCTCCTCACATTTGTCCTCCACTCCACCTTCCATAATGCTGTCTTCACGTTGTTCTGGAAAAAGGCAGGCTTTTGTGGCCCAAATGTTGGAGCATAAAAAAACTATGACGCCGGATAACCCTTGCCCAACGTTTGGCTGCTGGCTTGTCGGAGCTGATAGCCCGCCAACTACTGCCTTATCAACTGGTGGACTCGGAGGCCTTTCGAAAATTTGTGGCCATTGGAACACCACAATGGAAGGTCCCAGGCAGGAAATTTTTCTCGCATAAGGGCATTTCAGAGCTGTATGGCCATGTTCAGCGGCAAGTGAATATATCTCTGGCACACAGTGTTGGTGCCAAGATACAGCTG